>NC_084831.1:83950001-84250001 GCF_033115175.1 Lepus europaeus | reverse complement strand
ACTGACAACACCAAATGCTGGCAAGGAGGTAGAGCAATAGGAACTCTTACTCATTGTTTGTGGTAATGCAAAGTGTCACAGCCAGTTTAACAGGCAACTTGGTAGTTTCCAAAAAACTAAACCTACTCTGACCATACCATGCACCATCACACTCCTTGGTGCTTGCCCAGGGTTCTGAACCTATGTTCACATAATAACTTGGACACAGGTGTTCATGGCAGCTTTATCCATAATCACTCAAAACTGGGAACAACCAAGATGTCCTTCAGCAAGTGAATGGATAAACTGGTACATCCAGACCATAGAATGTGGTTCAGCACTAAGAAGTGAGCTGTCAAGGCAGGAAAAGATGGAGAGGAAACTTCACTGCATATTACTAAGAGAAGGAAGCCAGTCTAAAGAGGATCTGTTCTGTTTGATGACAATTCTATAATATTCTGGAAGAGGCAAAAATGTGGAGACAATAAAAAGATCAGTGGCTGCCCAAGATTGGGCAGGGTAGGAATAATTAAATGGAGCATAGAAGATTTTTAGTCAGGTAAATTGCTCTATATGATGCTGGTAGTATAATGGTGGGTACATGTCATTATAAATTTGTCCATGGCCATACGATGTAGAACACCAAAGTAAACCCTAGGGCTCAGCATTGTGGCGTAGTGGGTCAAGCCACTACCTATGATGCTGGTATCCTAAATGGGTGCTGGTTCAAGTTCCTACTGCTCTACTTCCAACCCTGTTCCCTGTTTATACACCTGGGAAAGCAGTGAAAGATGGCCCAAATACTTGGGCCCATTCTGCCCATGTGGGAGACCCAGATGAAGCTCCTGGATCCTGGCTTCAGATTGGCCCACTTCTGGCTCTTGTGGCCATTTGGGGAGTGAACCAGAGGATAGAGGGTCTTCCCATCTCTGTCTCTCTCTCTCACTCTGTGTAACTCTGCCTTTCAAATAAATAAATAAATAAATATTTTAAAAAAAATAGTGAACACTAATGTAAGCTATGGATCTTGTGATAATGATGTGTCAGCGTGGGTTCATCAGTTGTAATAAATGTCCCATTCTGGTGGGCCATGTGGAGAATGGGGGACACTGCACATATGTGGAGTGGGGGATTGGAGAAGTCTCTGTGCCTTCTGTTCAGTTTTTCAGTGAACTTAAAAGTCTAAAAAATAAACTATTAAAAAGTCTTTCTTACAAAATGAAGGGTAACACACAGATGTTCATTCTTGTTGAGGTTGTTAAAGTCTGTCAGCCTGGCTGCAAAGTGGTTTCCTGTGGCCAGTGCTTCATGTAAAGGATATTTGCTCTTAACGTTTATGTTTGTAATTATTATGCAGGTTTATTTAGACTCGGATGGATAGAAGCAAAACATGGCAGCTTTCTCACAGATCCTAGCAGCTGATGGGCAGAGGTTAATTTGCCTGTACATGGACACATTAGCTTGTCACATCTGCTATTAACTGCAAACAGATATATTAGTCTAATTAAACATTGCAAGGAACTGACCTAAATTGTTCAGTGCCTGTTGCTATACAGACTCCACGATTAGCACACTTCGGGTTGAATGTTTATCCTTGCTATACTGATAGGAAGTAGCATTCTCAACTCCACAGCTAGTAACAGTTCTAGCAGTCATCACTGCTGGTATGTTAACTATGCCTGAAATAAAAAATAAAATGCATGTGACATAATCATGTGGTTGTACTGCTGGACTGCAGCCATTTCTACCCCACTGCCTTGACCAAGAGCATTTCCAAATGCTTATTTTCTGTGGCAGCTGTCTAAGTGGGTTGCAGCCATTCTAATTTTGGAGCTCATTATTAGGACAAACAGTTGTGGTACATCAATAGCCCATCAGAATTAATTAAATGGGGAACAGCAACCGAATGTTCATCAGATCATTCACAAGCAATCGAGGGAGAGGCTGCAACTTCCCTTCTCAGACTTGAAATTGGTTTATTTTGTGACTTGCACTTGGGACGTGTTTAGTGGTCACCAGAGAAAATCTGTCTATGCAGCAAGTTTATGATAACAGAAGCCCACATTGGGTGAAGTCTTGGAATTAATCACCAATGTGCATTTATTTCCCTAAATTTTATCAATACTAGACTCCCTATCATAAGTATATTGGCAGATCTTTCTCTGCATTAGGATAGCTCCCTACTAACAAGAAATTCCACTTTGTGCCTACAGTCTTGTCCCGGACCTGGATACTCAGTAAATATTGATTGCATGAAAAAACTTAAGGAAATAGTTTTCATTTTGTATAAGGCAGAAACAATATTTAAGTGTACACTTTTCAGAGGCAGCATGTGGAGTAGTGGATAGGCACCACTTGGGACACCTACATCCCTTGCTGGACTGCCTGTGTTTGAGTTCTGGCTCTGCTTTCAATTCCAGCTCTTCGTGAATGTACACCCTTGGAGGCAGCAGGTGATTACCCAAATGATTGGGTTCTTGCCTCCCATAAGGGAGACCTGAACTGAGTTCTAGGCTTGTAGCTTTAACCTGGCTTGGCCCTGGATGTTGTGGCAATTTGGGGAGTAAACAAGCAGATGGAAGATCTCTGTCATCTGTATCTCTGTCTCTTTTTCTGCTTTAAAATAAAAATAAATACATTTTAGAAATACATAAACTTTGGGGCCGGCACTGTGGTGCAGCCAGTTAAAGCCCTGGCCTGGGTGCTGGTTCGAGTCCTGGCTGTTCCACTGCTGATCCAGTTCTCTGCTATGGCCTGGGAAAGCAGTAGAAGATGGCCCAAGTCCTTGGGCCCCTGCACCCACATGGGAGACCTGAAAGAAGCTCCTGGCTCCTGGCTTTGGATCAGTGAAGCTCCAGCTGTTGTGGCCATTTGGGGAGTGAACAAGTGGATAGAAGACCTCTCTCTCTCTCTCTCTTTCTCTCTCTCTCTCTCTCTCTCTCTCTTTCTCTGCATCTCTGTAACTCTGCCTTTCAAATAAATAAATGAGTCTTAAAATATGTAAATTTTTACTAATAATGTAAAGGATTTCTTTGGTATACACAAAATTTTTTTTTGACAGAGTTAGACAGTGAGAGAGAGTGACAAAGAGAAAGGTCTTCCTTCCGCTGGTTCACCCACCAAATGGCCGCTACCGCCGGCACAGCCGATCTGAAGCCAGGAGCCAGGTGCTTTTTCTGTCTCCCATGTGGGTGCAGGGCCCAACCACTTGGGCCATCCTCCACTGCCTTCCTGGGCCACAGCAGAGAGCTGGACTGGAAGAGGAGCAACCGGGACTAGAACCCGGCACCCATATGGGATGCTGGCGCCGCAGGCGGAGGATTAACCAAGTGAGCCATGGCACTGGCCCCCACAGAACTTTTTAAAATACAAGAAAGATAGCTCATTTTTAAGCAAAAAAATGTAATAGTCAAATTTTAAAATGGCATAAACAGGTTTTCATTAATTCTTGAAAATGTTGACATACAAATCTCAGAATTGATAATCAAAGAATATTTCAAGGTGGAGTATGCACACTGTACCATCTTGCCAAGTCCTGGGTGCCTCTGAAAAGCAACCTTGCAGTAGCAGAGACAGTACCAGGTGAGAACAAGCTTTTGCTGCAAGTGCTGACACACTTGGCAGGCAAAGAGCGATTGAATTATCTGACTCCTTTCTCCTTTTCTTTGTAAATCAGTGCAGTAGCTTGGACACTTGGAGACAGATGTACTTTGCATGCTTCTCCTAACAGATTGCACAGTAGATCTCCTGAAAGATTGATGCAGTTGGCCCCCTTATGCTGGAGACGAAGAGGCTGAAATATTGCGTTGGGAACCTTTCCTCTGGCTTCTCTTTGATTCTGTAATTTTCTTTCTTCTTGGCAGCATCAGATCTCCTCTGCCCTGCTCACGCCAAGCTTGCTGGCAACACTCTTCATGATTCAGGCAATGGGCTTTCACCTTGATCTTGATAGAGGGATGAGATCTAGGAATGTGAACTCAGAAACGGAAGCCAACAGTTCTCTAGGAAGATCTGGTTTTATTGTTTGTTGTTGCGTTTGTTCCCCAACCTCCTTTCTGTCTGCTACAGATCTACAAGAAAGCTCTTTTGTTGAATGTTTTGTTGAGTATGGCTTCATCTATTCTAGTTGAAAAAATAACTATTTGTTCACTCAACAAACACAAGGATGGGTGGCACAAGGATGAGCTGGAAATGGTCCTTGCTCATGAGGAATGCATAATATATAGAGTAGCTGAGAAAGACATTCTGATTAATGAGTAGTAAAGACGAGGGATATGTAAAGTGCCAAGGAAGAACAAAGGAGGTGAGCATTCATTCTCTCTATTGAGAAGACTTCACATAATAGATACATGAGCAGGGTATCAAAGGGAACCACTAGCTTGAGTGCTTGAGGATGAATAGAAAGAACAAGTCTATTTCTTTTTTTATTTTAAAAAATTTATTAATTTATTTTATTTTTATTTTCAAACTATACCTTTCATTTTCTTTTTTTTTCATTTATTAAACTTTTATTTAATGAATATAAATTTCCAAAGTACAGCTTATGGATTACAATGGCTTCCCCCCCAAATAACTTCCCTCCCACCCGCAACCCTCCCCTTTCCTGCTCCCTCTCCCCTTCCATTCATATCAAGATTCATTTTCAATTCTCTTTATATACAGAAGAGCAGTTTAGTATATATTAAGTAAAGATTTCAACAGTTTGCCCCCATATAGCAACACAAAGTGAAAAAAATACTGTTGGAGTACTAGTTAAAGCATTAAATAACAGTGTACAGCACATTAAAGACAGATATCCTACATAATATTTTTTTAAAAATTAATTAATTTTCTATGCAATTTCCAATTAACACCAGGTTTTTTTTTTCATTTCCAATTATCTTTATATACAGAAGATCGATTCAGTATATAATTAGTAAAGATTTCATCAGTTTGCACCCACACAGAAACACAAAGTGTAAAAATACTGTTTCAGTACTAGTTATAGCATCACTGCACATTAGACAACACATTAAGGACAGATTCCACATGAGATGTAAGTACACAGTGACTCCTGTTGCTGACTTAACAATTTGACACTCCTGTTCATGGCGTCAGTAATCTCCCTAGGCTCTAGTCATGAGTTTCCAGGGCTATGGAAGCCTTTAGAGTTCGCTGACTTTGATCTTATTCTGATAGGGTCATAGTCAAAGTGGAAGTTCTCTCCTCCCTTCAGAGAAAGGTACCTCCTTCTTTGATGGCCCCGTTCTTTCCACTGGGATCTCACTCACAGAGATCTTTCATTTAGGTCTTCTTTAAAAATTTTATTTATTTATTTCAAAGTCTGAGTTACACACACAGAGAGAAGGAAAAGCAGAGAGAGAGGTCTTCCACTCAATGGTTCACTCCCTAATTGGCCACAACAGCTCCAGATGCACAGATTCAAAGCCAGGTGCCAAGAGCCTCCTCCAGGTCTTCCACATAAGTGCAGGGGCCCAAGGACTTGGGCCATCTTCTACTACTTTACCATGCCATAGCAGAGAGCTGGATCAGAAGTGGATCAGCTGGGTCTTGAACCGGCACACATAAGGGATGCAGGCACTGCAGGCAGTGGCTTTACTTGCTACACCACAGTGCCAGCCCCTGGAAATCATTTTCAGTGAATGTTGTTTTTACTTTAATTGCATATATTTCCTCTATTTTTTTCATTTAGTAAATATAAATTTCCAAAGTACAGTTTATAGATTACATTGGCTTCCCCCCCCCATAATTTCCCTCCCACTCGCACCCCTCCCATCTCCTGCTCCCTCTCCCATTCCATTCACATCAAGATTCATTTTCAATTATCTTTATATACAGAAGATCGATTCAGTATATATTAGGTAAAGATTTCATCAGTTTGCACCCACACAGAAACACAAAGTGTAAAAATACTGTTTCAGTACTAGTTATAGCATTACTTCACATTGGACAACACATTAAGGACAGATCCCACATGAGAAGTAAGCACACAATGACTCCTGTTGTTGACTTAACAATTTGACACTCTTGTTTATGGCGTCAGTAATCTCCCTAGGCTCTAGTCATGAGTTGCCAAGGCTATGGAAGCCTTTTGGGTTCGCCAACTTTGATCTTATTCCGATAGGGTCATAGTCAAAGTGGAAGTTCTCTCCTCCCTTCAGAGATGACCTTCTTTGATGGCCCCAGAACAAGTCTATTTCTTGTGAACCTTAAATTTTAATTGGGGAGACAGATAATTATCAAGTAAGTTGGTGAAAAGTCAGACAGGTATAAATACTATGGAGAAGAATAAAAGTAAAAAGCATAAAGAGTGATGATGATGGTAGTGGGAAATTGTGCTGTGTTATGAGGGGTAAATGGGAAAGTCTCACCAGGAGGAGATGATGTTCGGTCAGGTGACCAGGTGAGTAGCTGTGGGAGGATCGCTCCAGATAGAAGTCAGCAACTCTGTCCCAGTTTCAACATGAGCAAGCAGTGAAGAGCTTTGTTTCCTGGCCTGTGTGTGAGTTCAGCAACTCCATGAGATAGATACTTTAGTGTCCCCATTTTACAGATGAGGAAAATTACTTGCCAAGTCCTATCAGGAACATTCCCCAGGGTGGTTGGAAACTAGGCTGACTTCTCTAGGCCTTCATTTGGGGCTCAGTGTTGCTTCTTTTTGCACAAAGGTACATTCTATGGTGATTCTGTGAACCTTGCGAGTCTGGTCTATACCTGCATTATTCCCTAAAGTAATGGTTTTAAGCCTGATTGGACATATATGCTGCAAATTTAAAAAATTTCACATTTAAATATTTACCTTTCTAATTTATTAAAGAGAGCGAGAGAGAAAAAGAGAGAGAGAGAGATCTCACATCTTCTGGTTCACTTTCCAAATGTCTCCAACAGCCAGGCTGGACCAGGCTGAAGACAGCAGCCTGGAACTAAATCCAGATCTCCCACATGGATTGTAGAAACCTAGTTACTTGAACCATCACCTGATGCCTCCCAGGGTGTGCATTAGCAAGAAACTAGAATCAGGAAAAGAGTCAGAATCCAAACCCAGGCACTCCAATATGGAAGGCAGGTATTTCAAGCTCGTCTTAGCCACTGTGCCACTCATCCCAAAGTTGAATATTTAACATATAAAAGGAAATTGTACCCCAGTAAAGGGAAATCACTTCAGCTATGCTTCATGTGTTGGGTGAGCCAGATGGCTCACTGAATATGACAATGTGATCAGAGATGGTTTTGAACTCCTTATGACACATGTATGAGTTCTAGTGATTATAAGTAGAAGCAGTAGGGGCTGGAAATAACCTTGATCTGATTCCTCGACTTCCAACAAATCACAGATATATTGGTAATGCAAAATAAGGATAGGCTTCCAGTTGGCTGCTACCCAGCTCTGAACTATTTAATGGCTGCCATCAAACTTGGAATAAAATCCAATCCTCTGATTGTATTCTCCAGGGCCCTACATGAACTGGCTGGGTTCCTGGATTCATGGATCCAAACAACCCTAACATTTGTTAGACCCAGGCAAGAGGTAAAACTTGAGGGCCATATTACATATATTTCTATATTAAAAATTAAAGACAAAGATAATAAAATGTTCTATCAGTTATGTTCTATTCTATTATGGCAAATACACCTTTATAATGACAAAAGCAAAAAATTCCTAAAATTGTGAAAATTGCCTATTAAGATTAAGAGACAACATGTTTTGAGAAGTCACATTGTATCTCATAAATATCATGATGATAAAAAAATATTTTTAAAAAGTTTAAAAGATGAATGCAACTTCTAATTAATGAGCATCAAAATTTTAAAGCAGTGAAGAAAGCCAAAGTTCCATTTTTTGAAAATTTAACTAAATGTTGCTAGCTATTTTTAGAATGTAAAATAGGCACTGTTGTGCAACTTAAGGTCCATCTAGTTGTCTGAGTGTCACACCTCACATTGGCTACATCCGGACGCAGGTGTATACACACTTAAGAGAAACAGGAACTGTTGAATACTACACTATGTTCCTCAGCATCCCCATGTAGCTGTTGCAAATACCACCCTAATTTATGAACACTTCCAGAGCCAGCAAATGGAACTGGGGAGAGAGCAAGCAGATAATCTGAGAGACTCTCAGTATGCAGGAATCAGTTGTATTCATGCTTTCTGAGAAAAAGGATTTGACAGGTTCATTTCAAGTCAAAGGGCTTCCAGGTCTCAAGCCCGCCCTCCCGCATTCTGCAGCTGCGTGTCAGCACACTGAACCTCGAACCTCTGCACTCACACACAGTCGCCTTTTGTTTAGAACACACAGAGCGAGAGACGTGGAGAACCGGTTCCCCAACGCTGGAGAGTGAGCCATGAGGGCAGCTGTTTCAAATGACAGGTGGTACGGTCACCAGAGCAGCTCGCCAGCATCTGTGGCAGAGGTGGGCATCCACGCATCTGCAGTTGTGTGAGCGAGTGTGTGATGTGCGAAGCTTTCTAAAGCAGAGGCTAAGGGCATACGTTCTTTTCCTCGGTGTTGGGAAGATATTTCTCTGGTCTCAGTGTTTTGCAACCACCACCAGCAATATGCTCCTTCTTATACTTTGTACTTGTTCACTTCATTGTAAAATCTTTGTCCCCATAAACTTGCACCACTTACTCCTTTACTTCAGTCAGGTCTCTGCTCAAATATCATCCATTACCGCCCCCCCCACCTCCATCTAAAACACAACACCTGGGGCAGGTGCTGTAGTGCAGAGGCCTAAGCTGCCTTTGGGGATGCCTTTGGGGATGCCTGCACTGCATGTAGGAGAGCCAGATTGAGTCCTGATTGCTGTGTTTCTGATCCAGCATCCTGCTAATGTATACCCAGGGAGGCAGCAGGTGATGGCCCAACTACTTGAGTCCCTGCCACCCATGTGGAAGGATGGAGTTCCTGGCTCTGGACTTTGGCCTGGCCAAAAGATGGAAAGATCTCTTTCTCTGTGTCTCTCCCTTTCTCTCTGCCTTTCAAATAAACAAATGAATAAATTTTTAAAAAACAAAAATAAAACACCTTTCCTGCCTCATCGTTACCACTTTGTTCTGTTTTGCACCTCGTACAAACTGAAATTAAACCATGTATCTGTCACACTCACTGTGTGTGCATCACCTGAAGAGAGGAGCCTTGTTTCCATGTTCATGACTGTGTCTCTGGTCCTAGAATAGTGTCTGTCACACCTTAGGTGCTCAATAATAAGATTTTATTAGCAAAGGAATGAGTTTGGAGTAACAGCTTCTTATCACAAGGATGGAATGCTTACACTTAACTGCAAAGATTTTGAGTAAGGAAAGGACAATTCTTTGCCCTCTAGGCCTGCCTGGGTTCCTAGGCAACAGCCAGGACCAAACTCACCTCTTTCCTCCTGCAGAACACCTGAAAGCTTTGACTTTCCCCTTCAGTCTAATGAAGAACAAAGCAGGTGTGACACAGCAAATTAGCAATACTTCTCTCATCCCTGCCTGGGAAGTTGTTGAGCTGCCTTTCAATTATAACAGTGCTTTCTCTATGGCAAAAAAAAAAAAAAAAAAAAAAAAAAGAACAGGAACACAGTATTAACAAAGGCCAAGATGATCTGCCTTCAACTAATACCAATTAACACTTTCCAAGTGACAAGACTAGCAGTGAACTGGTGGTTTTCACATTTTAAGGAATAGGTACATGAAGGTTTCATTTACCATCTCTGGAAGAGTAGTCGAACTAAATGCTGCGCATGCTGAGCCCCTGCAAAAGGATCTGTGCTCAGAGACTCACACCACATGTTTCAGGTCACACAAAAACTATCAGAGTGCAGAATATGCAGGAGCCCTGCCTTTGAGGAGTGAAACATGACTATAGAAATACTTATAAAGATGAGCGCGAGAGTCTATTCACTGACTTCCAGGATATAAGCCGTTGCCCCTTAATTATCCTGCCCTTTTTCAGTCAATACTCACATCTTTGTGTCACTTGAGACCCCTGGGGACATTGCCTAGGAGCTGAGCATAGACAGCTAGACCACCAAGCCTCCCTGGACAGGTGGCTGTTTTATTACCAAATATCTGTAGAGAGTTTCTGCTTCTTTCTGATTGTAGTGTTTTCACTGTGATTTTTCTGTCTATGTATAAATGGAAAGATATTGTATAAAACTCCACTGAGTGAAGCTTTCCAAATGATCACTTTAGTAAATGCTGATGTGGACAGTGGTAAAGGGAGCATTACCACAATGATAACTGAATAGCAAGGAATGAACATATTAAGTGGCAAAGAGTCAAGGGGTGCCTGGAGTGTTCTCAGCAGTGTGTTAGGCACCATGGAGTATACAGGACATGTTTGGGACTTTGGGGCCACATAGCAAGTGTCCATTTCTTCTTCCTACCAGGACCAGATTTCTCCAAAATTAAATATAGCAATTAAATCTAATTTCAATTGATGTCCAGCTTTTAAAAACTGGATAGCATGAATTAAAAGAAGATATGAGGGACTTCGACTTTCAGCAAGATGAAGTAAACCTATTTCTCCCTATTCTTTCTAGCAAGTACAACGGCAAACCATGCCACTGAATACAAAACAAACAGAAAGCTGTCTGGGAACCCCATGGCCCAATCCAGTCAACCATAAAGTGAACCATCACAACTACTCTACTCCAGCCATACACCACAGAAAAACAAATTGTGGCATTATCTCTATCCACACTAGTCAAGGCCAACTGAGGAGTGTGGACTTCCGCCCTTGCCAGTCTAAAAGAAAACATTTCAAGAGAAGAAGATAGGCCAGCTTGCATTCTAGTGACCTGAGAAGCAACACTGGGTGAGTTTCCTGGGTTTTCTCTTGCTTTGTGTATTCTAGACTTGTAATTGAAGAAGCCATCAATCCAGAAATCCCAATAGACGAAGACAAAAAATTCCCCAAAAGCTTATTATATTTATCCCAAAGACCAGGAAAAGAGCTGGCTACTAAGACAGAAAATGTTTATATTAGTAACTACTCAATGGAATAGATAAAGACTGTAAATAATTATCAAATCTCAAAATGTTGGGGCTGGCACTGTTGTGTAGTGGGTAAGGCTGCCTTCTTCAATGCCGACATCCCATATGGGTGCCGGTTTGAGTCCTGGCTGCTCTACTTCCTATCCAGCTCTCTGGTGTGACCTGGGAAAATAGTAGAAGATGGCCCAATTCTTTGGGCTCCTGCACCCGCATGGGAGACCTGGAAGAAGCTTCTGGCTCCTGGCTTTGGATCGGTGCAGCTCCAGCCATTGTGGCCAATTGGGGAGTGAACCAGTGGATGGAAGACCTCTCTCTCTCTCTCTGCCTTTCTAATAAATATATAATCTTTTAAAAAAAACCTCAAAATGTCTATTTCATGCCAATACATTACATTTTAGGTACTCTATTAGAGTTCTCCTGAGACACAGAATCCATAAAATGTATACATATATATTGGTTAAAAAGCACTGGCTCATTTGAGTCTTTGTGGCAAGCTGGACAACAGGAGAGATGTATAGTTCCAGTCCAAAGGCAGAAGTTTGAGAACCAGGAACTGTTGAGGTTTCCGTTTGAGTCTGATGCAGGAAAAACTGTGTTCTAGTTTGGAGGCAGACCAACAAGAAGAATCCCTTTTACTTCCCAGGGGGTCAGACTTTTTATTCTGTTTAGACCTCCAGCAGATTGGATATGGCCCACCTACACTGAGAAGGGCAATCTGCTTTACACAGTATACTGATTTAAATGGAACACTCACAGAATAATGTTTGACCAAATGTCTGGGCACCATATGGCCCGATCAAGTCAATCATAAAATACCCCATCGCTACTGTTCTACTCCAGTCAAACACCACAGTGAGGCACTACCTCCATTCACACTAGCAAAGGCCAAGTGGGGAGCTTAGGTTCCCCCATTGCCAGTCAATAAGGAAACGTCCCAAGCCCTTCCCATCAGGACTGTGTGAGAGGAGCACTAGTAAGGATTTTCACCACTTCCTGGTGGAAATGAGACACTATGATTTGTATGTGCCTCAAGGGTTCACATTTTGAAATTTCATCCCTATTGTGAAGTATTAAGGGGATGGAAATGTAATCCTACTATGGAGTTTACAGGTATGGTCTTTGGGAGGTGATTATATTTAGATGAGGTCATCAGGGTGAAGCCCCTGGATGGTGTAATAGTGGTTTTGTAAGACAAATGGGAGACAGATGAACGTACACACGTGCATGCTCCCTGTCTCCTACTGTGCGATATCAGGACTCTGCCAGCATGAAAGCCATTGCCAGGTGCAGCCCCTTGATCTTGAACCAAGAACTGAGCCTCTTTCTATCTAACCTGACCCCCAGTATATGGTAATGTGTTATTAGCAACAGAAAATGGACAATATGAAACCATCTTCTTTCATAGTGATCCCAATGGAAGCCATGCATGGCGCATAAATAAGGCCCTGCTACCCTCCCAACCAGGGTAGATCAGCAGAGGACTAGTGGGGAACTATAAATGCTACCCCACCTAGCAGCAGTAGTGAGGAGTCCCATCTTCCCTAGAGTGACAATAAAGACGAAATGGGGAAACTATAATTATAATCCACCTAATAGTAGTGAGCTAGTATGCTCACCCTCCCTTGCCATTGCAATATAAGTGGAAGCAGCTAGAAAAAAAAGTAGTGAAACCCAGAGTCTCACAGTAGAACAATCGAAATGTTCAGAGTTCAGTGGAAAATCAGCTGTCATACAAATAACCTTGTATATGTCAATATCAATAAAAGAGATAATAGACATCAACACAAAGGTGACAAAGACATTTAACTGACAGATTTTAAAGCCACTTTTATAGGGGCTGGTGCTGTGGTGTAGTGAGTAAAGCTGCCACCTGCTGTGCTGGTATCCCATATGGGTGCCAGTTCGAGTCCCAGCTGCTCCATTTCTGTTCCAGCTTGGTCTGGGAAAGCAGCAGAAGGTGGCCCAAGTCCTTGGGCCCTTGCATCTGAGTGGGAGACCCAGAAGAGGCTCCTGGCTCCTGGCTTTGGATCAGCACAGCTCTGCCCATTATGGCCATCTGGGGAGTGAACTGGCAGATGGAGGACCTCTCGCTCTACCTGCCTTTCCTTTTCTCTGTGTAACACTGACTTTCAAATAAACAAATAAATATTTTTTAAAAAGCCACTTTTTCCCCCTCTAATCCTTTTTTTAAACTTTTATTTAGTAAATATAAATTTCCAAAGTACAGTTTATGGATTACATTGGCTCCCCCCCGCTATGACTTCCTTCCCACTCACACCCCTCCCATCTCCAGCTCCCACTCCCATTCCATTTACATCAAGATTCATTTTCAATTCTCTTTATATACAGAAGATCAATTTAGTATATATTAAGTAAAGATTTAATCAGTTTGCACCTACATAGAAACACAAAGTGTAAAATACTGTTTCAGTACTAGTTATAGCATTACTTCACATTGGACAACACATAAAGGACAGATCCCACATGAGAAGTAAGTACACAGTGACTCCTGTTGTTGACTTAACAATTTGACACTCTTGTTTATGGCGTCAGTAATCTCCCTAGGCTCTAGTCATGAGTTGCCAGGGCTATGGAAGCCTTTTGAGTTCGCTGACTTCGATCTTATTCCGACAGGGTCATAGTCAAAGTGGAAGTTCTCTCCTCCCTTCAGAGAAAGGTACCTCCTTCTTTGATGGCCCAGTTCTTTCCACTGGGATCTCACTCGCAGAGATCTTTCATTTAGGTCTTCTTCTTTTTTTTTTTTCTTTTGCCAGAGTGTCTTGGCTTTCCATGCCTAAAATACTCTCATGGGCTCTTCAGCCTGATCCGAATGCCTTAAGGGCTGATTCTGAGGCCAGAGTGCTATTTAGGACATCTGCCATTCTATGAGTCTGCTGTGTATCCCGCTTCCCATGTTGGATCGTTCTCTCCCTTTTTGATTCTATCAGTTAGTATTAGCAGACACTAGTCTTGTTTGTGTGATCCCTTTGACTCTTAGACCTATCAGTGTGATCAATTGTGAACTGAAGATGATCACTTAGACTAGTGAGATGGCGTTGGTACATGCCACCTTGATGGGATTGTATTGGAATCCCCTGACATGTTTCTAACTCAAAAGTTTTCTAATAAGAAATTATGAACATTTTTAAAAAATTTATTTACTTGAGAGGCAGTTACAGACAGAGAGAGGGAGAGACAGAGACAGAGAGAGAGGTCTTCAATCCACTGATTCACTCCCCAAATGGCTGCAATAGATGGAGCTAGACAGATCCAGAACCAGGAGCCAGGAGCCAGGAGCTTCTTGCAGCTGTCCAAGCACTTGGGTCATCTTCCACTGCTTTCCCAGGCCATTAGCAGGGAGCTGGGTCAGAAGTGGAGCAGCCAAGACTCAAATTGGCATGGATATCCAATGCCGACATCACAGGCAGAGGCTTAACCTACTAGCCACAGCGCGGCCCTGTGAACATATTTTAAACCAATGACAAAATAGAAGCTATCAACAAAGAAACAGAAGCTAGAAATAAGAGCTACATAGATAGTTTACAAATGAAAAATACAATAATTGAAGAGAAAAATTCAAGAGTCTAAATAGACGAATGGAGGGGATAAGCAAGAGATTCAGTGAATATGATGAAAGAACAATAGAATTTTCTCAATCTGAACAACAGTGAAAAAATAGACTGAAGAAAATGAGCAAATATGTAACTTTCATATCATGAGAGTCTTAAGGGAAGAAAGAGGATAGAGCTGAAATAATCTTAAACATAATGGCTTACAAAGCCCAAATCTTTTCAAATGATACAAACCTACATATTCAAGAAGTTGAGTCAACCCCAGATGGAATAAACTCAAAGAAATTTATGTCAAGGTATATCATAGTCAAACTTCTTTGTTTTAAAAAAAAAAAGTTAATTCATTTGTTTCAGAGGCAGAGTTACAAATAGATAGAGGGAGAAACAGAGAGGTCTTCCATCTGCTGATTGACTCCCCAAATAGCCACAATGGCTGGAGCTGGGCCTATCCAAAGGTGGGAGCCAAGTGTCTCCCCTGGACCCTCAACGTGGGTACAGTAGCTCAAGCCCCTGGGCCATCCTCCACCACCCTCCCAGGCCACCTGCAGAGAGCCAGCTCAGAAGTGGAGCAGCAGACATGAACTGGCGCCCATAGCGGATGACTGAGCTGCAAGCAGAGGCTCACGCTACTGTGCCACAGTGCCAACCCCACAGTCAAGCTTCTGAAAATTAAATACAAAGAAAAAAGTAATGAAAGCAATCATAGAAATGACACCTATGAAGAAAATCACTTAGAATGACAGGATGTCTCATCACAAACCACAACGGTCAGAAGGAAGTAGCACAGCATTTTCAAGTGCTTAAATAAAAGAACTGTCAACCCAGAATTTGTATCCAGCAAAAATATCCTTTAGGAGTAAAGTGAAAATCAAGATGTTCTTACATGAAAGAAAATTAAAAGCATATGCACCAGCAGTCCTACCCTAATGTGATGGCTGAAAGAGGTTTGCTAAACAGAAAAGAAATATAACAAACTTAAGAAAATCAGAATGGAAGAATAACAGGAAGAGTAAATATGTAGGTAATTATGTTACATTTCCACTTTCCCCTTGAGTTTGCTAAATTATATTTGTTAAAGTAAATATGAGAAGTAGGCCACTATCCCATTATAACAAAATATAACATTCTAAATTATGAAGAGTATCTTTAGTCTATTAGGGCTGGTATAACAAAATGCTAGATATTATAAAACAGAAATTTACTTCTCACTATTCTGCAGGCTGGGAAATCCAGGATCAAGGTGTCTGTATATTGGTATCTGCTGAGGATTTCCTCTGTAGTTTGTAGATGGTGCTTTCTTGCTGTGTCTTCACATGGTGGAAGATTGGGGATTCTTTTATAAGATCATTAATCCATGAGGGTTCTGCCTTTGTGATTGTGATCTAATCTCTACTAAAGGCCCCATCCCTTAATATCACATGATCATTAGTTTTAAACCATATGAACTTCTGGGGAATAGGAACATTCAAGCCATAGCAAAGAAGTAATACTTAAGTCTATTATGAATGGGAGTGGGAAAAGAAATATACAAAGAGGTAACATTTCTATATTTCATTTAAACCAGCAGAATGTCTACCTCAGTAGACTGCTAAGTTATGTATGTACAATAGAATACATAGAGCAACCTTTTTTTTTTTTTTTTTTTGACAGGCAGAGTTAGACAGTGAGAGAGAGAGAGAGAGAGAGACAGAGAGAAAGGTCGTCCTTCCATTGGTTCACCCCTCAAATGGGCGCTACGGCCAGTGCACTGTGGCCAGCACGCTAAGCCAATTGAAGCCAGGAGCCAGGTGCTTCCTCCTGGTCTCCCATGCGGGTACAGGGCCCAAGGACTTGGGCCATCCTCCACTGCACTTCCAGGCCACAGCTGAGAGCTGGACTGGGAGAGGAGCAACCAGGACAGAATCCGGCGCCCCAACCAGGACTAGAACCTGGCGTGCCAGCACCACAGGTGGAGGATTAGCCTAGTGAGCCACGGTGCCGGCCTAGAGCAACCATTTTTTAAAAAGCTACGCAAAGAGATATATTTAAAACACTATGTATAAATAAAATACAAGTATAAAAAACGTTCAAGTATTTTGCAGGATGTCAGAAAAAAATGGGAAAAAAACAGAGAATAAACAGAAATCCAAAAATAGTGACAGACTTAAATCCTAACATCGGGAATTATATTAAATATGAATAATATAAATGGTATTAAAAGAATGGCAGAGTGATTTGGAAGACATTGTCGAGGGGAGGGCATCTGGCCTAACAGTAAGACGCAGATTCAGACATCACTGGCAGGCAGCAGGCGATGCCTCCAGTGGTTGTGTCCTTACCATCCACATGCGAGACTCAAATGGAGCTCCTGCTCCCAGCTTCAGCCTGGACCCGCTCCACCCATTGCAGGCCTTTGGGAAATCAAGCTCTCTCTCTTTGCCTGTCTGTCTCTCTGCATCTCAGATAATAAAAAACAAAAATAAAAAAAGCATTATTTAGATGTGGGCATTGTGCAACAGACTAAGTCACAGCTTGGGATGCCCACATCCCATATTGGAGTACTAGTTTGAATTCCAGTGACTCCATGCTTTTTCTTTTTCTTTTTTAAACTATTTATTTGAAAAGCAGAGAGAGAAGGGAGAGAGTAAGGGAGAGAGTGAGGGAGAGATAGAGAGAGAAAGAGAGAGAGGTCTCCCATCTACTGGTTCACTCTCAGATGGTTACAGCAGCCAGGAGTAGGCCAGGCTAAAGCCAGGAGACAGAAGCTTCTTCCAGGTCTCCCACATGTGGCAGGGACCCAAGCACTTGGGCCATCCTCCACTGCTTTCTCTAGGCCATTAACAGAGATCTGGATTGGAAGAGGAGCAGCTGGGACATGAACCGGTGCCCATATGGGATGCTGGCCCTGCAGACAGTGGCTTTACCCACTATGCCACAATACTGACCTCAAGATGTATATTTTCTAATTAAAAGAAATTCATTTGAAAGGCAGAGAGAGAGAGAGAGAAAGAGCCTATTTCTTGGTTTACTCCTCAGATGGCAACAATGGTGGCAGGCCTGGGCGGATACCACAGCCAAAGCTGGAAACTCAATCAGATCTCTCATGTGCATGACAGGAACCCAGCTACATGAGCCATTGCTGCTGCCTCCTAGGTCTGTATTAGCAGGAAGCCGGAGTCAGGAGCTGGAGGCAGGTATTGAATCCAGGCTCTCCAAGGTGGGTCACGGGCTTCTTTACCGTTAAGCTAAATGTCTGCTCCCAAAAAGAGATCTTGAAAATGGTTGTTGGGCTGGAATTCCTAGAGCCAGGCAGTCTTAATAGTGGCAGAACATGCAGGAAAATGCAAAGGAAATAAAGGAATGAATACCTGGTGGAAGCAAAGGCGGTACCATGAGGATGCTCACAGGATTCGTTCCTGATCCCTGAGGGCCTCCAGAAAACTCCTACATCAGGAGATGGAGGGCAAAGACTGGGGTTCTGATTGTTGGGTTAACCCTGTGAAGTCCAAGACAGCAAATCAGTTATCTTTGTTTAATGTTATATCCCAAGCACCTAGAAGGGAACCTGTTAAGCCCTGTGTTTCTTGATTGAGTAAAAAAATGAGTGAATGAATGGATGAATTTGTGTATGCAGGTTGAACAAACTGGCTCGATTAAGGAATGTTTACTTGCATATACAAACAGTATTGTTTAAAAAGATTGTAGCTCACAGAGTTCATATTGTTAAGATGCCAAGCCTCCTCAATTCCAGAAGATTTTTTTTCGGTAGAAATTGATAGGCCTACTCTAAAATATATATAGAAAGGTAAAGGACCTAGAAAACCCAAAATAACAAATGTGGAGGACCTAGCCTTCTGATTTTGGGTACTTACAATACAATTACATGAATCAAAATTGATTGATATTGGCTAAAAGATAAGACCCATAGATAATTGAAACACAGTAGAGAGTTCAGAAATATACTAAATTGACTTTTTAAAAAGGAGCCAAAACAATTTAATGGAGAAAGGAAAGCCTTTTCAGCAAATGATGTTAGACTAAAATGACTATATGTATGGGGAAAAATTACATTCTGCACAAAATTTATCTCAAAATGGATCTTAGACCTAAATGGGAAAACCTACTGATAAAAATTCTAGATGGCAACACAGGAGAAAATCTTTTGAAGCAATGGGTCATGCAAAGTTTTCTTGTGCATGGAGTGCATATACAATAGAAGAATAAGATTGATAAGTTTAGCTTAATCAAAATTTAAAACCTCTGCTTTTTGGAAGATGCCATCGAGGAAATAAAACACAAGTCCCAGAGTGGGAAAAATATCTGTAATAGATACATCAAAGAACTTGTATGTAGGATTATTGTTTATAGCCCTTGTCTATACTTTTTGAGGAACAGTGGTTTTTCTACTTACTACTTATTGAATTCTTTACTTAGTGGAGGGTGAAGCTTATGATTAGTCTAATTGTCTGGGACAACTGTGTATGTTTAGAGGGATGGAGGAAGCAGGGGAAAGGAAGAGATGCATGAGACAGAAAGGGCCATGACTCTGGAACCAGGCAGGCAGCCCTCATGGGCACTATCGATAGAGTGCAGGAGAAAGTGACCTTGGAGAGAGGACTCGGCCTCCACAGGGGCTGTGAGGAGCCTGAGTACCTCTTCCCAAGACAGCAGAGCCAAGCGAAGACGGAGGAGGCTTTGTCTCCTAAGATCTTTGGTTTTGCCCCACCGTGAGTTGAAATCACAGTGGCAAAGAAGAAAACGTTGACATTCATGATTTGCTAGTTTCCCTTGTTAATTTCTGGGAAATTCTAAGTAATGAATGCTTTACTTTTTATGTACAGAATCTGCCTGGCATCCCTATGCATCTATCATGCAAAATAACTTACCAGTGACGCTTTGCACACAAACATTAGCACAGTTCTTGTTCTTTATGTCACAATAAATGTGGAAAACACCCCCTGGTTGCTTGTAGATACCATTTACAGTTCTTATCTTACTTATTAAGATACACACACATTTGTGGTCATTTTAAATATAGATGAACAGGGATTTTTGGTTTACTCTATATAATCATTTGGAAAAGTAATCTAGGAAAAGATTTTCAAGCTAAAGAAGTGCCCTTTAATTTAGTTTCCACAATGGAACTGTTAGAATATATTATGTTAGTAATTCAAGAGCAATAATATATGATAAAATCGGGGTACTAAATTTACATGATTTTAAATACATTTTCATTTCAGAAGGAATCTTAGAGATTTTCTGGAACAATTCACCTCATTTTTACAGATGGAAACACTGAGGTCCAGAGAGGTAGGTGATCTAGGGCTTGCTGAACTGGAGCCTAGTATGCCTGTCTCCATGGCCAGAGCCTTGGGTTCTCAATTGGACTTGCTTTACTCTGATGTCAAAACAACCACATTAAAAAAAATAAAGCATTTGATTTATATCACGTTCAACCTGCAATGACAAAACCATGAAAGAAAGGAAAGGCGTGCAACAGGGTAACTTTGAAATGAGATGAAAGTCCAGGAGGGTGCAGTTGGGACACCCAGCACTCAGGGTCAGCGAAGGAGTGATGCTATATGCAGGAAAGGACCAGGTCTTGTTGATTTTCTGTGGCTGTAACAAAACACCTGAAGCTGGGCACTTTCTAAAGAAGGGATGCTTACTTAACTCACAGTCTGGGAGGCTGAAAGTACAAGATCAGACAGCCCCATCTGAGTGGCTCCAGTGAGGGTTTGGTGACCAATGGTATCAGGATAGCAGGAGCATATGCAGATGTGGGATACTGGAGTCAGGCTTGCTCTTCGTGTCACAACTGGCTCTCACGGGAACTAACAGGTCCTGCAAGAACCTCATTAACCCCGTCTGAGGGCAGAACGAAACACAACTTCTTAGCTCAGAGCTTGGGGTTGTTTGGTCTCGGCCAGAGGCCACACCTCTCTTCACCTGTCATTTGCGGGAACTTACCTCCTGGTTACTTGCTCATCAGAAAGGTCAAGACCAGCAGAGAGTGAAACGTCCTGTGTGTGGGCCTCGCTCTGCTTGGGTGAGGACTCTGACCTGTCCCCCAGTGACAGTTCCACCATCTCAGTACCACTGCTCTGAGGACCGAGTCATCAGCCAGGAGCCCTTGGGGCACACTCAGACCACAGCCAGAGCATGGCAGACGACTTCAGCTCTCAGCCCCTGGACGGGGCAAGTCTCAGCAGGACTTGGGGAGAGACAGGACCTGCTGAGAACAGAGCGGCTGTCTGTCTTCTGCAAATCTGACCAGGAGTCGATATTCTGAAAATGCTCAGAAATGGTCATTTTGGGGTTTTGTTACTAAGGATTCTTATACTCTTGATGTAAGGGAGCGATTTCTCTCAGAACCTTAATGGTGTTTCTCTTGGAATTTCCATTAAATGACAGTTGCCACTTAATCCACCTCTTCACATAGTCTTCTCTATTACCTATTTATTTCTTGAGTCACTATTTTGTTTGTTTTGTTCATTTACACTTTTTTAAAAAATTTTTTTGGGGGGCAGGGGGTAGCAAGAGGCAGATTTGACATTTGACTTCCTGTGGCTAGATCTTGACACTACATGGGGGTCCTCACCCAAGCAGAGCAAGAACACACAGGATGTTTCACTCCCTGCTAGTCTTGACTTTTTTTTTTAAAGAATTATTTTATTTGAAAGTCAGAGTTACATAGAGAGAGAAGGAGAGGTGGGGGTGGGGAGGGGGAGGGAGAAGTCTTCCATCTGCTGGTTCATTCCCCAATTGGCTGCAATGGCCAGAGCTGTGCAGATCCAAAGCCAGGAGCTAGGAGTTTCCTCTGAATCTCCCTCGTGGGTGCAGGGGCCCAAGGACTTGGGCCATCTTCTACTGCTTTCCCAGGCCACAGCAGAGAGCTGGATCAGAAGTGGAGCAGCCAGGACTCGAACCAGCACCCACATGGGATGCTGGCACTGCAGGCGGTGGCTTTACCCACTACGCCACAGCACCTGCCCATCTTGACCTTTCTGACCAGTAAGTGAAGAGGAAGTTCCCAGCAATGCAGGTGAAGAGAGGTGCGGCCTCTGGCCAAGACCAAACAACCCCAAGCTCTGAGCTAAGAAGTCATTTATTCATTCACCAATCCAACAAATATGGATTGGATTACCTCCTACGTGACAGGCACTGAGTGAGGCATTGGTGGCTAGCAGGGAACCAGCCCCCCGGGCCAACCTGGAGTATAGGGAAGTAAGGGAGTCACAGTCACAAGTGTGGCTCCTCTCTTGTTCCTGGCCAGTCCAGCATGGGGCAAAGGCAGACACCAGAACAAGCTTCAAACAATCAATGTTCTTCCATTGGATCCTTCTTGTTGAAGATCCTTCTATCCAGGTTATTAGAACAATACACAAAAAGATTGATTTTATATAATTCACTATTTTCAGTATTAAATTGGGGCTCTCTTGACAGACCTTGCTTCCCTTTCTGTTAACATTGAGCCAATATTCAATTTAAACCACCTTCTTCCATCTGAGTTTCAGTTAGTTGGAGTGGTTTTGCAATGGCGCTGAGACAGGGCACTTTTCAGCTTTAACCAGTGCTACCTACTGTGTGTCTGCACAGAGGACGTCAACTTGACACATTTCATTGGGAAGCAGGCATGATTATTTCTCCTTTACAGATGAGAAAAGCTCGAGAAATTAAATCAGTTGTCTCGAGCGGGACAGGGTTTCTGGCTCCAAAGTGCACATGGTCTTCCTCTTGCAGCAAGTCACCCAGTATCTGGGGCACCAGTCCCTGAGCGCCTCCCTGGGGAGGCCATGCTGATGGAGCAGCAAGTTCCACGTGTTCTACGAACATCTGCTCCTCAGTGATGAGGAGCTGGACCTGTGTAAGTAAGGACATTGTATTATTTTACCTTTATACCCATTTCAAAGTCACCAACTTTTGCTAGGTGCCTTTTGAGATCCTAATTAATAAAAAGGCAGGTTTGATAATGATAAAGATTAGTAAGGACTTCTATTTATTTATACCTTGCTATGTGCTCAGAACAGAAGCAAGCACTTTATGGGTAGCTGTTTAATGCCGTGGTTTACGCAACACTTGGGGTGCCTGCATTCCCACATTGGAGCGCCTGGGCTCTGCTTCTGCTTCCAGCTTCCTGGTAATATGCACAGGGGCAGCAGGTGATGGCTCAAGTGCTTGTGTCCCTGCCATCCATATGGAAGAAAGAGATTGAATTCTTGGCTCCTGGCTCCCTCCTTGCCCAGCTTTGGCTGTTGCAAGTACTTGGGGGGACTAAACCAGCTCATTTAATTTTCTCACCAACCTATCCATGAAGTGGGTATTTCTGTTAGTCATATGGATGAGAAAATGGAGTCTAAGAGAGGTTAGGTTACTTGCGTAAAGTCACAGAGCTGGGAAGTGATAGAGTTGGCGTTCAAAGATAGCGGGATGACTGAGTGTTTTTTTCTTTTTTAAAGATTTATTATTTATTTGAAAGACAGAGTTACAGAGAGAGAGGGAGAGACAATGAGGGAGAGAGATATTCCACCTGCTGATTCACTCCCCAAATGGCCCCATCAGCCAGCACTGGGGGACAAATCCAGGGGCCAGGAGCTTCTTCCAGGTCTCCCACATGAGTGGCAGGGCCCCAAGCACTTGGGCCATCTTCTGCTGCTTTTCTAGGCCATTAGCAGTGAGCTGGATTGGAAGTGGAGCACCGGGGACATGAGCCAGTACCCATACGGGATGATGGTGCTGTAGGTGGCAGCTCCATCCACTATGTCCCAACACTGGC
Source organism: Lepus europaeus (assembly GCF_033115175.1). Lineage (NCBI taxonomy): Eukaryota > Metazoa > Chordata > Mammalia > Lagomorpha > Leporidae > Lepus > Lepus europaeus. The sequence goes on along the minus strand of NC_084831.1, from coordinate 84,226,715 downwards.
CCCAAAGTTGTTTTTTTTTTTTTTTCATTAAAAATCACCTCCCCTTCATCAAGAAAAGTAAAGGAGTTGAGAGGATATAAAAAAAAAATAGATGAATGCAGTGCAGGGTGGAAAGGGACAAGATTGATGCATGCACAAGAATTGTAGTTTAGAGGAAAACTGGAAAAGAGAGGAAAGGGGAGGGGGGGATTGTCCAGTGGAGACTGCAGAGGGCGGAGCATTGAGAGGAAGACAGTGGCTTGTGCAAAGGCCAGATGCAAGATAGCACAATGCATTTGTACATCCAGAACTAGTTCTCCAGGACAGCTATTGTGAGGGTGGGGAAGGAGACCAGAGATGGAGGCAGATGTTAAAGGAACTGGAGTAGAAGTTGAGGCAGAGAAGCACTCTGAAGCACTAAGCAGAAGTGAAACAGCTGATGTGTGAGGTTTCTGTGGCAGCAGCGAGACTGGAGATGCAGTTTAGAGTCATTAATCCATGTGAGAAAAACAAAGTGTGAACAAAACCGTGTCCCTGGAAATGCAGCGGAGAGGGTGGTCTGGGAAGATTTTTTTCAGATGTTAAAGTTAGCAAGTCTTGGAGGCCAATCCAGGGGGACTCAAGGGACTGGGAAGAGCTGAGGGTGCCTTTCGCTTTCTAGAGATGAGGCAAATGCTGATGCCAGAGTGAGAGTGAAGGGACAGCGGCAGCGACAGCACTGGGCAAGTGCTGACGTCTGTGTACCCCCTGGCCTGAGTGCTTCACTTGCATTCTCTGGACTAGCTCTTACATCCGCCCGTGATGTAGGCATCATTATTGCTCGCACTTGATATATGAAGAGAGAGAGTGACAGAGACACCAAGGCACTTGCCCATTGGCAGCTGCTAAGGAGGTAGAGCCAGCATTTGCACTCAGGTAGCCTAACAGCAAATTCTGTGCCCTGGGGCTCTGTGCCAGGCTCGGAGTAAGATGAGCTACATTTTGGGCCTTTAGAATTTGAGATGACTGTGGTGGCATAAAATGGTTATCTGTAGGAGGTAGTTGGATACAGGGTCTTGGGGCTCAGGGAGAAGACCCCAATGCTGGTGCCAGTTACATCTGCACAGGGGTCCCCTGCAACTGGATGGCCAGGAGCAGGCTCTGCCTGGGTGGTCATTTTTGGGCATCTGTGTCCTCAATATCCCAAGCTTATTAGAAATCTGAACTTTATGAATTGATTTTTAACTATGTGCTTAATGGTGTGGCTTGAAATTTTAGTAGGCACTGTTTGAAACCACTGGGCATCAATTTAGGAGAGAGACTGTGCTTATAAAAAATGACTCATCACCTTAAATTCTTTCTGGAATAAGGCAAGGGGATGATTAAATAGATAAAATACAAATAGGACTCTCAACTTGTCATATGATTCTGGATACAGCAAAGAGATAAGCCCTGATATGGAAAGAAGCTGGCAGAATTAGTGGGAAAAAGCTAGCCTCAAGGCGTAGGAAATAACCAAATTAAATGGGCTGCTTGCAGGCACAAGTCTACTGTGGGCTAATTTGTTTCCTGCAAAAAGAAAAAAATAACCCTCAACTCATTTTTGTCCTCTTAAATTTTAAACAGGCACCGTGTAATTGCACTTCCCTTCCCTTCTTAGGACTGTTGCTTGGGCAAGGGGGACTGGGGCAAAGGAAGAGAGGGAGAGGGGGTGGGCACAGGGGGAGAAGAGAGAGAGAGAGAGAGAGAGAGAGAGAGAGAGAGAGAGAGAGAGAGAGAGAGAGAGAGGCTTTGGGCTCCATCTCTTTGCTTATCAGAGATGCTAATAGCATCCCACCTGCCAGGGCAACAGGAGATGGGTATGTTTCATCTAAGCATCTTCTTCTCTTTGAATTATCAGCACTTGCTCTTTTTCTGAGGAAAATCCCAACTTCAGTTTTCTTTCATCTCTGACTCTGCATGAGAAGCTATAGTTTAACAACACTTAGTGGACCAATTGATTAAACACTGACCTCATTTGCAGGCCCAGCTCAGACAGGATACAGAGAAAGCATGAAGCCTGTGTTTTCAGGCCATTTGCTCATGGTTTCCCCATCCATGCTGGACATGTATTCATTCAACAGATAACTGAAGTGGGCTTATTATATACTGGGCACCGTTTCAGATGCTATGGAAACAAGCAAGAAATAAAGCTCACGACGTGGGCCACTGAAGTGCTGGATGCTAGGTACTACTGTGAGAGTAAGCAGAGAGTCCATGTCATGACACTAACACTTGGGGTACCAGGGCAAGCTTCCCACTGTCACAGGTACCCTAGGTGTCACTAGGCACCCCTGAAGGCTCAACAGAAGCTAGTGTGGCTCAGAGGGTAAAAGGAAAATACAGAGTTCCAGGCTATGAAAAGAGCATGTGCAAAAATCTTGAGGCTCCAACAGAGAAGGTGCCTGGGGTCTACCGAGCTTAGTGGCTCGCGAGTGTGAGGAGGGGAGAGAAGGAGGAGCTTGGTGGTAAGAGACGTAAGGCTGTAGATGACAAGTGCAAGGGCTATGGACAACAGGCCCTAGCACACACTTGAGAACTTGGGTTTTTACTCTGATTAAAACAGGAGCCATGAAAGTACCTTTGTAATGAAAAAAGGGATGACATCGTATTTACACTGTAGGAGGATAGTATTAGCCGAGGGTGTGGCTATGACTTAGAGGATGCAGCACTGCAGAGATGTCCGGTGTGGCTGTAGTAATGCCATGTGCGAAGATGCTAATGTGAACTAACAACGTAGCTTGGTCACAGGTTGGTTTGAGGGATTAGAAAGAAGGGGAAGCCAGGGACTGGCACTGTGGTAAAGCAGGTAAAGCAGCCTCCTGCAGCGCCAACATTCTTTATGGGCACTGGTTCAAGTTCTGGCTACTCCACTTCTGATCTAGCTCCCTGCTAATGTACCTGGGAAAGCATAGGAGGATGGCCCAAGTGCTTGGGTCCCTGCACCCATGAGAGAGACCTGGATGAGGCTCCTGGTGCCTGGTGCTGCCCTGGCCATTGCTGCTATTTGGGGAATGAATCAGTGGCTGAAAGATCTCTCTCTCTCTCTCTCTCTCTCTCTCTCTCTCTCTCTGTCTCTGTCTCTCTCTCTCTCTGCCTGTGCCTCTCCTGCTGTGTCAAGCACAGCAGATTTCAGGTTCACCCAAAAGAGAGACAAGGTCACATAGATTAAGGAGGCAGACTCAAAATTGAAGATTTCAATGTGGAGAAACCAGGGAACATTCTGTCTACTGCCAAAGGTAGAGGCAGAAGCAGAGGCCCAGGTGACATGATCGATTAATCATGAAAAATGTAGTTTCCTGAAAATAAGATTTCATGTTGAAGGAGTTTAAACAGTGAAACAAAGAACAATGGGGAACGTGGGTGTTTACAGGAAAGACTTAATTGCTTGGAAGTTGGGATTAAAAGAACAACCACTATGTGGAGGCGTCTTGAGGGGACTCATTACTGACTGGGAGAACGTCCCACCTGCTGTTCACCAGAGCCCACAGCATTTCCTTAGCTGCCTCAGCATCATGTCAAATGACCATTGCCATTGACACAACTCTACCAGTCACCTTTGCAATCTGGCCAAGCAGGCCTTCAGCAGAATTCAGGCCATGCAGCGGTCTCCGAAATCAGGCCATGTGCTGGTCCCCGACCCTCTCCCTGTCTGTAACTCTGCCTTTTAAATAAATAAATAAACAAATCTCTTTTTTTAAACTTTTATTCAACAAATATAAATTTCCAAAGTACAACTTATGGATTACAGTGGCTCCCCCCCCCCCCATAACTTCCCTCCCACTCACAACCCTCCCATCTCCTGCTCCCTCTCCCAATACATAAATAAATCTTAAAACAACAACAACAAAACAGAAAGAGGACGAGGTCAAGGGCTGAGCATGAGCCACAGAAGAGGAAGACTGAAGATTCACTGCTCCCTGCCTTGGGGTGGCTCAAGGCCACCCTCCTTCATTTGTTTCTTTAGGAGATCTTGAGACGTCTTGGAAAACAAATGATAGAATCATGATTTCTCCTCATTCACTTGCCCCATGCTGCCATTGACTCATTCAGCAACTTCATCATTTATGAGGAACTTCAAAGAGTTCATGGAAAAATGTGCATTATCTTTTAATTCTACTTTTCCACAAATGTTTTGAAGCCTCTTCATATGGTCTGTTCCCTGAGGAGCTTGCAAGGAGGAAGGGAGGAAAGAAGGGAGGGAGGAGGCAAGGAAGAAAGACCTCAGTGCCAGCTGGAACTCTACTATTGGTTGATTTTGTTTTTTTTTTATGGTAGAATCACAACAATCGCCTTGCTGACAAATTGAGTTCTTAACAATCTTGACATTAAAAATCCTTTAGAAATACCAAATTTGTCGTTTCTAAAAACAGCTCATGAACCTTGCTCGTGCACTCCCATTTTGGCGAATTGCGTCACCATCTACCGACGATGACTTGAGCAAACACTTCAAGAAACAACCACGACTTCTGCTCCCTTGTGGCATGTGCCTCTTTCCCATCAGCTGCTTCAGAAGGCTTGGCGAGTTGATATCCTGTAGGGAGCAGTGTCCCCACTGCCCTCGGGCTGGAAGAGTTTCTCCCCTGGGCTATTAACAGGTTTCAGAATACTCCCTCACATCCTTCTCCACTTTTTACCCTCCTGTCAGAGCCAGACAGAAACTCCTAGAAGCAAGCTGCATCATGTCATGACTTGCCTTGAAACCTTCTGAAGATTCTCTAGACCCAAAGGATAAAATCCAAACTCCTTAACAAGATGCTTCATTGTCAGTCCCCAAATTATATTTTTTGTCTCTCTCCCTTGTAGCCTATGAGTTCTACTTGAGCAAAGAATAGGCCTCATTGGCCTTTGTAACCTGAATGGCCAGCACAGGGCCTGACATACAGTATTTGCTCAACAAATGTTGGCTGAAAGTGTAAGATACAAATGTGACACCTTTCCATGTCTGTGTCAGAATGATCTATGACGTTTCTAGTCTTGTGAGTCATCTTCCCCCTCTTCCTAATCCTCAGAATTTTAGGGACTGCCCCATGGCTGAGCACTTGCTGCTGCTGCCGGATGAATAGATAGCACAGGGGAAAACATAGAGTCCACGTTCAGAGGGAAGGTTGCACTTACATCCTGAGTAGTTACAAATAAGGCTTGAGATCAGGAAGCATGTATGAATGAGTGATTTGTTTTTAGTGAATTGACAATAAAATCTGCATCATTGCTTTGGTAGCCATGGTCTCTACTGGAGCTCTGTCAATTGACAACTGGGCCAGAAAAGAAAAACTAATGTGGCAAAGACTGGAGTTCTCTTCAACGTAGTGGGACCTTTCAAAACTTGTTTAGCAGAGCACATATCCTAAGGGGGATGATGGTGAGGACAAAAATTGTGAAGGCTAAGGAAAACTTGGATTTGACAAAGCAAAGATCACTTGTTACATGTGCATGCAAAGGGGGAAACGGTCTTCTTGCTTCAATTGCAGAAGAAATAATGAATAATGCCCAGCTGAGAGATCTTGGAAAATAAATGTAAACGGCCGGCACCGTGGCTTAACAGGCTAATCCTCCGCCTTGCACACCGGGTTCTAGTCCCGGTTGGGGCGCCGGATTCTATCCCGGTGGCCCCTCTTCCAGGCCAGCTCTCTGCTATGGCCCGGGAAGGCAGTGGAGGATGGCCCAAGTCCTTGGGCCCTGCACCTGCATGGGAGACCAGGAGAAGCACCTGGCTCCTGCCTTCGGATCAGCGAGACGCGCCGGCCGCAGCGGCCATTGGAGGGTGAACCAACGGCAAAAAGGAAGACCTTTCTCTCTGTCTCTCTCTCACTATCCACTCTGCCTGTCGAAAAGAAAAGAAAAGAAAAGAAATGTAAAGAAAAAAGATCAATAGTCATCCCAACATGTAGAATAATAAAAATTAACATATTGGGGTGATTAACAACCAGGCTTTCCCTATGTTTCTATAAATGGTATAATATATTGTTAAGGACCACAAATCTGTGTCATCAGATAGAAATGGTTTCAGGTACCAGTACTACTGCTTACTGTCTTCTTGATTGAAAACTTATTTCTACTATATAAGACTCAATTTTGTTTTCCATAAAATAGGGATAATAATAACATGTAACACATAGGTTTCTTTTGAAGATTGAATGAGATAACGTACATCAAGTGCTTATCATGGTGCCTATCACACACAGTAAATATACAACAAATATTGGACAACATTTTTTAACAAAATGGATTTTATTTATATGTGTGCAGTTTTTGTATCCTGTGTTTCTCTCTAATACCTTCAAAATATTCTATTATATGGCTGGTAATTTATTTCACCATCCTACTGTGCTTAGAAAGATAGCTTGTTTTCAACTCTTCACTGGTATGAATAATACTAGCACTAGCAATGAACACTTGTGTAGCTTAATATCTACCATACTCATGATTATTTTCCATGGATGAATTGCTGGAATGTAATGACGCAGTCAGAAGACATGAATATTTGGAGATTCTTCATACCTAGTGCTGAATTGTCCCCTAGATGAACTACGCCAGTTCATCTTCCCTCTGGCCTAAGATGAGAAGTCTCATTTTTCACTTCTGCCAACAAAGGGTATAAATAAATATAGATATATACCTTGCAAATTTAGAAAACTTTCTTATTTTAATTTTTAAATATTATAAAATATCGATATTAATATCCCTAAAGGTTCAACTAAAATGATATTAAATTACATTAATTCACCAATTCCCTTGAAATCGCATCTATCTAGCACATTTGATGCTAATAATGGTGATTGCACAGATGAGAAGTGTCCCTTACATACCGTTTGCTAAACAGGTTGCTGTTATCCTACAGAAGATAAATCAAGGGGGAACTTCACAACTGTCATTAAGCTTATAAAGCCTTTATGTGATGTTTTTCATGTTGCATAGAGTTTAACTAAACAAAAGGAGCTGGGCTTTGATTGAAACAGGAGTGACTTCTTAATAACAAGGACAGAACAACACCTTTCAACATAAAACACAAGGAAGCCCCTTGGTGGAGATCATAGGGTCCCTAAAGCTCCTAAGACCAGCACTGTCGCCTCTTGACTTTGTGTGGTAGAGGTTCAGTCCCCCAGGGAAAGGGGCACAACCCTTGAGTGGTTGGGTCTCTTCCAATTCGGCAATTCTGTAGTTGTTTTAGAGGATGTTGATTTTGTGATTTTTTTTTTTTTTTGGAACTAAAGAAGATGATTTTATTCCAGTGCATACATCAAATGACATTTTTGAATGGATGAATTAAACTCTGTCTAGAATCATCTGTCCCATTACAAGTACAGACACATACAATGCAGTTCCTGCTGTCTTCCTAGAAGCAAGTTGGTCTCTAGCAGTGATGAACACAACCTTTGAAAAATAAAACTTTGTGTATTTGCTCTTTTCATGCTCAGGCAGTGTTTTAAGGAAAGGTGTATTCATTGCTAAGAGATACGTTTAATGGCAGAGAGCATAATGAAGAAGTGAGTGCAAAACGGACGTTTTTTTGTTGCTGACCAGTCCACTCTGGCTCTTGCCGCTGGATTCTTTCACACAAAGAACGCATTGTTATTGGAGCCATTACAGAGCTCCTGCGCTTTGCCAGGCTCTGCGGGGCTCGAGGGAAATGGCTATAGATTGCAGCCGAGGAGTCTGTCCGACAGAGCACATGTGACCTCACTGTTTCTAGGAAAGAACGCACTAGAACACTTCAGCTGAATGGACAGATTTTCCAAATGTTTTAAATCAGTTTCGAGACAAAAAGAAGAAGATGCTGAGAAATGGATTTGGCCTATACACATCAGACCGTGCGGTGCCCATTTCTTTAGGATGCAGACATTAGGGGCTTTCATGTGGATAGGAGACCTTCTCGGGGGGGGGGGGGGGGAACCCAGCCCCCCCACAACAATTAAGCAGCAATTGAAGAAAAGCAGGCAAGAAAAGATGGCCCTGTGTTAGTACAATAGCTCAGGGGCTTTTCATTTTGGGGCATAAAGACAGAACAGAGAATGTTGTTTTCTTTTTAAAGCCCTTTTAAAAATGGTAACTGCATCCTGCTCTTGTAGATGTATTACTTATGACATCCCAGTTTTCATCCGTTCATGATTTTACATTAGAGTTAAATCTCTGCAGCTTGAATCTCACGGCTGAGTTAGCCAGAGCCCATAAAATATTGAAACCTTTAGAGCAGCAGCCAGCCAGGTTGAGAGAAGTTCATGTCCAAAGCTGAGCTTTAGATTCTGAGACATCCCAATTGGAGTGTAGTACAGAAAAAAGCACTGATAAAATTTTCATAAAAATGAGCTAAGGATATTGCTAGCATGCTTCTCAGCATCTATATGAAAACTTAATCTGAGCTAATGGAAAGGATATGAAAGCCTTTCTCAATTCAAACACAGTCGATGCATGATTCATAAATTATTGTCAGAGAAGTGATTCAGCTCCCAGATTTATTCTCTTTTGGGTAGAAGCAACCAGAGGAAAACTGGGTCTTTTTGACCTTTAATGCCAGCAAATTTTACAGTAGAGCTGTCAATATAACCAAGTAAACTGGTCATTTCTCCAAACAGCAACAAAATACCCACTATACCCAGTGCGAGCCAATATTAACTTAGCCCACTAGGTTACTGACAGCACGTTTAGAGCAGCAACCAACCAAACATCTGAGTTTATCTGAGTACACAGGACTTAATGAAACCCCTGTGTGGCCGTGCCCACATCATCCACAGTAGTTTGGGTGAAATGTGGCTGTCAGGTGTCCCCTTAACTTCATGACCTTTGGGTGATGACAATTGCACAGATATGTACTATTCTGTAAAGAATGATTGTTATTATTATTGTTGTTGTTAGCTCACTTTTCTAGGTGAGGGAGTTTGGTTTGTGTGTTGGATCATAAAAGCAATACTGTTACGTGGAAATTATTGACATTGTCCAAATTAACATAGAAGAAATGTAACTAGGCCAGTAAGATGGAAACTTCAACAGCCCACATGATGGAAAGCCTGTTGCCAGTGTCATTTTAGCTTTATTTTCCTTCAGCCATCAAGCATGTTTGAGTACCTACAAAATGCTAAACACGGTGGAGAACAAAAAGATGAAAACACAAACTGTGCTTGCAATGAGTGAATGACCCTATGCAATAGAGCCACGGAATCTCAAACTTGAAAAGAACAGGATTATTTAGTGCACTCCTTTTCCTGTTTAGAAATTAAAACTTTTCTACAAAACTCTCTTTGAATAGGCAACCAGCCCAGATTGCACACGCTTGATGAGAACCCCTATCCTTGGTTAACTGTGTCATCCCCTTAGCAGATCTTCACAAGGAAACTAGAATCAATTTATATTCCTCATCTCTCATCTCATCTTGGTGCCACCACTTGCCCCAAGTTCACTGGCGGATGACCAATGTCTCTCCAACTAGCCTGGCCCCCTCGGTGTGCCGTCACAGCCACTGTTCAGGCTTCATTATCTGTCTACAGGACTGTTTCAAGTGTTGTCCAAATTCACCTCCCTGCGATCCTTCCTTCCTCCAGTCTGTCCTCCACTCTGTCACCACAGTTTATTTCTAAGACAAACATGATTAGGTCACCCATGTATTTTTAAAACCTTTTATGTCCCCTCATTTTTCACAGGACTAAGTCCAAACTCCTCAGCAAGCTATTCAAGGTTCTGGCAGTCTGACTCCCAGGCCCGTCTCCCTGCAGCCATGCTCTGGCCGACAGCGGGTTTTCTCAACCCCGGATGCATGCTAGACCCACTCATGGATGGAGCTTCCAGCACAAGCCAAAGACTGGACCCAGCCCCAGATCAGCTGGCTGAGAATTTTGGGAGCAGGACACGGTAACAGGTATATTTTTCTGACCTCATCTAGCAAGTCTAATGCACAGCCAGGAATGGAAATGTTGTTCTAGGAGCCCTAGGAGACTTTCTCTTTTCTCCACACCCATGAACTTCAAGACTTCCGTTCCTTTGTTCAAGATGTTATCATGGCTTAACGTCCCAGCTCCTTCACCTAAGTCTAGAACAAAGGCAAAGACTTGCATTTAGAGTGGTGTTTACCAAGTGGCCAGGATATTATGTTGAGGAACTCAAGAGGTTTACCCAGGAAAGAGAAGGGGGTGGAGAAGCATTGACTGAGCATCCCCAGTTCTGGGGAGTACTCTAAGTGCTGCAGATAGAGTGAAATACCTGGGCCATGAAATGTATGCTCCATGAGAGAAGGAGTCGTGTTTGTCTTGTTCCATGTTGTTATTCCAGCCCATAGACGAGTTCTCAGGGTATAGTAGGTGCTTAGTAAATGTTTGCTAACAGAGTCAGTGTTGAATGGTGACAATTCAAGAGATGTTTGGCTCAGTCCAGCATTCACTCTGTCCACCATGAGAGCTCTCTCATGTCTCTGTTGTTTGCAAACAAATGGATTACCCACCAGAGCAGAGGTTGTACATACACATCTAGGTAAGCTAATAAGGTGAGCATCTTCACACATGGTACCCACATAAAGTATGAAGTGTCCAATAATATGTACAGTATTATTGAAATGAACATTCAAGAGCAGTGTTAGAGCCTTCAGGATGTAGTTCTGGGGCAGGTGTTGTGGTTCAGTGGTTAGGCCACTGCTTAAGATGCCTTTATCCAACATCAGATTGCTGCCGGCTCAAGGTCCAGCTACTCCTCCCTTCCAATCCACCTCTCTGCTAATGCTCCTGGGAAGGCAGCAGATGGGAAGCCAGCCATGTGGGAGACCCCAGTGGAGTTCTGGGCTCCCAGTTTTGACCTGACTCAGCCTTAGTTGTTGCCGGCATTTGGAGTGAACCAGCGAATAGAAGATTGCTTTCTCTCTCCCCTCCTCTATCTCTCTCTCTCCCTCCCTTCCTCTCTCCCTCTCTCTCCTTCTCTTTGTGTCTCTCTGCCTTTCAAACAAATAAATCTTTAAGAAAAAAGATTTAGTTCTTCTCTCAAAGGGATTACAATCTAGTTTGGGTCTGAATCACTATAGAATAAAATGATAAAAAAAAAAAAACAGAATACAATCTCTGATTAGGTAGCTAAATGTATTACGTGAAGCAGGACCAGAAATTTGATAATAAAGATAGATCTACCTAGCCTGGTATGTGAAAAACAAGGCTATTTCTTCTACTTCTCACATGTGAGTGCTTGAAGGACAGGCACAGCATAACTCCTGGGGCAGAAGGCTGTACCCTGAGATAGTTCTGTCTCTTCTTGGCCATTGTTGAGCCCTCCAGTGATTCTGTGTACTTCCGCTCCAGAGAGACCTGGTGATCATGTACTCCAGGGATTTTAGAGACATTTGTGCAGCTGGAGTCATGTTTAGGGTAGTTGCTATTTGTATATTCACATTTAAGATCTATGAAATAATATTCTAAGACAGCAAGAGAATATAAGTAATTAGGTCAACTGGGTGAATTCTTGTTGAATCCCCTATAGCAGCTGACAGAAGATAGCTGCTACCAACTACCTCCCTCCAGGTCGGCCCCTTGCCAGTGCTTCCTACAGCCAGGAGGCCCGAGGAGTGGGAAGGGCCAGGGAGCTACTGCCAGCTTCAGGGATGAGAGCCACACTGCAGCAGGAACCCAGGGCATCGTGTAAGTCAACTCCGATTTTGAGAGTTGTTTCTCTCCTTAAGGGATTGTCTTACACACCAAGATGTACAGTACACACACTGTAGAAGCCCGGGGATGTGCGTTAAGAAGCAGTGTGTTATTTAAATCAGGCCTAGGGGAAGCAAGAAGGTTCTTCTAATTAGCTTTTCAAAATCGCTGTGATCACAAGGCTGGGATCAGAAAACTACGACGAGGTATTCTTGTATACCTATGTAAGGAACATTTCAAGACACTTATTGTAATTGTGCGACATCAATAGCGCTACTATTTTAAGAGCTGTGCAAGCTAAAATTCTACTATGTGGATAAAAAGCTGGCCTTTGTGCTAGAAGATTAAAGAGAACAATCCCCTATTTAGGTCCCTTTTCCATAAGGGCACATAATTGTATTAGCAGCATTTACAAACCTTCTGAAAACATGCACCTTATTTAGGTTGATTAAAAAACAAAATCTGAAATCAGCGTCTCTCCTAAAAAAAAAATTATCATCTGAGGAAGCAAGGATGTTTTCCTGCTCACGGTTCCTTACGCCATGGCAGCCTCCAAGGCTATTTGGTCTCGGGGTGTCTGTCACCTATGGACTTGACCTCATTTGCTTCCTTTGTTTTTAATTGCCCAAGCAGCAGTGAAAAAGGAGGTGAGGACTGCCATTAGGGCCGGCCAAGTTAACATACATAAATGGCACTGTTATGTGGGGAGGCTGTAATAAGTCACGTGGCAGAGAGCACTGGCAGCCCAGCGTGCAAAGGGAGCAATTTTCTGCCCCGCAAACAGCACTTCAGGTGCTGTCGTTCATCTTGCTGTGACGCGCTCTGTCAAAGTCCGCCCTGAGCAGAGACGTTCGGGGACCCACCAGGCCATAAGTGTCCGGCTGAAAAACCTGGGAGATATCCCCAGGCCCTCGGAGCTCACTTTTTCAGTTGCACTGATTTACTTCAGAATGCTCCTTCAGGGAATTTCTGCCTTCCCCGGCTTTACTTTCCCATTTCCTTTCTTGTCATCTTTAAAAATCCATTAAAGACCACGCAGGCGGTTTCTGGAGGCTCAAATTTCTGAGAGTTTCTGTCGCTTTAATAAAAGGCACCCTTGCAGTGTGGGCTGTGGTCTCCTTTGTGCTTTTAGGGCTTGGAGACTATGACTGACTTTTAATCAGAGGTGGTGATCGGAGATCAAGAAAGCCAAGGATGAAATTCTCTGGGAAGTCAGCATTCTCGCATCCGGGGATCCAAAATGGCCACTTGGCTCTCAGGCGAGCATGGAAACACTGACCATGGATTAGCAGCACGGGAAACAAAATTCAGATATGCCCCCTCTCTCCCATCTCCCCTTAATTATTTGCTTCAGCATCCTCTCATTGCCAAGGTTAAGTGTTTATTGTCAACACCATTGAGGGCTGCTTCAGCAGAAGGAATCCAGCTTTTAATTTGTTTACAAATCCAATTTCCAAGTGTGCTCTTTACCCTGCAAGGCACAAATATCTTCTGAAATCTTGCCTATAATTTGTCTTTGCTCCCACAGAGTCTCCTGTCTATACTCTTCCTCATAACTCACTCGCTGTATAATATGCATTCAGCCTTCTCCACAGTATGGGAAGATTATATTCAAATGCCACCTTGCCGATCAGATCATATTAATTCAGATTTGTCTATCATTTTGTGTGGTTGCTGCTTAGCCTTAGGTATTATAATAACAATACCTCACCTGTCATATCCCACTAGCACTGCCTCACCTAGAAAATTGCTCTAATACTGCCTCGGATCTCACACACCTTTTGTATTTTTAATTTTTTTTTCACAAGCTTACTTATTACAGCATAATAATTGAACTTTTATTGGAGGCCTCCGCATATGTTTTTATTGAATTTTAGATCTAGTCTAGCTAGGTGGAATCTCTGAGAGCCAATGCTGTTCTATTTTATTTTATTTTATTTTTGTTCATCTGTAAAACATCTTGTTTTCTTTTCGAACTACTGGCAACCTCTGTTGGGGGAGCTCCAGTAAGTAGTATTTCGAGATGAGTAGCTATTCAAAGTGCTATTTATTTGAGAATTTAAATAATAAACAGTATTATATGGCTCTATTGGAAGTGGCAGACCTAACATCTCAGCATAATATTTCAATTCTTGTGGCCAAATTTTAAATGTACATGTTCAAAACCACAATGCAATGTCTTTGAAATACATTTCTCAGAGAAATTCAAAGCGTGGTTCTTGCCAAATTTTTTTTCTCCTCCCCAAAATACTATAGAAGGGATTTTGTGTTCTTTCAATTTTTTTTTTTAATTGAAAAAGTTTGCTTAAGTCATTTTCAAATGTCCAGAGCCACAGGTAATCTGGTCACAGGGTTTCTGAGAACTCTGGCTGCTTTAACACGTCATGATGACTTAGGAGAAGACTACCTTTGAAATGCTAGATAAAGAAAACAAGTGGTACATTAAAGCTGGCCACTGTCTTGTAATGTTTGCCAGGTTCCAAGAAGAAGAGTAAGTTGCTGAGAAGAAATACTATCTTACTGGCTGAGAAGCTGGCACCAGTGTCTTTTTTTCCATAATTAAACTGGACATGTTTTAGAAAAAATTCAATGACAAAGATAGACTTCAAGCTGCAAATAGTATTTGCTGGCAATATCAATTGCCGAGATTCCCAGGTTTGCATATTAATTGCAGGAAGGTGCTAATGTGCATGCCTTCAGCACCATTCCCAAGTCTGTTTACATGCTTTGTTCCACCTGGACCTGTTTGGAGGTTTGTCAAAAACCTATCAAGCAGAAAAATATTGCATTCGAAAATACACATGCATGTTTAATTAAGCCAGGGCCACTGAACATTCCTCAATATATTTAGCTGTTGAGCTTTAAGCACCATCAGAGCATCAAGCATTATCACCTTTTGAAGTATTGCCGAATCTTTAATATTTAAAGCACAAAGCAGGCTGCAATAAAAAATTCTAGCAGACCCTAGAAGATTAAAGACGCATTATAAATGTGACAGTTTGTAAATGGAACACCAGTATTAAAGGATCCCCCCCTCTTTATTTCACAGCATATTTTTCAGGTGTACGCTAAATTATGAATACAATTAAATAGCTGTAATTATTCTCCAGGAGTGGACAGCAAATTTAAACACCTACGATATTTGCAATTGGCTGCAGAATAGGGATTTATAGTGTAGTGGCTTCAGTGGGCAAGAAAAATCTTGCTAGCAGTTATCAACCAAAGCTCTTTTTAATCCAGTGAGATCTTCACTCACCCAGTCTGAGTGGAGTCAGAAGGCAGGGGCTCTCTCCTTGGTCAGTGTGTGCAACAGCACAAACATGTCAGAAAGGAATGAACCAGGGCTGTGAGACCCACAGTCATGTGTCCTGTTGCCACATTTGCAATCGCCGCTCAACAAGAGACCTGTGATTCCTACATTTTTAGCTCACCAGTCTGATGGAACACACGCAGTGCTTGGCAGAGAGTGAATTCTAAGTAAATATTTGTGAAATGAATGACTAAATCAATGAATCAATAAGTATAAAATGATGCTCCTATTCTAATACCTTCTTATTTTTCATAAATAAATAAATTTCCCTGGAAGCTAAATTTAGCTTGGTGTGGTCAAATCTGCAAAAAAGTAGGGAGAACATTTGTGTGTTTTGCACTCTGAGCACAAGCATGTACCAAAGTGTTTAGCTATCAGGTACTTCTGGAAGTGAGCTGGTGTAGGCCTTACAAGAAGAGGCGTTACTCTCCACTATCATCTATGGGAACTGGGCAGTCCCTGAGGTTTATTTCACAGATCTTATTGGAGCACACCTGCCGGGCCCAGTTCCAACCATTTTACAAATATTAGCTCATTTCATCCTCCTGACAGTGCTGTGGGGTAGGCTCTAAGATCACCCCCATGTTCCAGTGAGGGACTCTGAGGTCAGGTAGGTCAAGTAATCTGTGTTCAAGGTCAGCCTCCACATCCGTAAAATGGGACACCAATTCCTTTTTGTTGGAAGTGAGACAATGAAAGCAAAGTGCTTCATTTGGTGCACACACATGGGAATCGCCTAGTAAACAGCCTTTAACTGAGAAAGGCAGCACACGTGACTAGCTCAGAACAGAGATGCAGGGGGTGAGCACAGCGGCACAAGAGGTTAAGCTGCCTGCTTGGGACACTTGCATCTCCTCCTGGAGCGCCTGGGATCCAGTCCTGCCTCCACTTCTGACCCAGCATGTCTGCTAGTGAACACTCCGGGAGGCAGCAGACGATGGCTCAAGTACTTGAGTCCCTGCCACCCATCTGGGAGACCCAGATAGAGTTCCCGGTCCCTGACTTTGGCCTGGCGCTGATCCAGTCATGGGTGTTTGGGGAGTGGACGAATAAAAATAAATAAAACAAATAAGCTTAAAGAACAACAACAAAAAGACCCAGAGAGTCTGGGGCAGACTGCCTGGGGCTGCAGCCTGGTCCTGGCCCGGCCCTGGCTGACCTTAAACACAGATTACTTGTCCTGCCTGACCTCAGAGTCCCTCACTGGAACATGGGGGTGATTATCTTGGAGCCTACCCCACAGCACTGTCAGGAGGATGAAATGAGCTAATATTTGTAAAATGGTGGGAACTGGGCCCGGCAGGTGTGCTCCAATAAGATCTGAAATAAAACAGTGTCACCTCTCCGTGTGCCGCGGGGAGGATTTTCTGAAAAGGGGCGTTGCCAGTGGGGCAGCTCTTGGTGAAGCCAGTGGACTGTGCTTCCCCAGGGTGGGGACAGGCCGGTGTTGTTACACTGGAACACAGGGGCTGCGTTCCTGGCTCAGGCCTCAGGGCTCAGGATGGGTTCTCCAAAATTCTAGCAAAAAAAAAAAAAAAAAAAAAAAAAAAAAAAAAAAACCGACGCCCTTCTGGGGAAGTTTTTCTCAGTCCTCAGGGAAATGGGAGCGTCTGTGCCATCTGCCACAGCGGGAGAAGTTCGCATCTCCTTCCCCCATCTTGCTGACACTTGGTCCTTCCCGCCCCCCACCGCCACCCCCCGAGTGGATGAATGGCCACGTCCACTCCAGTTTATTGCAAGTCTGCTTGTTACTGCTGCTCTGCAAATGTCCTCTTGTCATCCTTCATGACAGCTCTGAGTGGAGAATACGGTGGTCATCGCCATTTTCCAAATGAGGAAAGTGAGGCAGGGAGGAAGTACTTGATGTGAACCTGCAGAGCTAGGACTCAACCCAGGCCGATGCTCTGCTGTCCTCCTGGAGATGACCCGGATTGTTCTGAAAATTCAAGCTGAACTGGGTTTTGCTGGGTTCCAGCGGGTGCTGGCATTGCTGCAGAATTGTCGTGAGAGGAAGAGTAAATGTGTGTGTTTGCTTCAGACTCCTGATAAAGCAGAACTGGACATTCTTTTTTCAAAAGTGCTGAGAGTAAAAATTTAAGGGGTGGGAAAATTTTCTTCCTTCTGGGAAAAAAAGAAGTTGAAATCCAGTGGTTTTTTTTTGTTTCTGTTTTTGTTTTTAAGGTTCACCATTGTTAGAACTACTTACTCTGATTGACTAATACACCCCAGGATCCCAGAGAGCATTCTCACCATGAAGGAAGTCTCTACTGAAAGAAGATGGCTGCTTCTACACTGAAATGAGAAATGTACTGGACTCGGCTACCTGGCTTATGATCACTCTTGGGCAACAATGTCTGAATAATGAATATGCAATGAAGATTCATTAGCTCAGCAGACCAAAAGTAGCAGATTGCTGCAGTAATGAACCCACTTTGTTCAAGCTTTATCCTATATAAGCCCTTAGGAATTCACCTCTCACTCTGATTTTGGGCTTGGCCATGTGACCACGACTTGGTTGAGCCCATGGGCAACAGCTTATGTGATCTAAGCAGAGACTTAAAAACTGCTTGCCTCTTGGGGTTTGTTCTCTTGTTCTTTGATTTTTGCCATTATATGTAAGAACCTGGACTAAAGTGCTATACGGTAAGAGATGAATGGCACTGCTACCCACTGAGAAGCTTGCCAACTTCCAGACACACGGGTGGTGCCATCCTCGATCACCCTGCTGCCAGCTGCCCTGCCAACTAATTACAGATGCTGGAGAAAGCCCAGCAGAGTCAGCCAGCCCAAGCCAGGAAGAATAGCTTCCCTCCTTCAGGATCATGAACTCAAAATTGTTTCAAAGGCTAAGTTTTGGATTTTTGTTACAAAGTAAAAGCTGATCCTGGTTTCAAAGAGTAGAAAACTTCTATAACAAAAGGTAACAATAGTTGACATTGGTTTGGGGATCAGGCAGTGAGCAGAAGCTGGAAAAATGTCAAGGAAGCTGCTATAGCAACCTGGGATAATAGAAACCCATGTTGTAAGACAGTACAACTAGACCAAAGTTAAGAAGTGCTTTGTTATGTGGCAATTACCTCCTGCCACACCATGTGAATTTTGGCAAAAAAATAGCCAAAGTTAAACAAAGAATTGGCTGAACAGCAGAGTTCGTCCATGGGATCTGTGCTAACCCAAGGGGTGCGACGTTGTTGGATAAGTCTGCTTTTCCCATTGCCACTCCCCATACCTCACAGGTCTCTGCTAGAACATCAAGGGCATCATTGTAGCTGTGGGCAAGGATTAATTTCCTCTTGTACTTATTCCCTTATTAATTCAACAAATATTGTTCTATCCTTTCATTCTAGGTCCTGAGCATACAATAGTGGGAAGATGGACATAGTTTCTACAAATTTTATGTTTACTAGAAAATGTTGCTATATGTAAGAAATACTGTCGAAGAATTCTCCAAATAATTCCTTTCAACAAATACCTGGTGAGTACCTACTATGTTGAGACCATTATTATATCACAGTTAAACACAAGTAGGCAGACAGAGAGGGTGGTAAAAATGGCCCAAATTGGACAGAGCAGGTACCTTGGTGACATCTCTTGAGGGAAGTAATAGGAGCATTGCAAAAGTTTTAAAATCAAGTCAGGAGTCATCTTAGTCTTTTAGTCCTGTGATTTGTCAACTGTAATTATCAATAATAACTAATATTTATTAGATATTGCTACAATATCTAATATATATAATATAATATAATATAATATATATAATAATATTTAAAAATGCACTGCCTTATTTAAATCTTACAGCTCTCTTCATACAATTATTATTCCAATTTTACAAATGAAAAATGTTGAAGTTTTAAGAGGAAAGTAAATTTCCAAATATCTCACAAATCATAAATGGGAAATTCACAATTAAAATCCAATTCTGCCTGATTCTTGAGCCAGGACTACTGTGCCAGGACTACTGCTGAGTGAGTCACCTTGGGCAAATCACTTACTATTTCTAGGGCCCACTTTATTTAAGCTTGAAACAAGGAATTCAAACCAGAAGACCTCTAAATTCTTTCCACCTTTCACATTTTATGATTCAAACATTGCACATTGCCCATAATACCTACTCTGTAAATAGGGTTTGAAAGAGCTTAGCTAACGATTGCACCAGTTTAGAGCTACTTGCCTCAGAAAGTGTCCAACGATAAATAAATACCTAAAACCTCTCAAGTGTAACGTGATTGGGGTCGGGGTTTCAAGTCACAACCCAGCATTCTCCTTGTTTTAGTTCCTCCCTATTTCTGCCTCCCTACCTTTTCCTTGTTTGTTTGTTTTTGAGAACTTCCTCTGCCAAATATTAAGATTTATTATAAAGTACAGCAATTAAAATAGTGAAGTATTGGCTCTAGAAAAAATAGATTAGTGAAACAGAATAAAGATGATAAATTAGTCCATGTATGTGAATATAGTACAATTATTACAATGGTGCTCATCCAGAATAGAGGGCAAATAGTGCTTTCATGAAACAGAATTAGATCAATTGTCTCATTAACATTGAAAGGAAAAAAAAAAACTATCTCCTAAATCATGAATATACAAGAATAAATACCTGGTGGATAATACATCAAAATGTTCAAGGTAAAAATTTTATATTTGGAATATCCACGTTTACTACATCTATATACCATTAAAAATATCTCAATGACTTTGGGTTAAGAAAGCATTCCTTAATAATACAAAGAACTATTGCTTCTCGGCCTTTTGGCTAAGATCAAGCATAAGAATACAAAGAATTTAAAATGTAGAAGAAAAGTAAAAATTATACTGTATTAGATTTGTTAACGTTTCTCAAAAGACATCACTAATATAATGAAAATCCACAGAGTGGAACATCTGGCAACATATATAACCAAGAGTAATATTTCTTCCCGATATAGAAAAATTCAAATATAGCAATAAAGAAGAGATATATCACCCAGCAGAGAAATGAGAATTAAACCTCACTGAAAAATATATTCAAAGGTTAAATAAACATATGTGAATTTGTTTGGGCTTAATTATCAGTGAAGTGCAGTTTCAAACCTTGATGACATATTGCACACATATCAAGTATTTAAAAGTGAAAATTTTACATATAAACTTCTTATTGAATACATACTGTATCAGATTCTCTCATTTAGTATATGTAGAAATATAAATTAGAAAAGCTATTTTCCTAAGCACATTTCACTACTTAAGATAAATACACGTTCAATGGCCTAGAAATTACACTCTTCTGAATACATACATTGGAGTTGCATTCACAGGTACACAGAATTTATGCGCAAGAACCTGCACAGCAACGCTACTCATAGAAGTCAAATATAAAAATAGTTTACATGGTCACCCACAGCAGAATTCATAAGACTGATTCATTTGTGTAAAGGAAGACTACATAATAATAGAAACAAGGTAGAAAAAGAAGGAGAAAAAAAGAAAATGCATCTTTTGGAGAGAGAAGAGGGACGTGAGAATGTACTACAATTTTACTGCAGTGGAGTTTGCAAACTTAAATATCTACTGGGGAGCTCTTTTTAAAATAAATGCATGAAGTGGCTCAGATGCAGAAGAGCACTGCCTGTCTAGGCTGCTGACATCACTGCCATGGGGCATCCCTACCTCACTTCAGTGTTTTATAAAATAACACAGAGAGGACTTCTTGGAGGCATGGCCAATTGACCCCAACCACTTTTCTCCTGAAACTCAGTAAGATGCAGCAAAACTGGATGTAATCTACAAGGGCAAAGAGAATGGAGAAGGAAATAGAAGAGGAAGAGAGATTGCGATGTATTTTTGTCATCATGAAACTGAAATGAAGTGGTAACTGTCATGGCTGAGGAGAGGAAGTTAGGGACCAAAGCCCACGCAGAGGGAGAGAAGGAGGAGAAGCAAGCTGGTTCACCTTGCAGGACCCTGAAAATCTGGGACTTGGAGACATCAAAAAGTGTGGGGGTGTGGGCATGCGGCGTGGGAGGTGGGAGCAACGTGTTTGATAAGTGGTGCTGGCATCAGGCTAACTCATTAAAATTCCTTGCACTGTATTATCTGGACCACGGCTTCCCTCCTCACCTAGTACATACAAAATTCCTTTTATGCGGGAGATCAAAGTGATATTTTCTGGGTAAACAGTAGCAAAGAAACTATGAGTTAGAGACAAAAACAAAAAAACAAAAACAGCAGTAAAGAGTGAAGGTGAGGTCTAAGAAGTTTGGAGGTGAGTGTTTCACTTCTGGCTCTGGCTGATTACTGTGTTTCACTGCCAGCAGCTGGAGGATCAGAGATATCCACAGATGTTTCAAAACATCTATGTGAAGATGCACTAGAGCTAGCAAGACAATTAAGATTACAGTGGCCAAGATGTCCAACAGAAGGAACACGCAAAGCGGTAAAGACACGTGCACCATTGCTTTTCTCTTCAGCTTACCAGGCATGACCCACAGGCTGCAGTCTGCGGTTGCTGAGACCGAAGTGGAGGCTTGGAGTCTGACAAGATGAGGGGCTTCACGTGACACCACGGGCCCTCCAAGGCCTGGAAGGAACAGCAGTTTTGAAGTGGATGGGTCTCACAAAGTCTGAAACCAAACTTTGGGCCCCTAACTGGATTAAGGAGATTTTCTCTAGGCCAAATTGTCTGCCAGAAGACAATGTTCACTAGTTCTGGAGGAAAATAACATTGCCTGAAATTTTCCCTCTAAGTTACAATAACCAGGACTTAACTTGAACTGAACCAAAAATGACAGGGATACTAAAAGGCAAATACCAATGGCTGAAAACACAGGGAAAACAGGAGTTATTAAACAGGGTTTCTGAAATAACTGTGAGTTATAAATCACAGGATAGGAAAAATGTAGAGCTCAACAGAGAAATGAACTCTATAAAAATAAGTGAGTTTTTGTAATATCTGAAAAATAAAAAAGCTGAAATTAAGGTAGCAATATGTGGGTTTAAGAGATTAAACGAATTGAAGAAAGGATTAGTGAATTAGAAAATATGTCAGTTCAACAAAAAAATACAAAGTAAAACAGAGAAACTGAGGATGGTCATTATAGGAAAAGACATAGAATGTTCATAATGAAACTCATGAAAAAGAAATCCATCAGACATGCAATTGCAGCCTCAGTAGAAGAGAGATAATGCAAGATGGATGCGATATTAGAAGAAAGAATTGTGGCCGGCGCCGTGGCTCAACAGGCTAATCCTCCGCCTTGCGGCGCCGGCACACCGGGTTCTAGTCCCGGTCGGGGCACCGATCCTGTCCCGGTTGCCCCTCTTCCAGGCCAGCTCTCTGCTGTGGCCAGGGAGTGCAGTGGAGGATGGCCCAAGTGTTTGGGCTCTGCACCCCATGGGAGACCAGGAGAAGCACCTGGCTCCTGCCATCGGAACAGCGCGGTGCGCCGGCCACAGCGGCCATTGGAGGGTGAACCAACGGCAAAAGGAAGACCTTTCTCTCTGTCTCTCTCTCACTGTCCACTCTGCCTGTCAAAAAAAAAAAAAAAAAAAAAAAAAGAATTGCAAGGATTGTGCAAGGTTGATGAAAGACATCAAGCCACAAATTCAAGAAATTCTATAACCCCAACATGACAAATAGAGAAAACCACACCTAGACACATCATTGTAAAACTGCTAAAGAGCAGCTGGCACTGTGGCTCACTAGGCTAATCCTCTGCCTGTGGCACAGGCACCCCGGATTCTTGTCCCGGTTGGGGCGCCAGGTACTAGTCCTGGTTGCTCCTCTTCCAGTCCAGCTCTCTGCTGTGGCCCAGGAGGGCAGCGGAGGATGGCCTAGATGCTTGGGTCCCTGCACCCGCATGGGAGACCAGGAGGAAGCACCTGGCTCCTGGCTTCGGATCGGCGCAGTGCCAGCCGTAGCGGCCATTTGGGGGGTGAACCAACGAAAGGAAGACCTTTCTCTCTGTCTCTCTCTCTCTCTCTCACTGTCTAACTCTGCCTGTCAAAAAAAAAAAAAAAAAAAAAAAAACCTGCTAAAGAGCAAATAAGCAAACAAATCACCCATTGATGCATACACTCAAAGTCAAAATCCAAAGAGACTCTCATTGCCTTCCCAAAGAGAGACAGAAGACTTACCAGTGACATTCCAACAAGGCAGTAGGACATTGAAGAAAGAGAATAATAGTCCATGTAGAACCCTGTACTTAGCAGAAATATTTTTCAAAAATAAATACAACATATATTTTCCAGCAAACAAAACCAGGTAACTTAGTCATCAAGAGGCCTGTAGTAAAAGAAATGCTAGTGGAAATCTTTTGGCAGAAGAAAATACATTATACTAATAGAAGCCATAAAGTAAAAGGATGAAAACCAAAGGGAAACATAAATATGTGTAAAGGCTAAATATATATTGGCTATGTAAAGATACTCAATAATGTCATGCAGCTTAAATTCACTACATTTACTGAATAAAAGAGAAAAACTATGATTATCTCAATAAACAGAACAAATCCTTGATAAAATCAACATCCATTTTGATTGGTATTCTCAAGAGGAACCATTTAAATTGATAAATGAATTTATTATTATTATTTATTTCATTTGTTTAAGAGGCAGAGTTACAGAGAGAGGGAGAGAGAGAGATAGTGAGATCGATCTTCCATCTGCTGGTTCACTCCCCAGATGGCCACAGTTGGGCCAATCCAAAGCCAGTAGCCAAGAGCTTCTTCCAGGTCTCCCATGTGGGTGCAGAGGCCCAAGCACTTGAGCCACCTTCCACTGCTTTCTCAGGCACATCAGCAGGGAGCTGGATCAGAAGTGGAGCAGCCAGGACTCAAACCAGTGCCCACATGGGATGCCAGCACAGCAGGCAGAGGCTTAACCTACTAAGCCACAGGGCCCCTGATAAGTGAATTTAACAAGTCAAGGGATTTATACGAAAGCTGCTTCTATGTACAAGCAACAAAAAGCTAGAGAGTAAAAATTTTGCTTACAGATTTGATACCAAGGAGAAGTCCAGAGAGCAAGCATTTAGCCTAGCAGTTAAGATACCTGTGTTCTGTTTTGGAGCACCATATTAAGTTTGCTTCCTGGCTCCAGCTCTTGGTTTCAACTCCCTTCTAATGCAGACCTTGGGAAGCAGCAGCGACCACTCCAGTAATTGGGTTCCTGCCACTCACTGGGAGGCCAAGACTGAGTTCACGGCTCTCAGGTTTGGCCAGATTCCAGCCCCAGCCAGTGTGGGCTTTGGGAGAATAAACGAGCAGCTGTGCGTTCTCTCTCTCTCTCTCTCTCTCTCTCTCTCTCTCTCTCTCTCTCCCTCTCACTCATTTTCTCTATCTCTACCTGTATCTCTACCATTTCTTTTTCTCCCTTTCAAATTAAGAAATTTTTAAAAATTTAAAGAGGCAAGTGAAAAAATGTAGCAAAATATTTGCAGAATATTTATTTAAAAAATGCAAAATACTACTGGGGAAATTAAAGATTTAAAATAAAAGTAGAGGGTGTATCCTATTCATGAACTGGAATATTCAATAATGCAACATGATAAGTCTTCCCCCATTTGATCCATAACTTCCATATAATCCCATGCAACATTTCCATGGCTCTCCTTCTACACCTTGAGAAACTAATTCTAAAATGTATATGGAAATACAGAGGATCAAGAATCATTAGGACCAGATGTCAGAAAACATCCTCTGTAAGATTTATTTATTTAATTATTTGAAAGTCAGAGTCACAGAGAGAGAGGGAGAGACAGAGAGAGATCAGGTCGTTCATCAGTTAGATGTCCCTAAGGCTGGGGCTAGGCCAGTTGGAATCCAGGGGCCAGGAGCTTCATTAGGATCTCCCACTTGGGTGGCAGGGTCCCAAGGACTGGAGCCATCTCCTGTTACTTTGTCAGGCCATTAGCAGAGAGCTGGCTGGGAAGTAGAGCAGCTGGGACTCGAACAGGCACCCATATGGGATGCTGGCATCCCAGGCAGTGGCTTTACCTACCATGCCACAACATCGACCCCCAAGCAATTATTCTCTCCAAAGGTCCAGATGGTAATTATCTTAGGTTTAGGTTTTGTGCATCAGATTGTCCCTGTCACAGCTCTCTAACTGCCACTGTAGCCAAAGAGGTATATAGTATGACAATGAAAGGAATAACTGTATACTAACAAAGTGTTATTTATATATTAGGTTGTTTGACCATAAACTGGCCATGGTTTGCTGACTCCTGATCTTGTGAAAGCACAATTTGGAGGACTTAAAATGCAGTAAGTATATCATGATATGTAAAATTACA
Organism: Lepus europaeus; assembly: GCF_033115175.1. Lineage (NCBI taxonomy): Eukaryota > Metazoa > Chordata > Mammalia > Lagomorpha > Leporidae > Lepus > Lepus europaeus. The sequence goes on along the minus strand of NC_084831.1, from coordinate 84,201,529 downwards.
GTATGGAGATGGTGGGGTAGTGATAGAAAATACACCAATTAAATAAAAGTCCACAAACATGCCTATACACTCGGACATGATTCATGACAAAAGCAGCATTGCAGGGGCCAGCGGATAAAGCCGCCGCCTGCAGTGCCAGCATCCCATATGGGTGCCGGTTCAAGACCTGGCTGCTCCTCTTCTGATCCAGCTCTCTGCTATGGCCTGGGAAAGCAGTTGCGCTCCTGCACCTGTGCGGGGAACCTGGAAGAAGCTCCTGAATCCTGGCTTCAGATTGGCACAGCTCCAGCTGTTGCAGCCAACTGGGGAGTGAACTAGCGGATGGAAAACCACCCTTTCTCTCTCTTTCTCTGCCTCTACTTCTCTCCATGTAACTCTGACTTTCAAATAAATAAATAAATCCTTTTTTTTTTCTAAAAAAAAATAAAGGGTAGCATTACAGCACTCATAGACTCATAGCTTTCCTTCCTTGATTAACGCAACGCAAATGCTGCCCACAAATCCAATTGTATGGATACTGAGAAGCCTACAGTGACTGTGTGACTGAATGCAGGGTTGTTTCTGTGGTTAGCCTACAGGAAGCAGGAATGCATGAAAGTGATGCCCCACACTCCTCTGGGGAAGAATCAGTATACTCTTCAGAGCAGCCAAGTCACGGTCATGGCCAGCAGCCGCAGCACTTTGTGGTGACTGATCTGGTGTTCCCACGTGCGTGTGTGGTTAAAGCGTCGCCTGCCTTCCACTTGGATGTGCATGTTTGAATGTTAAGGACCATGTTCAAATCACTTGTGCATTGCCTCGCATGTTGTATATGGAAAAGAAAGTACTATGAATTTGGTTCAGCAATTTTAGCAATTGAAATTAAAAATGATCTCAACAAACTATAACACTTATTTTTCCTATTTGAGAGTCTATGTTAGGATGTGCTTCTAGGGCCAGGTGGCACTATGGGGGGCCTCCAGCTAGCCAGCTTCTTCCCATCCGGTCCTCTGGTCACTCTGTTCTCTAGGGCTTGTCTCACAATCTGAAATGCGCATGTGACTCACTTTGAATTCTTGTACAAATGCAGATTCAGATTCAGGAGGCCTGGGAGCAGGGCCTGAGCTCCTCCACTTTTGACCAGCTCTCCAGTGAGGCAGATGGTGCTGTTTAGACACCATGTTTTGAGTATGAAGGACCCCACATCAAAACAACACATCTCAGTTCCCGCCAACTAGGAATTGCATTAGTTTCCTGTGGCTGCAGCAGTAACACCAACTGCATGGTGCGAATCAACAGAAATTTGTTCTATTTTAGTTCTGAAGGCCAGGAGTCCAACACCAATGCCATTTGGCCACAATCATTGTTCTGAGTGTGGATTCAATGCCGGAACACAGTGTGAGCATGGACACTGGGCAGCCTGGTGGAGGGAGAGCCGAGGGAAGTCGGAGCGGAGAAGCCAACTCCAAAGGTCAGACGTAGAGTAGGTGGTAGGGGTAAGGAGACCGAAAATTGGGCTGACATCGGACAGATAAACAGAATGATTGGAGAACTGTGAAAGCCGTTCTTCTCTGAAAGTTGGTTTGGAACTTGGGACCGAGTCTAGGTCTGCGGATGAGCGTGTGATAGCTCCAGCTAAGAAGGCAGCCTGCCCTGAAAGACAGGTCCTGGCTGGCTGTTGTAGGATTGAGGAGAAAAAGGAAAGGAAGTGAAAGTCAAGTCACGTCAAGTAGGAAGGAAAGGAGGAAGGGAGGGAAAAGTGAGCTCTAGGCGAACACTGCAATAGCTTTTATTAAGTTAGGAATTACTGTTTCCTTTGAATCTTGGGGTTAGAAATCCTAAATAGTCTGTGGAGGTCATTTTCCTTGACCTGAAGAAACTACTTTTTGTTTGTTATTCTAAATGTGAAATTTAGAAAATATGTTTTACAGGGCAGTCGCTGTGGTGTAGCAGGTAAAGCCACTGCCTGCAGTGCCAGCATCCCATATGGGTGCTGGCTCGAGTCCTAGCTGCTTCGCTTCTGATCCAGCTCTCTGCTATGGTCTGGGAAGAAGATGGCCCAAGTCCTTGGGCTTCTGCACCTAGGTGAGAGACACAAAAGAAGCTTCTGGCTCCTGGTTTTGGAGTGGCCTAGCTCTGGCCATAACGGCCATTTGGGGAGTGAACTAGTGGATGGAAACTCTCTCTCTCTCCATCTCTCTCTCTCTCCCTCTCTCTGTAACTCTCTGTGTGTGTGTGCCTCTGCCTCTCTGTAACTCTACCTTTCAAATAAATACATCTTGTTTAAAAAAGGAAAATACACTTACCTAAAAACCCTTCAGAACATGTAGTCAGTGACCTAGTCTATGGTATTTGTCATAGCAGTCTGTCCGGGGCAAATGTCACTTGGCATGTTTTTCTCACCATGATGTCATTATGAGAAGATCACCAGCCCTTTCTCTGGAATTGGGTTGGGATTCCAACAGCTTTGCTACCTCTGCTCATTTGCTACTCTGGGCGTTCCAGTTAGGCCATGCGGCTTCATCAGAGTACTGTGGCCAAGTGAAAAAAATAGACCACCATCCTGATGGGAAGTCAGGAGACCTGGGTTTCCAGCCCCAGCCCTGAGTCACAACTCCTCTGCCCTTGGGTGTCACTTTCCTTATCAATGGAATGGGCAGTGGTCTAGGTGGGTGCGTTACCTACTCCTCAGGCCTGGGATAAGGCCCAAAGGGAAAAATGAGATGCTTGCTCTGTCCTCAGCCTCCAAACATGCTGCTGCTTTCCCTGGCTCATTCCAACTCCTTCCCTCGGTCCCAGCTCAGGTGCTTCTTCCTCCAGGAAGTCTTTCTGTGATCTGTCAGACTAAGTGCAGTGCCCCTCCCTGTGTCTGCATAGAGTTTCACACTGACTCCCCACCACTGCTGAAGGCCAGAGTCTAATATCAATGCCATTTGGCCAAAATCATTGTTCTTCAGTGACATTGTTTACTGCTCTGTCTCCTCCACTCCTTAGATTAAAAAAAAAAAAAAAAAAAAAAAAAGAACTACAAGAGAAAGGATTTAGGTCCTTACCCTTGAATCACTCTTCTACCCTCCCCTCATTTATGCCATGTTATGGATACTTGATAAAAATTTATAAAAATGGATTTCTGAAACACCACAGAGGAGTGAACAGCATGAATCCAGGTAGAATCTGTTCCCCTCCTCACCCCTCCCCTCCACCCCCGCCACACACATTGTTCTGGAGACTCCCCGGTCCTTGTTGTATACATAGATCATGGATAGTAAGAACCCTGCAGCATCTTCATATAGATGTACCCATGTGAAAAATCCAGTGCATCACAAGTTAACCTTCTCCTTGAATTACCTTCCCTTTGGTTTTTCGAGGTGGCTGCTGTGATTGCTCTCCAATCACGGCATCCTAATTCGTAGGACATGGGCTTTCGTGTGGAAAGTTCCTCTGCCTTCCTGTGTGCCTCACTTTGAGCTCACCCCAAAGAACTTGAAGCATATGGCCCAAAGTCAGTACTTTAAATAAGGCCATTCCATGTTACTGAAAAGCTACCCAGTCACTTTTACTGTGTTGACCTTTTCCCTAGATGATAAATCTGCACTCTGCTAGTCCTGGCTTTGTCATCTTTTGCTTCTGTTGGCAGGGAGGTTATGTCTATGTTCTGAAGAACTGCCTGGTCTCTCCGCATCTTGGTGGTGCATCAGGGAGAGAGGAGCACCAGTCACTAAACCACTGGAAAGCGGTAAGTCCTAATCCTTAGAACATCGTGCGTGTGACCCTGGAACCTGGCGCTCACAGGGTCCAAGCCATGCACTCACAAACACAAAGACTTAGGCCTAGAGGTATTTTTATTATAAATTCATACAAATTTAAGCAGAAATCAATATTAGAAGTACAAAATTAACTAACACATTCAGATAAGGTTGTTGGCAGGAATTCTTTATGCCATGCAAAATAGCTCTTCAAAGGGTTTTATTTCATACCAGGGTTTCTCCTAAATTAGAGGGAAGTGTGGAACTTAAATCCTCCATTAGGCTGCTATTGATTATGGTTAAACCAATTCCATTCCAGTATTGTGTCCTAAGTTCTTTTTGGCTGTGCTGACAAATTGTGCAATTAATAAAAACAATGCTTAGGTGTTCTCACTTAAACATAGATAAGGTATTTTGATAAAGAGTAAGCAAACTAGGGCTGGCGCTGTGGTGCAGCGGGTTAACGCCCTGGCCTGAAACGCAGGCACCCCATGTGGGCGCCGGTTGTGGTCCTGGCTGCTCTTCTTCTGATCCGGCTCTCTGCTATAACTTGGGAAAGCAGTAGAAGATGGTCCAAATCCTTGGGCCTCTGCACCCATATGGGAGACCTGGAAGAAGCTCCTAGCTCCTGGCTTCGGATGTGCGCAGCTCCGGCCGTTGCGGCCAATTGGGGAGTGAATCAGCGGACGGAAGACTCTCTCTCTGCCTCTCCTTTCTCTGTGAACCTCTGACTTTCAAATAAATAAATAAATCTTAAAAAAAAGAGTAAGCAAATTTTGTTAAGTTCGAAAAGGATTTTTAAACACAGGTGCTACAGCAGTTTGATGATGAGGGTAAGGGTGAGGATGCTGCTATTGCTGCTGCTGCTGCTGCTGATAAATGATGACGATGATTGTCAGGTGCTTTCCCACTGTTCTGTTGCAGAGGTTTGGTGTGTGAATAATTACAAGAGCTTGTCTTCAACCTTCATTTTAAAATATGAGATGGAGAAACCACTTGTAGCATTCTTCTAACCGTCTTTATACCCATTTTTATTGAGAGATTTAATTTCCTCTTGAACTTTAGAAAGTATAAAGAAAGGGGCTGTGGTATTGCTGGACTGATTTTTATCCAAGTCTATAGAATTTTCCATGAGTAATAAATAGGATAACCAGAGCTTTGTTTAAAATTTTTTTTAAATTAGGTGGCTGTTTCCAAGATAGCAATTTGTATATGAAGGCTGAACTTGGTGTTGAAATGTTAAAATAAAATTATCTTGACGTTACAAACAACTCAGATGTAACTTGTCCACAACTGCATCTTTTGTACTTAATGGTAACTCATCAGTCTGTCTAAATATTTCCCACAGTATGATCTGTAGATTCCTAGTTATTTTGAATACTTCTTGAAAAAAGAATTGTGTGAGAGAACTTCAGAAATTTATGGGAAATGGAATCAAAAGATAGGCTTATTTTCCAAAAAATTGCAAATCCTGCAGTTTTTTTCATCAGATGTATTATCCAGGAATTTTTTTAGGACTTCTCATATGGTCAAACATATTTTATAAATGTGATGAACTTTTATTAAATTTTATTACATAAATATATTAAGGACGCTGAGACAACTTGTCATAGAGAGACATATTTAACTGTACAATCCAGTATTTCCAAAATTATTTGTCTAAAGCAAATAATTTTATGATTGCCCATAGAATGTGTGTGTGTGTGTGTTTGTGTGAACATACTCTGTTTAATTGACTTCCAAAGGCAAATCATTTCAATCTATGGGGAACAATATGGTGGTCGTTCTGGTACCTAATTCTCCCCACCTCTGTGTATTTATTGAGATGAAAGTGATATTCAATAACCTGCACACATGTGACACATACAATTTGCTGAATCTGCTGTATGCAGGCACACCCATGAAACCATCACCAGAATCGAGATATTGAAAACCTCTGTCACTCCCAAGCTTTCCTCATGTTCCTTGGTACCCCAGCCCCCCAGATACTGTTCACTGCAAACAATGACAGTGGCCAACCTTGTTTTATTCCTCACTTTAGGAGAAAAGCTTTCATTTAGTCTTTCACAATAGATGTAGATTTTCTGTATGTGTCTCTTGTGCTGTTGAGGAATTTTCTTTCCATTCCTGGTGTATAAAAGTTAATCAGGGGGCCAACACTGTGGTGTGGTGGGCTGGGCCTCGGCCCAAGGCGTTAGCATCCCATATGGGTGCCAGTTTAAGTCCTGGCTGCCCCACTTCTGATTTGGCTCTCTGCTATGGCCTGGGAAAGCAATGGAAGATGGCCCAAGCGCTTGGGCCCCTGCACCCATGTGGGAGACCCAGAGGAAGCTCCTGGCTCCTGGCTTTGGACTGGCCTATCTCCAGCTGTTGCGGCCATTTGGGGAGTGAACCATTGGATAGAGGACCTTTCCCTCTGTCTCTCCCTCTCTCTTTCTATAACTCTGCCTCTCAAATAAATAAATAAATCTTTAAAAAATAGTTTGTCATGATGTATGCTGAATTTTTGTCAGGTTTTTTGCATGTATTGGATTAATTTGTTAATATGGTAAAATCCATTGACTAACTTTCTAATGTTAAATCAACTCGCTGGCACACCGGGTTCTAGTCCCGGTCGGGCTGCCAGATTCTGTCCCGGTTGGCCCTCTTCCAGGCCAGCTCTCTGCTATGGCCGGGAGTGCAGTAGAGGATGGCCCAAGTGCTTGGGCCCTGCACCCCATGGGACACCAGGAGAAGCACCTGGCTCCTGGCTTCGGATCAGCGTATTGGAGGGTGAACCAACTTTGTATTTCTGGAATAAATCACCAACTTGGTTAGGATGTATCATACATGTGATAAAGTGAAATTTATATATCCAAGGGAAATTCAAAGAGTTCATGTGAGAATGCAATGGAAAGATAAAGCACATCCTCCATGAAGCTTTTGAAAGCCCCTGGTGCATGTAATTGGATTAAATTTGCTAACATTTTGCTAATGTTTACATTTTTATTCATGTAGGGTCTATCTTTGTCTGGTTTTTGGTGTCAGAGAAGGGCTGACCTCCTAGAGTATGTTGCCTTGTAGTCCTGACTCTTTGATTTGCTGTAAGAGCTTACCCAGAAATCATATGACTTCTATCTTAGTTGTTTTTTAAATTAAAAGCTCATTCATTCATTCATTCATTCAAAAGGCAAAATTTCAGAGAGAGAGAGTAAGAGACAGAGACAGAGATTGTCCATCCACTGGTTCAATCTCCAAATGACCACCACAGCCAATTCCGGGTCAGGCCAAAGTCAGGAGCCAGGAACTACGTCAAAGTCTCCCACATGAGTGGCAGGAGCCCAAGGACTTGAATCATCATCCACTGCCTTCCAGGTCCATTAGCAGGAAGCTGGTTCAGAGGTATGGAGTGGCTGGGACTTGAACCAGCACTTTGATGTTGGAGGCCAGCATCCCAAGCAGCAGCTTAACCAGCTGTGCCACATACAATGCCAGCTCCCATCCTGGTTGTTTAGAGTTCAGTAGTGAAACAACTGGAGTTAATGTTTCCTTTGTGAGATTGTTTGTAACTCTTAGATATAGGAATAACCAGGTAATGTTTGGTAATTTGCATCTTTCCAGGACTTTGTCCTATTCTTCTAAGTTGTTGAGGTTATTGGCCAAATATTACCCATAATATTATCATTTTCATATCTGCAGTATTTGTACTGGTGTTGCTCCCTTGCTTTGGTTGCTGGTGATTTGTGTCTTTCCTCTTTTTTTCTCACATCTGACTAGAGATTTACTAATTTTATTAAACTTCTCAAGGAATAAGATTTGATTGTCTACTGTGATCTTTAGTATTTTCATTTTCTGCTTGCTTTGGGTGGTTTTTTAATCTAATTTTTCAGTTTTCTTAAGGTAAAACACAAGGTCATTGATTTGATCGTTTTCCTGTTTTATACTAAGGATATTTTACTGCTATAAATTTCCCCTAGTGACTTCCTTGGTTGCATTTCACAAATTTTGATATTTCGTGTTTTTATTTCATTCATAATACTTCCTAATTTCCTTTTTTTTTCTTGATATATTTAGAATGTGTTATTTAGTTTCTGAATATTTTGGGAGATTGTTTTCTGATATTTTTCAGTTATAGATTACTGATTTCATTTTAGTTAGGGGATATACTCAGAAGTACTTGAACATAATCTCATTAAGACTTATTTTATAGCTCAGAATCTGATCTGTCTTGGTTAGTAGTATATGTGCTTTTGAATTTGTATTTACTATTTTTGGTGGGATGTTATTTTTTTAAATATTTTTTATTTACATAAGGTGAACAAATTTCATGTATTTCATATATACAGATTCAGGAGCATAGTGATACTTCTCATCCTAGTCTCCCTCCCACCTACACTCTCACCCACCCTCCTCCTTCCTTTCTTATAAATTTTTACAATGACATACTTTCAGTTTATTTTATAATCATAAGCTTAAACTTCCACTAAGTAAAGAATTCAACAAATAGTAAGGAAAAAAAACTGTTCCTCAACAATAAAGACAAGGGCTGTTAACAATAATCAAATTTTGAAATGTCAATTTTATTCATATGCATTACATTATAAATTCCAGATGAAACTGAAATTACTCTTCAAATTTTTGGTATCCTGATAATTTTCTGTCTACTTGTCCTAACAATTATTGAAAGAAAGATGTTGAAATATCCAACTCTAATTGTGAATTTATCTATTTCTCCTTTCTAAATTTTTACTTCATCTTTTTATGTGCATAAACTTTTAGGATTATTATATAAACTCTTGATGAATTGATCCCCTTTCTACTATAACAAGATCCTTGTCATCTAAGAAATCTACTTTATTTGAATGTAGACACTCCAGCTTTTTTTTATTAATGCTATTATAGAATTTTTTCTGTATACATTTACTTTGAACTGTGTCTTTATAAAATGAGTTTCTTAAAGACAATATACAGTTGAGTCTTGTTCCTTTTACTAAATATGATGAAACCTATACATTAAGAGAACAGTTTAGATTATATAACAATATAATTTTATATGATTGGGTTAAAACTACCATTTTGCTATTTATTTTCTATTTGCTCATTTGTACTTTGTTCTTTTTTTTACTTTATCTACTTTTTGTTCAATTAATTAAATTTTTATGATTCCATTTTATTCCCTTTGTTGGAAATTAGATAATAGCTCTTGTAGGATTATGTGAATGCCTTCATGTACATAGTATTAATTTTTTACTTTTCCGAGATTATTTTCAATGCTATTATAACACTTAACATACAGTTAAAAACTGTACAGCAATATGCTCCCATCTCCCCTGCCCCAGGATTTTATGTTCATTGTTACACATTTCATTTCCCTATAGTTTCTTAGTCCAATTTTGCTGCTATAATGGACTATCTAAGATTGAGTAGTTTATGATGATAAGATACATACTGCCTTAGAGTTCTAGAGTGTAGGAAGTCCAATGTCATGGTGCTGGCAGTGGATGAGGGCCTTCTAACTGAGTCATCACATAGAGGAGATAGAGAGTAAATGGGAGGGCTCAAAAGAAGCTGAATTTGCCCTTTTATAATGAACCCACTTTTATGAAAATGACATTAATCCACTCATGAGGATGAAGAGCTCCCAGCCTAATCAGCTATTAATAGTCCCACCTCTAAATACTGTTACAATGGCAATTAAATGTCAATGTGAACTCTGGAGAGTACAATTGTCCCAATCATAGCAATACACCATGCAATAGATTATTATTTTTTTTCCTGAAGAGTGTTTATTTGAAAGAAATTTAAATTATAAAATGCCATATTTGCCCATATAATTAACTTTTTCTGATGCTCTAGCATCATTTTTGTTCTTATTCTTTAGCATTTATTGTAGTGCAGGTCTACTAAAGGTAATAAATTCTTTTCCCTTTCATATGTTTCAAAACATTTTCTTTCCATGTTCATTTTTCACTTTTAGTGAGCAAAGCCTTCTAGGTTGAGAAGATTTTCTTTTATCACTTCAAAAATGTTCCTCCACTGTCTTCTATTCTGAATTGTTTCTGATGAGAAATGTTCTGTGTTGTGATCAGGGTCCCATCATACATAATATCTTTTTTCTCTGTACACTTATACTATTTTCTCTTTATGATTAAACAATTTGGTTATGAGGTGCCCTCGAGTAGTTTCTTCATGTTTCTTGTGCTCAGGATTCTTTTAGCTTTTTGGGACTGTGGGTTTATAGTTTCATCAGATTTGGAAGACTCTTGTCCATTTTATTTCAATTGCTTGTTCTGTGCCTCTTCTCTCTCCTATCCTTTAGAGATCTTAATAAAATATTACTCTGAAGCTGTGCTACTGTTCACTGATATCCAGCTTCTCATATATTTTTAATCTAATTTCTGTGTTTTATTTTGAATTGTTTCTGTTCCTATGCATTCAAGTTTCTTAATCATCTGCAACATCTAATACAGTGTTAATCTTATGCAGTATATTTTTCATCTCAAATGTGGTAGTTTTAACTCTAGAAGTTTTTTGTATCTTCCACATCTATACTTACAATAGCCAACTGTTCCTGTAGTATCTTCAGCAAATGGAATACATTTGTAGCTACCAATTTAATGTCCTATTAATTTGTTCATCTGTGTCATTTCTTGGTCAGTTTGATTCACTACTTTTGCGTCTTATTATATCTCTTGTTTTCTCCTTTTTTTTTTGCATGTCTGGTAATTTTTGATTGGATGCCAGACATTTTAAATTTTATCTTATTGGGTGCTGGACATATTCATTTTTTCTATAAATTTCCTTTTAAAAGGTTTATTTATTGATTTGAAAGTCAGAGTTACAGAGAGAGATCTTTCATTTGCTGGTTTATTCCTCAGATGGCTGCAATGGCTGGGGTTGTGCCAGGCAAAATCCAGGAGCCAGGAGCTTCATCTGGGTCTCCCATGTGGGTGGCGGGGGCCCAAGGACATAGGTCATTTTTCAGTGCTTTTTTCCAGGCCATTAGCAGGGAGTAGATCGGAAATGGAGCAGCTGGGACTCAAATTGGTGCCCATATAAATCTTCTTAAACTTTAAAAAATATGTTGATGTATTTAGTTTATTTGAATAAGAGAGAGAGAAACACACAAGGGAGAAATTTTCCATCTACTAATTCGCTCCCCAGACTCCCTCAACCTCTGGGGCTAGGCCAGTCCAGGGACAGGAATCAGGAACTAGACCCAGGTCTCCTATATGGGTGGCAGGAACCAAAGTACTTGAGCCATAACCTGTTGCCTTCCATGGTATGTATTATCAGAAAGGTAGAATGCAAAGTGAAACTGGGACTCAAACCCAGGCACTCTGATATGTTATGCAGGCATTCATGCAGTATCTTAACTGCTAAGCCAAATGCCTACCTACCCCTTGAACCTTTTCTTTTTTCTGATGTGAATAAGCTGTTTGGAGACAGAATGATTCTTTCATGTCTTAAGTTCTATTGGGTGGGATGATATGACTAATTTTTTTTCTGATCACTTTTATAAAACTATTGGCTATTGGTAGTAGGCACTGTTCCTGCTCCTATATGGACTTCAGACATTATTTCTTACTTTCTTCAGTGGCTCTTTCTCAAGTCTTGGATAGTTTCTTTTTTTTCCTAAAGATTTATTTTATTTATTTGAAAGAGTTACAAAGAGAGCTAGAGACAGAGAGAGGGGTCTTCCATCTGCTGGTTCACACTCCAAGTGGCTGCAATGGCTGGAGCTGAGCCAATCCGGAGCCAGGAGCCAGGAGTGTTATCCAGGTCTTCCATGTGGGTGCAGGTGCCCAAGCACTTGGGCCATCTTCCACTACTTTCCCAGGTGCATTAGCAGGGAGCTGGGTGGGAAGTGGAGCAGCCAGGACTTGAACTGGGACTTGAACTGGCACCCATATGGGATGCCGGCACTGCAGGTGGTAGCAGTGGATAGTTCCTTAACATGCAGCATTGGTCATTACTCAGCTGATGACTCAAGAGAGAGACTCTGAAGGTCTGGCTTTCTTTCTGTGCAGCTGCCTTCTCTCTAGTATTTTGCCCTGCTACTGCCTTGGTCTCTGCACTACTCAGCCCTGTGTTCTCAACTCAGACAGACTGTCAGCTTCTACCCGAGAATCTCTTTCTCTCCATGCAGTGTAGCCCAAAAACCCAGTCCAGATTTTAATCTGGATTAATCATAGGGCACACCTCATTTGTTTCCCAAATCCCAGGGCTCACTACTGTTCATTCTTTGATGTCCAATGTCTTTTTGTTTGGGTCGCTGTTGCTATTTGCTTTTTGTTCCTTTTTTTTTTTTAAGTCATTTCAGGCAGGAAGGTAAACCCAGACCCTTCTACTCCTCTGGTTATTGAGGAATACATTGCCAGTCTGTCTGAGTCTCTTCATATGCAAGATACATGGTCACGCACCAGGCACAGACTATCAATTAGGTAAAAAACTTTCAACCTATAGATTTTGTTTCCTTCAATTTCTAGGAAAGCCATAAAAAATGAATAATGCCTAGCCTTTCCCTTTATCCTGTAAGCATTCGAGCCCACCCAGGTTTGATACTGACTTACTAGCTCATGACACATCAAAGTGAATTTTAGCCTTAAAACATGGGCAAAACTGACTTCCTGAGCAGGGTAATGTTTTCCCTTGGCTTATCCCAGAATTTTCTAGGTGCTATTTTCCAACCACACAAAACAGATCTCTGTAGGTGAGCATGGAATAAGAATTCTGAGACTTTTGTTGTGCTAAAATACAAAATAAATACACGTGTCTATAAGAAATGTAAAATAGCTCGGCTTCCTTTTCACAAAGCCTTAGAAAGCCCCAAGTTATACAGTCATTTGTATTTGGGGGATCTAAGATATTCGTGGCCACTTTTCTGTTTAGCAGTATGTAACTTTGACTATGTTATTATTATTATTTTAGATTTTCTTTTCATTTCAACCAATAAGTCCCAGATACGAGTCCAAGCCATTGTGGGTTTTCTTTCCCCCACCTTCAGCCTCCACCCCCATCCTGATCCTGGCTGACCATATGCTTAGATCCCGCAAGTGTAGTGATGATTTCTCTTGACCTGCAGAGCCAGTCATTATTTATCATACTTTACTCTCACTCCTTCTCACTCTCCTAGAGGGAGCATTGCAGTAGCTGCTGGCTAGAAAATTAGCCCAGGGAGCTGCTTCTGTCGGCCCCTTTTCTCATTATACTAGTAAGAAATTTAACTGTGACACTCTCTATCCCTGCATGTCTCTGTGTGTGAGTGTATGTGTGTGTGTGGAAGCACACTGTAGGGGCTAATAGTGAGTAATTTGGCTGTGGCTTTCTCGCACATTTTACTCTTCCTTTCTCTGGAGTCGCTGCTGTGGTGCAGAGCGCCCATGTATCTTTGCTCCACATTATAAGCTGAGCTTTGGGTTTATGTGTCATCCCGCTGTTTCTGCCAGGTTGTTTTCTGGCTGGATGTGATACCGTTTCATCCATTGTCAGGGGGCTGCCCCAGATCCCCGGGTTGCTCAGGAGATGCGACACTTACTTGCCATGTGATAGCAGAGGCTTCTGTTTATTTCTGTGACTGCTCCTCCCGCAACCCTCTGCGGGATCCCTGGATATCTGAGCTGATGGGGAAGCTGGAAACCACACAGTCTTACTGAGGTTTTAAGGATTTCTGCCTATAGGTGTTTTTAAGTCAGCACTAGGTGACTGCAAACTGCAATTTGCAAGAACTTCTTTATTTTTAAAGTGTCCTTATTATTCTGAATCTGTCTGGGTCACAGTTCTGCAACTGCGCAAGCTTTTAACTAATGGCATTGTTAGTCCCACACAGCTTAGCTCCAGAAGGGTAACTAATAGTCACCTGAATAAGCAGAAGGCAGGGGCCACGCTTCCTATCTTCCTCTGTATTTCAGCAGCAACTAGCTTAGGCACGCCAAAACTACTTGTTGACCAACTGATTGATTTAGAAGAAAATAGATTATTTTCTTAGGAAAGCATTTTTGATTTGGACCCAAGACATGAGCTTTTTTCTTCTATAGCACTCTGTTGCTTGCAGAGTTGAGAAGTTGAGATTTAAGGCATAGGTGATAAAAGAAAGAAAGTTAATCCCCAAGGTTAGTCAATTTCTGCAAATGCTTCCACTTCACTATTCATTTCAATTAACAAGCCAATGCATTGTCACTCAATACTGGAAGAGAAAAGGGAAGGTAATGATGGGAGAAATATAGAAAACAATGCTTTAACAGTGGGAGATTTTATTGTTTTATGTTGGAGAAAAACTTCCCTATTCTGTATGCCACTGAGTCAAGGGGAAGAGGCATGCACTGGTTGTTGGAAGAGGTGTTGTCAGTAGTGACCAAAGCAGAAGAACATGGGTTGAATTCAATTTGAGAAAGAAATACATTACATTTTCCATTGTGTCTTGCACTAATCTATTTAATTGACTATCTGACTATTTAGTTTTCTGTGGTTTTCAAGTTGTTAGAACAAGACTCTTTATAATTAGGTACAAGTGGTGTGAGACAGTTACTGGTGGAGAAGCTACAGTATTTTAGATTTGTATCTCATTAATGAGCCTTCAGATGAACACTACCAATTCATTTCTGTGGACATGTCACCAAGGACAGTAAAACCCTCGTTTCCAGCCCCACAGACAAAGCTTGTGTAACCCCAACTTAACCTAAAACAGTGTCTTCTGGCAGAGGCATGTGTGAACACTTGTCCTGTCTCTGGCTGGCCTTGTGCCTGCTAGTGGAAAGTTAACCTTTGTCTGACCGATTCTAGGGTGTGCGGTGGTCCATTTCAAGGAGCAGAGAATGTGTAATTGATCAAAAGCACATTTGCTGACTCCATCTCCTATATCCCAGCTCTCTGGGGGAAGTCATGTCACCCCATGGTGTGTGATGCTGCTCCAAACTATTTGCAAGAAATAATCTAAATGTCAAGTTGTGGGTATCATGGGGCACTGCACATGTTGAGACAAAACAAAGCAGAGTGTGAGGAACTTACAGCAAAGCTTGTTTTGAGGGTTGTGCAAAAAGAAACCCCCATCATCAAGCCTCCAGTAAATGCAAAGAGCCCAAAGAACAGTGTCACCATCATTTCATGATCCAGCCCATAAAGAGCAGAGACACTAATGTGGGTGTTAATCTATTTCTTTGAAACAACTCAGGGCATTTCCCCAACCAGAGTGTCTCCTGTGTGCTGGATACAGCAGAGCTGTGTGCTAGATTTGATGGACATGGCAGTGAACACAACAGAGACCCTCCCCTCGCAGAGCCTGTCTTCTCGAGGGGAACAACAGATAGGATAGCACACCCGCCAAAGGATGTATCCTTGAGACAAGTGCTCTGAAGAGTGGAAGTGGAGTGGAGGGGGCAGTGTGCTGTTTTACACAGGGGACTGGGGGAAGTCTCTGAATGGGTAGCATTGAAGAGAATGGATCCCTTCAAGTTCTTATTCCCATTCCTTCCTATCACAGGCTTTTGCTAAATTGGCACACATTTCTTTGAACAATCAAAGCTGTATCGATTTGGACATTTCTATGAAATTCATAATTGACTCCACAGTCAAGGACTAGTTTAGCTGAATCGTTCAGGAACTGAACTGTAGGCTGGTCAAGAAGGGTCCCCTCCTCTCGTGCTTTGCTCCTCCAGCAACAAACAACAGGCTGTATATTATCCACACGAACCAGGGCTGCAAATTAAAAGAGCAATTCTGACTCCTGGAGGAACTCTACAAGAGGCAGGTTGTCGTGACCAAAGACCCCGGGAAAGAGTGGAGGGGACAGCCTTCAACACTGCTCAGCTGGGAGCTAATTCTGAACTAATCACTTAACTTCAATATGCCTCAGTTTCCTTAGCTGTGGAGGACAGACAATAGTGCCTATCCCAGTGGGACCTGCTAGGAATTCAGTGAGATCTCTTTGGAAGGCATGGCAGGTAGTCAGCATTCAAAATGATTACATTATTATTGTTAACAATTTTGTTTGTTGACACAGCTGTCTTTCTGTTTAGTAACATGCTTATGAGTGAGTGTAAAGGCTGTCTAGCTAGCATTATTCCTTTTTTTTTTAAAAAAAAGATTTATTTATTTATTTGAAAGGCTGAGTTAGAGAGAGAGGGATCTTCCATCTACTGGTTCACTCCCCAAGTGGCCACAACAGCTGAGACTGGCTCAGACTGAAGCCAGGAGCTGGGAGATTCATCTGGGTCTCCCAAGTGGGTGCAGGGGCCCAAACACATGGACCATCTTCTGTTGCTTTCCCAGGTGCATTAGCAGGGAGCTGGATCGAAATGCAGCCAGGATTGGAATGGGTGCCCATATGGAATGCCGGCCCTGTAGTGGCAGCTTAACTAGCTATGCCACAGCACCAACCCCTGCGTAGCATTATAGCATTATTTTTCACTCGTTCATTTAAGGAGTGGTTATTGAATGGAAAGCACACTGCAACCTGCACATCTGTGGGAGTAAGGGATGTGCTTGGTTTCTGACTAGAGAGGGGACTGACACTCCAAAGAGGACTTGTTCCAGATGACCTTTAAATTCCCTTGCAAGCTGGATTGTCTGGGAGTCTAAGGCACTTACTCACCATCCAATAAACATAGACGTAGAAGCTCTGGGAATGTGCTGGGACCTGGACAGTGCTCCAAGGACTCTGGCACAGGCCAGAAAATGCCTCCTGGGATCGCAGGCAGGGACAGGAATAGTAAATGGTTTACAGGAGTCTGTATTCCCTTCTGATGCTGCACATCAAAAACATAATACAAATCTCTCCCCTTTGCACACTGTTTTAGAGTTGGCCAGGCATTGTCACAAACATCATCTGGAATGATCCTTTCACTATAACTGGATAAGTCAAGTGTCCTTATCCTTATCCTACAATGAAGAAGCTGAGGATCAGAGAATTTAAGTGACTCATCCAAGGCCCCATAGTGGCAGAACCAGAATTCTGTCATTTGAGCATAAGAGCTTGGCAGGAGGTCCAGGCTCCTGGCTGTCAGAAGGTCTTCCTCAATTAGCAAAGTCCTCCTCCCACACCCAGTCTGCCTCCCCAGGAAGCCAGTCACCTTCCCTGACAGTCCTAGAGGAGGACACAATAGCACAATCCTTTGGTCCTCCCTCTCCAGGTTAGAGCTTAAAACCAAGCCACCCCACAGCCACACTATTTACCTCCTGTCCCTTAATGCCCACCGAATAGGGGGATTTTCCTTGGCGAGCATACAGCTCTGATGCACCTGAGAGCCTACTGCCCCTCCATGCTCCCGCCCAGCTCTGGTGCCTGCAGCCTGGGTCTGTATGGGAGGCTGGCATGGGGGCTGCACCTGTGCAGGACGGCCCGGGAAACAACACAGACCTCACAGCCCAGATGTCAGACACCCCTGCCACCCCAAGGGCAGGAGGAGAGGTCAACAACGCCCCTGCCCGCCTCCGAGTGGGGCTGCTCCGCCTGGCAGTGCCCTGAGCCAGCCAAGGGGGCAGCTGGCTCCAGCAGCTTTCAGGCCTGCTCCCCCACCTCTCTGATGACCACTTGGATAATTCAAAGAGAAAGAGGAAAAACGCACCCCAAGGTATGGAGCGTGCAGCCATTGCATCCTGTCTGGGCTCCTTCCCCAGCCTGCCTGCTCACGTGACCCCCAGAGGGCCAGACCCTCTTTCCTGAAAGGGTTTTGCCCAGGAGCTCACACAGGAGCCTCTTCTTTTATCATGTCACGAGATGGCACACCGCAGTCTGTCCCACTGCATCTTGCAAGAAGCTGATATTCCAATGATGTTATTAAAAAGTGGCACCTTGAGCCACACGGTGAGAAAATCTTTCTGGTGGGGGCAAGGAGACTGCGATGCGTTTTCCCGGTGGAGCTCGCTTCAGGCGCTGCGTTTGATGTGTGCTGACATCTCACCTACACTCTGGTGCACGCATGTGCAAACACACACACACACGCCCTGCAAACACATTTCCTAGCTGGGAAGAATGAGGAAGTTAAGGGACTTGTTCAAGGTCACACACAGGGACAGGGAAGTCAAGTCATTTACTCAGGGGGCATAAAGCACTCGGCCCAGTGCTTTTTTGGCTCTTAATCCTTCTCCCTGACCTCTGATCGGCCACCACCTCACCTCCTTTTCAGCTGAATAAATGTGTAATGCACACTAGAAATGCCCCTGCAATTGGGTGTATCACTTCTCAACACTGGCTTTTAGCTAAAAAGAGTGCTGTTAACTCTCTCTCCCTATGGGTATTTCTCAATTCGAGGTTGTGTGTTTTTTATTATTTATTTATTTATTTGCTTTCTGAGAACACAAATCCACGCTCAGCTCAGCCCAGTATCCAGATCTTTGTCTGAGGGAAGCCTGGCATGACGAGGCTGGAGGTCTTCATTGCAGCTCCAGCTCTGCTCCTGACCAGCCTCAGGGCTTTGGGGCTGGTGCCTGGCCTCTCCACAACACCAGCTAGTGGGCTGGGTCAGAGTCAGGCAGTACTGAGTTCAAATTCTGGCTCCAGTTATGTGTTCATGGGCAAGTTATTGAACTTGAGTCTGTATGAAATGGGGAGGCAATAACTATTTGGCGGAATCATGGGGAGGATGAAATGAGAAAGTCTCCAAGCAGAGCCCCGGGCATGAAGAAGGGGAGCACTCCTTGTTAGTTCCCTTCTCCTGGGTGTTGCAGGCCTGTGATTCTATAGAGTACACGTATGTGGAGACGCTTAAGGGCAGTTTCATGTCTTATGTATACCTGAATGCCCAGAGTCTGCCGCTGTGTCTGCTACATTGCAGGAGCTCTATACTCATTTGTGTCTATGAATGAATATTACAGATTATGGATGGACATTTCAAAATCTGTTTAATTTTAAGAATTAATTGTAACAGTTGATGCCGTGCATGGATCTGGCTTCCTAATTGGGAACAAGGGAGAGAATTTGACAGTTTTATTCATATTGGAACAATTGAGTAGTAATTTGTGCATTTAACTCACCGATCGGCTTAGGATGATCCAAGTCTAGCAGCGATTTTCTTCACTCAAAACAAACCTGGCACAACTCCACACTGCAACGACTAACTTCGCAGCAGGAGCTCACATGGACAAGTAAACACTTGGGGGAAATTCCCCTGGGAAGTCCCCACGTGCTGGTCAGAACACCATCTCGCCATTCAAGAGCCAGTTTTTGAAATAACTGTCAAATTAAGCTGGCTAATTGTTCTGGTCTCCAGCTAGTCCACCACAGGTTGGGAGGAGGAAACAGATCTCTAAGGTAAAAGGAAGACATAAACAAGAGCCCCAGTAGTGCCCTGATGAATTATGCTTGGCAACCTGGATAGCAGTATGTGTTCACAAAGTCCATTTTTATATTGCTTTTCCTGGTATTTTTGCAAAGTTGTTCTGGATAGAATTATTTTTCAGGGTATTTGATGACACATGCATCATTATTTTTAATATTACTCATAAAGTTGTCAAACACAATTCACTTCATTAAGTCTAATCCAAAAATAAACTTCCAATATTTTGAAGTGTTTAAAAACATAAACATTGTACCAGGTAAGACTGGAACCAGAGGTTTGGAGACAGAGAACAGCAGTGGGGAATGATGGCCTAAAACCTAGAAGTGATGCTGAGCATTCTTTCTCCTGCTCCCTGAGACATTAATGAACAGGCAACCCTGCTTGGTTGTCAAAAATGAGCACTCATGGAAATGATGCCCCAGCATAGCTTATCAAGACTTTATTTTTCTGTTGAAAATTAGCCAATAACCCTGCAGTTATTTATGGCTTAGTAAATGTATAAGGAAAAAACAGTCTTATCTGTCTCAAAACAAAACAAAAAATGCTTTCATCATCATAGCCATGGTCAAGCACAAAAATGTCAGGTGAATGCCCATCTCCACAATCACCATGCAGTACCACTTGGCAGAGATTGGAGTATTTTGTCTTTCTTGCCTGAGAACGTCCATCCCTATGGGAGACTGTCCGTGTATACCTTCCTGGTGACTCTGGGTAAAACCACAGAACCTCTGTATCATCACCTAGTTAGCAGAATCGTGACACAGCCACCTTATGGGCTGTCGGTGAGGAGTAAGTGAGTGAATACAGCCACGAATCTACCCAGTGCCTGACTCAGAGGAAACCTTCAATCAAAGAGCTATTCTCATAGCCACATCTGGTTGTTCTAAAGCTCCTAGAACTGGCTTCATCCGATCACACACCTGTGTTCTCAGGTTCACGTCTGCTCCAGCTCAGCACCCACGTCCGTTTTAATGTGGCAGAGGAAGTCAGCTGATGCATCGCTTCCTGAGCTGCTCTTTCCTCCAGAGCCTCAGCCACCCTTCCCGAAAGCTTCCAGAACTTGGAGTGAACACACTCACTTCTCATGTGGCAGCTTCATGCGCTCCACATGTATATGGCCTATTTCCAACTGATGAGTTTATATCTCAGCTACGCCGCATCTTAGGAATCTTCCAGCACCAAAAGAGAAGCTTGGCTTCCGAAGGGATCATGACTGGCCAGTTGATCTGTTAAGTAATATGCCAAACACTGAGGCAACATCGAGGAGGAGAAAATTACATTCACACTTCTTTATTGGTGCCATTAACAGCATTTTGTCGTCCAGCTGATGAAGCTGTGCCATCTCTTCAAAGGCGTCGCACCGCAAGACTGCCTGGAGCCTCGTGCAGCCCTTCACCCCTGGACCTAGCTTTGCCCTTGGCTCCCAAGTCGGGGAGGCAGAGGAGGACCAGAGGCAGACTTGTGACGATGCACTGGCTTAGAGGAAGATGAGGGACCAGGCTCTCCTTCCATGGAAAAACCATTTCCACATTGATGTCATCAAAGCCCCGACACGCTCTCCCCACCAACCGCTGTGGAGGGCGGCAGACCCCTCTCCGAGCCGGGCTGCAGCTCCGCCCCTCAGCCACCTGCCTTGCATTGTACTGCTTGGCTGCTGAGATCTGCCTTCTCCCCAGGCGGATTCACATGAACGCCTTCTTGGTTGTTGTTGGTGTGTGTGTGTTTAAGAGTACAGACTCTCCAACATATATGTTTCTGACAAACTGTAACCAAAAAGCAAAGCGTGGGGGACAGGCTTTTGGCACAAAGATTAAGATGCCACCTGGGACACCTGCATCCTCTGTCCAAGTGCCTGAGTGTGAGTTACGGCTCCACCCCTGACTCCAGCTTCCTGCTAATGCACACCGGGAGGCAGCAGGTGATGGCTCAGGGCTCGATTTCCTGCCACCCACATGAACAACCAGGGTTGCATTCCCAGCTCCTGGCTTTCGTCTGGCACAGCTCTGGAAGGTATTTGGAGAGCATACCAGTGGGTGGGGGTTCTGCCTGTTTGTCTGTTTCTCAAATAAGTGAATTAAACAAAAGCAGCAGAGCACGGGATCTGCCCCTAGACCCACTCCCACAGCAGGCCCAGTCCAGCCTCCTTGGAGGTCAAGCAGCTCAGACAGGGCTCTGCACAGCACATGGAATTCTGGGGCTGCTGAGCAGGGGAAGGTGCAGCCCTCGCCCTCACTCCAACCAGGGAGGATACCCGCTGGGTTTCAGTTACTGCTTCCATCAAAGACATCACTTGGCAAAAAGGACCTATGACTAAAGGAAAGCTTGGGGAAACAAATCCCTAAGTAGCAAACAAGGAGAACACTCACGCCGTAGCCGGATTCCTGGTTGGAAATCAAGCAAGGCCGTTAGTGGAAGGCACACAGCTCAGCCTGGCCAAATCTCACCCCCTTTCAGGGCAGCTGTGAACTGGGTTCCTGAGCCCTGAGAAGGGCATGGAGGCAAGGCAGTGGAGCGGGCAGCACTTCTGCACTGGGCCCCAGCAGCCCCACCGGGCTTGAGGCTGGAGTCTGGCATGATGGCCAGGGCAGGAGATGTGGGCACATGGAGACACAGAGTTAACCCCAGTACCTGGCTGTCAGCTCCAGCAGTGTGCAGGGGTGGCATCCAGGATGCGACCACATCTTTCAGCTCTGAGGATGTCTGCATCTGGGAGAGACCGCAGGGGGCTCCCAGAGAGAGGTGTTGGGGTCTCTCCC
Source organism: Lepus europaeus (assembly GCF_033115175.1). Taxonomy (NCBI): domain Eukaryota; kingdom Metazoa; phylum Chordata; class Mammalia; order Lagomorpha; family Leporidae; genus Lepus; species Lepus europaeus. Next base: position 84,179,794 of record NC_084831.1, on the reverse strand, counting down.
TCAGGAGTGGTACGGGGTGTGGTGGGGGAGCTGCATCCTGGGGCAGTAAGGGGAGGTCAGCCAGGGATCCCTGGCAGGGACCCTTCTCCCAGGTGCTCAGGTGTGGCTGCAGTTCTGAGCTGCTGGACGGAGACCCACAGGACCCCCCAGTGCAGGTAGCCGAACCCGTACGCCTTTTTCTAGTCCTGGACAAACTGTAGAGGAGACAGTGGTCTGTCTCACCCAGTGGTCTCTCCTGCTCCCACCATCTTTCCCACCTTCCTTCCTTTCTCACGGTCTCTCTAGGATTTCAAATGGATAATTGTCTAGATGGAGAATTTTACAGATACGAAGAAAGACTTTTAGAAAAATATCAATCGAACTGCCACACCCCTGTTTAAAACCCATCAAATTCCAGATTGAAATCAGAAGTCTTTACAGACATGACTACCCTCCCCTCCAGCCTGGTCTCTTGCACGCTGTGTCTAGCACACCACATGCCAGTCATGTTGATAAGCAGAGCTCACGTTCTCCTCACAACTGCCCTAAGAGGTCAAGAGTTAGCCGTGTTTTACTCATGGGGAAACTGAGGCACAGAGAAGGTAAGTAACAAGTGGCTAGCAAGGGGCAAACGGGGATTTAAAAATCCAGGCTGTTTAGCAGGAAGAGCTCTCCTCTTGCTGACTGTGTGCTGTCTGTCCCCAGCACTTCCAGCATGCCAGGCCTCCCCTTCCTCAGGGCTCTTGCACATGAGGTTCCTCTGCTCTACTCTTTTCCCGTCGCATTCTACCAGATAAGAGCTCTTTGTCCTTTGGGGGAATGTTCCTTCCTCAGCAAAACCTACCCAGAACTGCCACCCGCAGCAGCAGCCACCTAAATTCACTCTCCCTCATTATTCTAGGATGTAGCCCCTCTTCTTTTCCCCAAAACTTTTTTAAATAACTTATTAAGATGAATTCTTATTTGTAGGTTTTACATCTATATTACTTGTTCAAAATATTAGCTGTCCTGGAGCTGGCATTTTGGCGTAGCAGGTAAAGCTACCACCTACAATGCCAGCATACCAAATGGGCTCCGGTTGAAGTCCCAGGTTCTCCGCTTTGGATCTAGTTCCCTGCTAATGACCTGGAAAAAGCAGCAGAAGATGGTGAAAGTGCTTGGGCCCTGAAACCCATGTGGGAGACCTGGAAGAAGCTCCTGGTTCCTGGCTTTTGCCTAGACCAACCCAACTGTTGTAGCCATATGGGGAGTGAACCAGCAGATGCAAGATCTCTCTCTCTCTCTGTGTCTCTCTCTCTCTCTCTTTCTGTTACCCCAACTTCTTTTTTTTTTATTTGACAGGTAGAGTTATAGACAGTGAGAGAGAGAGACAGAGAGAAAGGTCTTCCTTCCATTGGTTCACTCCCCAAATGGCCGCTACGGCCGGCGCTGCACCGACCCGAAGCCAGGAGCCAGGTGCTTCCCCTGGTCTCCCATGCGGGTGCAGGACCCAAGGACTTGGGTCATCCTCCACAGCAGAGAGCTGGACTGGAAAAGGAGCAACCGGGACAAGAACCCGGCGCCCATATGGGATGCCGGTGCCGCAGGTGGAGGATTAGCCAAGTGAGCCATGGTGCTGGGCCCCTGTTACCCCAAGTTTCAAACAAACAAATTTAAAAAATTAACTGTCCTTTCCTACTAGAACCTTTGTTGGGGAGAGGATTAAACTTCACCCCATTGACATCTGATTTGCTCAGGTGACTTGCTTGGGGCCAGCAAATGTGCTGGGCAGAAATGCTAACAAGCACAGCACTGTAGTCACTTTTGTCCTCTGTAGGCAGAGGTTGCTCCTTCAATCTTGGGCTGAAAAGGGGAGATTTAGAGGCAGAGCCTCTATAGCCCTAACGTGAGCATTAGAAATCTCTAGAATATGTAGTCATTTGTTACTGCAATATAGCTGGGTTGGGGTCGAAGGATCCATGGGCTTCCTGGATATATTTCCCTACTAGACTGCGCACCACATTTCTGAAGTCAGGGACTGCTTCGGTTGAATTCTCTGCTCTTTATTCTGCACCCAGCACTCAATAAATATTTGTAGAGTGAATAAGTGTGTAATGAATAGACACAGAGGCCAGCATTCGAGGGCTGCCGTTTGGCGTGATTCGTTTCTCATGCTGAGTGATTAGCTCCTCACAAAGCTAATCAGCTCTCCCCTCCCACTCGGCTGTGCACTGCCCCCAGACACCCTCCACACCCCCGACTCGTTCCAATTCCCAGCACACGCCTAACTTTGACATTGCTTTGAATATGTATGCGGTTGCTATGCAAGCTTTAATTCCTAGGAGAAAAGTCACTTTACAACTATTTAGTTTCCATAGAAAAAGCAACAACAACAAAAAAAACCTCTTAAATATCTTCTTTCCAATAAAGAAAAGCTTGTCCCCAAATGATCAAGGGACTTAAAAGAACCTGTTAACAGCTGTGAGGCTGTGTGCTCTCTCAAGTGGAAATAAAATACACATATTGCGGGACGACATAAGTGAACATATTTTGAAAATACAAGGAAACACACAGGCTTTCTCAAAGGCAGGAGCTCTTTTTCTATGTGGAGACTATTTCTACTTCTTTCGGTGGACACACAGGCACTTTTCCTCCCCTGTAAGGATTTTGTTAAAGACCCTGAGGAGTAGAGGAAGGACAATAGAATGCTGTCCTCCCTTGAAAACAGTCTCGGTGATCCATACCTCACACCATACAGCAAGGGAGCTGGTTGTAGCAGAGGCTTCCACTGTAGCCCTCATCTCTACAGATGAGAGTAGGGGTATGTCTCATTTATATTTGTGTCCCGAGCACCTATACCAATTTCCTGGCACAGAATAGAGGCTCAGTAAATGTTCAGAGCATGAATGGTTTCATGGAAATAAGTGAGAAAACCCGAAGTGGGAGGAAGGCTTGGGGTGCCTACTCATTTGCATCTCTGAGAGAACATGGAGAACTGGGAGGACGGTTCACCAACACGCAGCCCACTTTCCTCCCCAGAACCCTCCTCTCCGTCAGCACCGCATGCCGACTTCCAGCTGGTGCTGCCCTCTCCAGTCACTTAGATCCTTTGGTCCAAACGTATAAGCATCAAGCTAGAGAGGGCTGAGAGACAGGAAAGAGCCACATTCTACTGGTGGCCCTGTGTTATGAGAGCCTGGGGTAAGTCCCTTCACATCCAGGACCTCGTTTGCAAAATGAGCCATGGCCCAGGTGATCCCTGAGGTCTTGTCTGTCTTTCTTTTTTTTTCCTTTTTTTAAATAATTGATTTATTTATTTGAGAGGTAGAATTACAGACAGAGAGCGGGAGAGACAGATAGGTCTTCCATCCACGGGTTCACTCTCTAAATGGCCACAATGGCTGGAGATGAGCTGATCTGAAGCCAGAAGCCAAGAGCTTCTTCTGGGTCTCCCATGGAGGGTTCAGGGGCCCAAATGCTTGGGCCATCTTCCACTGCTTTCCCAGACCACAGCAGAGAGCTAGATTGGAAGAGGAGCATCCAGGACTAGAACTGGTGCCCACATGGGATGCTGGCGCTGCAGGCGGAGAATTAATCTACTGTGCCACAGCACCAGCCCCAGAGGTCTTTTCTAATTCTGACATTCTATGCCCTTTCCTTGAGACAGTCCAGACATGGAAGCACTCTCTCTCTCTCAACACTGCTTCTTCCCACCCAGTGTTGAGAGCTATGTGTGCACTAGGCCAATTAGCCGGGTAATTGTTCCTCAATATAAGCTTATTCCTAATTAGATAGTGGCTGGGTTCACACCACAGCAATTAACCCCCAAATAGAATAATTGCTCTAGAATGAACACAGCACAACTGTTTTTAAGTTTTCCTTCCTCCTCCCTGACTCCCTTCTGGTTACAGCAGAAGAGGAACTGTTTTCTGTGGCTTTGTCACCCTCTCCTTGACCTCTGTGAGGTCTTTTCCATGTGCTTCTGTGGCTCTTAGTTGTCTGAGTGTTCCCACAGCCTGGTGTCAGGCCATTCTCCTGACCTGTGACATTGCCGCCCCCGTGGACTGTGATCCTCTCCCCTCTGTATCTCCAGAACTCCTATAGGTCACGCAGGGCCAAACCCATCCCATGAATAAAAGTACCACCCCAACACATGCAGAAAAGAGGGCCGGGGAATTAGGAGACTTATTTTCAGTCTGTCACAGCATCATCTGGGTTGCACAGACTTAGCTACTTTCTGTCTGTTTCTGGAATTTATTAATAATGGGTGAGAGATGGCTGCAAATAATGCACCCCACAGTCAGTCAAGCGCAGGCTTCCCACATGAGCTGCACTCCGTGTAGCACAGAGGGAGGCAGTGCTGAGAGGGATCTGTTAGCAAATTCGTTATGGCAATTCATAGGTTCTTAAACTTGACTATGTCTTTGCAGTCTAAGGAAGCTGCCCAGTGTGAGTAACTGGCAATACACACGCACTGTACCATCCCCCTACCTTCCTCCCCCTACTGCTAAGTGTTTCTTGGCATGCTGACAGCTCCCTGGAACCCGCAAAAGGACAGTAGGCAGTGGTGACTTTTCTTCTGCCTGGTCCCAAGCACCTGGCCAGGGATGCACCATCTGGAGTAGAAAAGGAGAAAGAGACCCCTGCCTGTGTTTCTGACTCAAGGTCCAGTTCACGAATGGTAGAAGTTTGTCAGCGGGTGAGGGAAGCACTAGCAGTAGTGCAGAGTGGCTGAGAACTGCACCTCTGAGGGAGACCCTTTTTATATGCAAATTTTTATTCACCCCACAGTCAGATACTAGCTGTGTATCTGACTCCTGTAAACCCCAGTTTCTTTAGCTGTAGAATGGGGATATACTGCTCCCATATTGTGTGACAAATGCAATGAAGTATGGAAAACATCCCACATAGGCCCCAGCACACAGTAACGCATGACAAATGCTGGCAAGGATTAGTAGTGAAATTACTAAGAGCCCTGAATATAAATATGCTTAGTCCTGTAGCCTGCCAAACGTGCAAATTGAAAATGTACTTAATACTCAAAACACTTTGCTGCCTCGGTGTGGAGGGGGTGGATGGGAAGTTAGAGGGACAGGGATAAATATGCAAGTCTACAGTCACAATCAACCTTCACAGCACCACACGGAGCAGGGATGGGGAACGTCCAGCCCACAGGCTGTATAAGATCCCTAGATTGGGGCCAACACTGTGGCATAGTGGGTAAAGCCATTGACTGCAGCGCCGGCACCCCATATGGGTACCAGTTTGAGTCCCGGCTGCTCCACTTCCAATCCAGCTCTCTGCTATGGCCTGGGAAAGCAGCAGAAGATGGCCCAAGTCCTTGGGCCCCTGCACTCACATGGGAGACCTGGAAGAAGCTCCTGGCTTTGGATCGGCACAGCTCCAGTCGTTGTGGCCAACTGGAGTCTGAACCAACAGATGGAAGACCTCTCTCTCTGCCTCTCCTCTTTCTGTGTAACTCTGACTTTCAAGTAAACAAATCTTTAAAAAAAAAAAAAAAGGTCCTCAAAATAATTTGTTCTGGCCTAGCTAAGGCAACCACAGGTGGCACTCAAAATTCAATAAATGTATAGCAGGCTAATTTGTAAGTTGATGATTTTGTATGGCCTGCAAACGACATTATGAATCTCCAAATGGCCCTCGGCAGAAGAGAGATTCCCTACCCCTGCCAGGGAGTGAGGAGGAACAGAGTCCACACACCTGGGAGGTGCAAACTGGAACAGATTTTTAGCAATGGTTGTGCCTCATTTCTTACTCATTTCAATGCCTTAGACACTGAAGATCCAAAAGATGTTTTATTTAGATTTGTTAATTAGTTAATTTATTTGAAGCACCTCGGTGGAATGTCTCCCGGCAAATAAGCCCACTGTGCACCATTCTCATTCCTAATGTTAATTCTTAGTGTTTTAGCCAGCTCATTCACGTGGTGACTACAGAGATTGCCCTATTGCACACTCTCTGTGGCTAGAAAGAAACGATTAGGTAAAACTTATGGTTCTAGGATACCTGCTTGGATACGTAAGGTGTTTCTTTTGGTAAAGGGAAAGGGAACTAGATTGAGACAAATCATGTGAAGTCTCTTTTTCCACTCCTCTCCTATCTATTGCCCGTCCTGACACTGTTAACTACAGGAAATGGGGCTACAGTGAGGACCTTGGGCAACCTTGAAGCAGTCCCACAAGATAACCTGAACCCCAATATGGACAGGACAGATGCATACATGGAAAAGAAAGATCATCCACGTGACCAGTGGGGAAACTTCAGAGTGCAGCAGCATCTGACGGCACCAGGGTCATCCTCTCATTAGTCCCAGTCGCAGAAATATCCTTCTTGGTTGTTCCCCTGGGCTCATACTCATTCCCCAAAGGCTCAAGGCCTAGGATGAGGAGTGAGTCAGGAGTGGGCTGGGTCTGACTCCCTTTGGTGTTAGCAATCTCGGATTGGCTGAGGGACTGCCCTGCTCACTGTCTGTCTCTGGAAAGTGGCGTTACACTATTTTCTCCAAGCAACCAGGGAGTTTGGGAAGAGGTCTGGCGATGATACTACCAGAACTTGAGAAGGCTTGGACCTGGCTTTCCAGCCTTGGGCAAGCCAGCTGAGTACCCTATCTGTAACATGAGAAGACCAGAATCAATGAACTCTAGGACCTTGGTCTCTGGGAAGAGGCTGCCATGTGTGACTCCTGGCTCCAACACTTAGGAAGTGAATGCCTTTGGTGATGTAGACACGTTATTAGTGTGTCCCCAGAGCTGTTTCTGTCTTGAGCACCATGAGAATGGTGCTTTCTAGCCCCCTTGCATCTGATCAAGGCCATGGGTACAGTTATGGACTTGGATTCAGGAGCAAACCAACATGTCTCTTCTGGGCTAAAATATTTATTGTTGAGGAGAGAACCCTCACTTTCTCCCTTTCCCTGATGCAACAAGCAACCAGATTCTTGGATCCCAATGGTATCACTTCAAGATATTGATGGTTAAGTCACCACGTGGAAAACAGTTGCCCCAAGAGTCACCTAGATGCATAGTAGACTTTTTTTTTTTGACAGGCAGAGTGGATAGTGAGAGAGAGAGAGAGAGAGAGAGAGACAGAGAGAAACGTCTTCCTTTGCCATTGGTTCACCCTCCAATGGCCGCCGCGGTAGGCGTGCTGCGGCCAGCGCACCGTGCTGATCCGAAGGCAGGAGCCAGGTGCCTCTCCTGGTCTCCCATGGGGTGCAGGGCCCAAGCACTTGGGCCATCCTCCACTGCCTTCCCGGGCCATACCAGGGAGCTGGCCTGGAAGAGGGGCAACCGGGATCGAATCCGGCGCCCCAACCGGGACTAGAACCCAGTGTGCCGGCGCCGCAAGGCGGAGGATTAGCCTGTTAAGCCACGGCGCCAGCCATAGTAGACTTTTTTTTAAAGATTTATTTATTCATTTAAAAGGCAGAGTTATAGAGAGGCAGAGGGAGATAGAGAGAGAGAGAGAAGGAAAGAGAAAGAGAGAAAGATCTTCCATCCTCTGGTTCACTCCCCAGATGGCCAAAAAACGCTGGAGCTGCACCGATCCGAAGCCAGGACCCAGGAGCCTGGAACCAGGAGTCAGGAGCTTCTTCCAGATCTCCCATGTGAGTTCAGGGGCCCAAGGACTTGAGCCATCTTCTACTGCTTTCCCAGGCCATAACAGTGAGCTGGACTGGAAGTGGAGCAGCCAGGACTCGAACTGGCACCCATATGGGATGCCGGCACTGCAGGCATACGCGCTACACTACAATGCCAGCCCCACATAGTAGACTTTTAAGATGAGACATAAGCCTCTGAGATAGTATATTTTAGCTTCTCTTTCTTTAGCATGGAGTTGTTAATATAATCCACCTCTCTGAATTCTTGTAAAGATTAAGTGATGTAATGTGTGTGTAAAAGAATTCTAACAACATGTGGCACATAGTAAGCACTCAATAGACACTTGACAGTCACTGTTATTCTTTGTAGGCCTATGATTCTATTGTATTATGCTTGTTAGCTGCTCTCTTAAAGCATCTTCTGCAGACATGTTTAACAGGAATTGCTGCCTGCTGGGGACTGAACTGTGAACTCTGCCTTGTATACTGAAGTCCTAGCCCCTAACATGACAGCATCTGGGGCTGGGGCCTTTATGATGTATCAGGTCCTCAGGTGGGGTGCTCTGATGGGGTTAGTGGCCTTACGAGAAGAGAACTGGGAGATTTCTCTCTTCCTAATTCCAACTTCTTCCCCCTCTCCCTTACTCTCTGCATCTCTCTCCTTCTCTCCCTCTCCCTAGCTCTTCCTCTCCCTCTCCCTGCCATATGAGAATAAAACCACTATGCAACCATCTGCAATCCAGGAAGAGTCCTCCACAGGAACCAAGTCAACCTGTACCTTTATTGTAGACTGCTCAGCTTCAGAATTGTGTGGAAATTTTATTTATGCCATCCAGTCTATGTTTTTGTGACAGTCTGAGCAGATTTTTTTTTTAAATTTATTTGACAAGTAGAGTTATAGACAGTATGAGAGAGAGAGAGACAGAGAAAGATCTTCCTTCCATTGGTTCACTCTCCAAATGGCCGATACAGCTGGTGCTGTGCCAATCCACACCAGGTGCTTCTTCCTGGTCTTCCACGTGGGTGCAGGGGCCCAAGCACTTGGGCCATCCTCCACTGCCCTCCACAGCAGAGAGCTGGACTGGAAGAGGAGTAGCCGGGACTAGAACCCTGCACCCATATGGGATGCTGATGCTGCAGTAGAAGGATTAACCAAGAGATCCACGGTGCCGGCCCAGTCTGAGCAGATTAATATAATGCCCTTCTGGAAGCTTCCTCAGTAGCCATACTGCTCCAGGCTAGCAACCCAGTATATTGGATTAGAATTTGTCCTTATTTGGCAATGTTCCCCACCAAACACTGACCCACTTAAGAGGCAAGGATGATATATTTTCTTTTTTAAATATCTAAAATTTTTAAATTTTAATTTTAATTAATTTTTACCAGATTCAATGTGATTTGTAGATACAATTCTAAGAATATAATCCTATTCCTTTCTTCATTCCCTCCCTTCCACCCTCTCTTTCCCATTCTTTTTTTTTTATTTAGTTTTTGAGATAACATATTTTAAAATTATATTACAGTAAAAAGGCTTAATACTTCACCAAATAAGAAGCTTAATAAGTAAAAAAGCAAAAAGACTCTAATTTAGTGGGAATCTAGACAATGGATATAAACAATAATTGAATGGAAAAATTACTATTTCATCCATATACAGTAAATTTTAAAGTACTTTCAGATAATTAAAACTATAGTAATATCATTCTTTTTTTTAAAAGAGTTATTTATTTGAAAGGCAGAGTTACAGAGAGACAGAGGCATAGATAGAGAGAGGTCTTCCATCTGCTGGTTCACTCCCCAGATGGCTGCAATGGCTGGAGCTGGGCCGATCTGAGGCCAGGAGCCAGGAGCTTCTTTTGGGTGTTCCACATGGGTGCAGGGGCCCAAGGACTTTGGCCATTTTCTACTGCTTTTCCAGTTCATAGCAGGGAGCTGGATTGGAAGTGGAGCAGCCAGGGACCCAAACTGGTGTCCATATGGGATGCTGGCACTGCAGGCAGCAGCTTTACCTGCTACGCCACTGCACAGGCAGTAATATGATTCTTAACCATTGGTTTGACCAAGACATAAAACAAAGCTTTTCAGTAATACTGGTACATACAGACATTTTTTTCTTTTTTGTTTATTTTTTAAATTTTAGCTACTGGGGCTGGTAGTGAGTAAAGCCACTACCTGCAATGCTGGCATTTCATATGAGCACTGGTTTGAAACCTGGCTGCTCCACTTTCTATTCAGCTCCCTGCTAATGTGCCTAGGAAAGCAGTATAAGATGGGCGCAATCCTTGGGCTCCTGCGCCCACTTGGGAGACCTGGAAGAAGCTCCTGGCTCCTGGCTTCAGCTTGGTCCAGCCCCAATCATTGCAGCCATTTGGGGAATGTACCAGGGATGGAAGATATCTCTGTCTCTCTGTCTCTTCCTCTCTCTGTGTAACTTTAACTTTCAAATAAATAAATACATCTTTTTTAAAAAAAAAATTAGTTCTCACATATAAGGGAGAATATGCAGTATTTGTCTTTCTGGATCCAGCTTATTTCACTCAAAATAATATCCTCCAGCTGTGAAGGACTATATATTTTCTTTATGAGCACTACCGTATTTATCTAAGTGAAAGAATGTTCCATGGGCATTTGTTGAACGAATGAAGGTGAGCTCTGCCTCCTTCTTCCAGCTGAACAGAATGGGGTTCAGGGTGTTTTGCGCAACCCAGAGTGAGACATCCGTGCTTCTTGAGTTGTCAAGGACACTACTTGTTGGCCTGGGAAACAGGATCCTTGGAATCACCTTGGTATCCTTATGGGTGAGACAGGAGAAAGTGAAATAAATGGGAAAGGAAGAGTCAATGTGTGGCTAGCAAAAGAATTGCTCCCTGGTTGATAAAAGTCTTGGAGTAATTCCTAGTCATCTGCTCAATAGAAAGCTTTCCTTTGGATACAATGAAGTAAGAATTTTTTTTTTTTTTAATTTTTGGGCCAATATTCTAGTCTGAAAAATATTTTTAGGAAAAAATGTTATATTGATATATTTGGGTACCTATAATTTATATGGCCTAAATTTCTAACAAATTAAATTATAATAAGATGTTAAAATTCTGTATTTTGCCAAGAACTATACAGGCAGCATTTTGGAATGACTCTCAAAAGTGGACACACAGGTAGAGGTATGGCCAACACCAATCCTGTTGTCTACCCAGCACGCCTTGACATGCTTTGGGGAAATGGTCTTTCTCTTATATGCTATGGAATTTTCCCTGCAGCCAATCTTAAGTTTCTAGGGGTGTCCAACACAGACGCATCCCCTGGCCACCGAAGTGCACATGACCAGAGATGGGCTAATCAGAGCTCTTCACCAGGGTGGTATCCAAGAGAAGTAAGGAAAAAGAGCCATTTTCTACCTGGTGCCAGAGTTGGAAGAGATAGCACAGGATCTGCCAGTGGCCATATGTCTCATCTTACAGGAAACTCCACTTGGAGAGAAGAAAGCCCACACAGCGAGGGAAGCAAAGGCAAACAATGTCCTGAAGGGCATCTCTCATTTGACTGCGACGGAAACTCAACTTTAAACAGCCTAGGAAGATAGGAGAATGCATTGTCTTATGCTACCGAACTGTGAGAAAAATCTTGGAATAATTAAGTCTTAGAAATGACTGAAACTGTACAGATGTAACTACCGAGGCTCAGAGAAATTAAATGAATTATGCAATTTAGAAAGAAGGAAATGGACGTTTCACTTGATGAACACTTACTATCTTCCAAGCAAAGTGTGCTTTCTTATAAGAAGATATCATTTTCCTTAATTTATGTAGCTAATGTTGGCAGAGCTGGGATTTGAACCCAAACCTGCCTGGCTCCCAAGCCCATGATCTCTCCCTATATTAAAATTTCTGACAGCTCCCGTTTAATAAGCAACAAAGCCACAAAGCTGAAGTGTTGCTCAAGTCCTCTTCCTACTACATGATGCTGCTACATCAAGCCCTTGAGGCAAAAGCCTAGAAGGACCCTCATTATTTACCTATGTGTAAAAATGTATTATGCAGCCCTCATTATTTTTTATAGTACAAAAGTACACTTTGATCTTCTGTCATCAGTCCTCAACTGTTCAAATATTCTCCTGATTAACATGACTACATTTCATATTCTTGAGTAAGGAGCTGGCTGCAAAGGTGTTAATTCTGAAATAGAAACTAAACTCACCGTTCCCACATCCTGCCAAATATAATAAAAATTTAACATCACAAAAAGCTCAGTTTTCTACTTTGGCCACATTTTCAGCAGAGATGCTGAGAGACCACATGTTCCCTGAGAAAATGTTTTGCTGTGAAGAACCAGCAAGAAGGGCAGGTTGGGGAATAGAACTCCAATGGAAAAGACAGATGAATGTGGCAAGCATAACCATGTGAGGAGAAATGGCCAGAAGAGGGTGGTATAGTTTGGATGCAGTTTGTCCCCTAAGGTTCTTACTCTGAAAGTGTGTTCCCTAATGTGGCTATCTGAAGAGGTAGTGGGACCTTTAAAAGGTGGGGCCTAGTGGAAGGTAATTGGGTGATATCGTTGGAGAGGGTTGATGCAGCTCTAGTGGGGCCCAGTTAGTTACCATGAGAGTGGGTCATTACAAAAAGGGCAAGTTGAATTGCTCTGGCTTCCAGTCCCGCTATGTGATCTGTCCATCCCAAACATACTCCTGCTATTGAGATGCTGTCTTGCATAAAGCTGTCACTGGAGGCCCAACGGATGGCACTGCCTGATCTTTGTGAGCTACATAAACCTCTCTTTTGGAGAGCAACAGACTACAACTGAATACAGAGTATCCAAGCAGTAAGCAAAATAAGCAAAGGAGATGAGTGTGACATGTGGACATCCTGGAACAAGGGAGGAGCTGAACAAAGGCAAAGAACGTTCTAAAAGGAAGGGGAAAACTGAGCAGATGAAAGTGGTGAAAAGTGGCATCAGGACTTGGTACTCACCACCAGAGATAGAAGCCCTAAAGAAAAGACAATGCCAAATCATTCCATTGCTGTGCTGCCTTGAAATGCAATTTCCCTGTGGAAAAGAGGATTATGGGAAGGCTGATAGATACTCCAAGTGTGCTTGAGAGCTCTGTTTAATTTCCCATTACACATCAGCAGGTGGAAGTGTAAGGTAGTACGTGCTTTTCAGAATTGCAGATGCAATTCTGCAGTTGGCACAGCACCTGGCTTCTCCACTTCCAATACAGCTTCCTGCAAATGCACACCCTGGGAGGCAGCTGATGATGGCTCAAGTACTTGGCTCCCTCCCATCAATGTGGGAACCCTAGATGGACTTCCTGTCTCCTTACTCTGGCCTGGCCCACCCTGGCTATTGTGGGTATTTAGGGATTAAACCAGCAGATGGAAGATATCTTTCCCTCCTCCTCTCCTCTCCTCTCCTCTCCTCTCCTCTCCTCTCCTCTCCTCTCCTCTCCTCTCCTCTCCTCTCCTCTCCTCTCTTCTCCTCTCGTCTCCTCTCTCTCTCTTTACCTTTCCCTGCCTTTCAAATAAAGAAAAAGGAAAATAAAGAAAAGTTTAAGAAATAATTACACTTCTTGGCCTGCGCCGTGGCTCAACAGGTTAATCCTCTGCCTTGTGGCGCCGGCACACCGGGTTCTAGTCCCGGTCAGGGTGCCGGATTCTATCCTGGTTGCCCCTCTTCCAGGCCAGCTCTCTGCTATGGCCCGGGAAGGCAGTGGAGGATGGCCCAAGTCCTTGGGCCCTGTACCCACATGGGAGACCAGGAGAAGCACCTGGCTCCTGGCTTCGGATCAGCGAGATGCGCCAGCCGCAGCAGTCATTGGAGGGTGAACCAATGGCAAAAAGGAAGACCTTTCTCTCTATCTCTCTCTCTCACTATCCACTCTGCCTGTCAAAAAAAAAAAATAATAATTACACTTCTAAGTACATTCCCATGACTCTACAAAGTTGATAAAGAATCTGCCAAAAACTTAGCATATGAGCTGTATAAGAAGTTGTGAATAAATCAATAAAAGAGGAGGGGGAAATGGAGTGTGGTATCCAAGAAAATAAAGCTAGAAGCATAAGAGAAATGATGTAAATATGAGGAAGCAATTAGCAACTGAAGGGGGATTTTTTTTAGAGCTGAGAATTGAAACCAAACCTTCTTGGGTATGAAATTCTGAAGAGGAAGCTCCTATGGACAAAAACTGCCCCCACTCCAAAAAAAAGTGACATGCAGGAGAGTACTGTGGTGTTCAGGATTTCAAAGTGTTTGAGTGATCAGGAAAAAGTTCCCAGTGATCTTAGGGGAACGTAGGGCTGGGGAGATGCAGGGGCCACAGTCCGATTTGCAATCTGAATGATCTGGCTGGAATGAAGGGAATGGGTTAGAAGAAGGTTGGTTAGATGCATGGAGACCTAGACCTCAAATGGTCTAGGTAAGAGATGGTGGCTTTTTGGATCTATTTGATGGTGCCAATGGAGAGAAGTGGAAGGATCTGAGAACTATTTTAAGACATACAAAATAGGTAAGGCATCAGGATGCATTACACTTTGTGAGAGAGAAACAAGTGGTTAGGATAAAAGATTGAAACAAACTTGGGGCCAGCATTGTGGTGCAGTGGGTTAAGCTGCAGCCTGAAGCACCAGAATCCTAAATGGACACTGGTTCGAGTCCCAGCTACTTCACTTCCCATCCGGCTCCCTGCTAATGTGCCTGGGAATGCAGCAAAGAATGACCCAAGTGTTTGGGCCCCTGAACCCATGTAGAAGACCCGGAAGAAGCTCCTGGCTCCTGGCTTCTGGCTTCGGATAGCCCCTGCCCTGGCCATTACAGTCAATTGGGGAGTGAATCAGCAGATGGAAGAGCTCTCTCTGTCTCTCCTTCTTTCACTCTGTAATTCTGCCTTTCAAATAAATAAAAATAAATATTTATAAAAAAGATTTTTAAAAACTTTATTAGAATAGTTTTGTTATCCTGTATTCATCAGAATCTCTAGGATGCAACTGATATGAATTCTAACTTAAATTTGTTCAGGCAACAAAGGACAAGCATTTTATTTTTCAACAACAAAACCAAGAGGTAAATCTAAATTCACATGTTACTCCATCTAGGGGCTCAAATCATGCCACAGGACCCTGCTTTTCCCCACTTCTTGGCCCCACTCCTCTCCACAAGGGCTTCCTATCAGGCCCCCATGAGTGCAAGGTGACCATCAGTAGTTTCCCTATCAATGAGCTCTGAAACAAAGACAGGTTCTCTGCACAGGAGACTCCACGCAGCCCTAGATCAGCATGAAAAGCGTTGCTGGGCAGGAGATGAACGTCTTTCCCCAACAGGAAACTCAAGACAGCCCTATCAAAGCCAACGGGAGCAGATGCTGGCAGCCAAAACGTATTGGTCATTCACAACGCGTTTCCCATAAGGCCATGGCAGTGTGGACAGATGCTTCTCTCTTTGAAACCACAGATTAATTTATAAACACACACATGTTCAGTTGATGAAAACTGATACAATTTAGAGCCAGACCATGTACCTCACTCAATAGCAGACTACTGAAGCTTCCACAGACTTTCCAACTTTGTGAAATTATGTGTGGATTTACTTACAAGCTCAGAACCAAAATAGAATTTGGCAGACTATTGGTTAGTCTAAGTGAAATGTCTGAAAATAGAATAAAATGATGTGCCAAACTGATTTCAAAGAGCAATTGTTTTGTAAATAAAATAAATGTACGATGGTATTTCAAAAAGTTTGTGGAAAGTGCATTACCAAAAAAACTACACGTGAATTTTGAAATTTTGGTTCCACAAGCTTTTTGAAGTCCCTGGCATGTTTGATCCTTAAAATGTTTGGTAGTTGGTAGTTGTAAAAGGCCTGCCCATGTAGGCAAAGCAGCTTAGAACAAAGGAGACATGCAGAGGGCTTAGCGACCACTTACATCTGCTGGATACTTATAGCTTGCAGGCTCTGGGTTACAGACTTGACTACTTGCAAGAGTCTCTACTGCTTAGCGGTAGCAGTGCAGTTGGCCTGGGCTCACATCTTGCATCTGCCGTTTACTGGCTGTGTGACCTACAGCAAGAAATACAACCTCTCTGTGCTTTAGTTTCCTCTTCTGTAAAATTACAACACAGCCGAGCAGCTTTATGGGGTTACCCTGAGCAGTCAGTGAGTTCCTCCTGTGAAGACAGTGGCAGTGTTGTGTACATACTTCTTCAACACCGGGAGGGCTTGCAACTTAACCTTTCTGAGGCTCGGCGTACTTCTCCACAGACACAGTATCAGACTAGCAGCAGCTTCTGAAGGTTGTTCTGGGGTTTCAATGAGATCATTGCATGTGAGGCTCCTCCTACTGAATTTTGTGCAAGACGGACATTCAAGAGATGCAGCTCTCCTCTCCCCCATCAATGTTAATGACCCCTGGGAGGAACCTAAACTCAACCCCTCCCCCATTATTCTCTATTTCTGATTCATCAGTAGTTCTCTCTGGTCTCCACCATCGTACCCCCCATGCAACTATAAGCTCCAGAGGCAAGTACCATATCTGAAGTGCTCACTGCACACCTAGCAGGGTACACACTCATTGTACACACCAATTAGCACATGACAGATGGTCAATAAGCAACTGCTGAATGATAAAGGATCATTCAACCTCTCACTTCTACGCTCTTTGTCCACCCAGTGGTATCCTTCGATACTTCAAGATAGATTCAGCAAAACAGACAACTCATGATCCAGACAATTTTTCTCTTTCTGTGTACAAATTCCATCTGTGTAAAAATAACTGAGCAGGGCTGCAACCAGCTGTCACTTCATGTAGACATGTGCAAGCCCAAGCCCTGTGTGATGGGCATAGTTCTCGAGCTGCGCCGTGCTACACTCTGTCAAATGGAATATGTTAGGAGAGGAAGCGTTGGGCCCAGCTTTATAGTTACAAGCCAGCATTTTGCAGATAGAAAAATAAGATTTGAGAGATGTGTCCTGAAGAAACAAACAACTCCCTGCCTTCAAAACTGTAACTCAAAAAAAGACTAATCTTTGCCCGAAACTTGGCAACACAAGAAACTTCAGGATGTTTCTCATCACTTGGATCCTCTTCCATTATTTCTATTGTCCTGGGCAATAAATTTCAGTATTTGATCAAATAATGGCAGATTCCATGCTATCCATTCAGGTATCCCCAGTTTATCTCTAATGATTTTCCTCTTGTCAGCTCATTTCTTAAACCTTTGCTGGATCTGGTTTCAGTGGTCCTATAAACAATCATCATTGCATTGTAAAACTGGAAACTCTCCACTAAAATAGTGTTTTGATCTGGGTTGCCATAGTAATAAGTGTATGCTCCTCTCTTTGGAGGCCTTGTTATATGAAGTATCTGTGATTTGCTCAGAATGGCCCCAGTTCATCTGTCAAAATGGGTTTTTCCTTTTTTAAAATAATGATCTAGAAAATCCCACGGCGGCCACAAATATTTTACAGCCATAACGAGGAGCATTGGAGTAGTCAAGCTTTATAAATCTATGCCATTATTACATTAGAATAAATCACCTTTCTTAGGTATATTACATAGGCATGTGCAAGCCTAATGTTGGATACACCGTTCAACCAGGGTCCGGTTGTTTATAATGAAAAGAGAATTATTAAGTGTGACTTCAAAAATGCATCATATGTCAGTTCATGTAGAGAGACCCTGGAGCAAAAAAATGGAAATTACTTCTTATTTCTATCAAAATGCTGCAAATAGCTATTCAGGTTCAAACTTAGTTACAATTAGAATGTGATGAGCAATGATTTTTTATAACAGCATGAAATTCTATATTCCATTCACATTTGGGCTCAAGTGATTCATTGGTAGGAGGGGGAGAAAAAAAAAGAAAAACAAGAAATCCTGCACATTTATCAGTGTCACTGTGAACAAAATAATGATGGTATATTATTTAAAATAAAAATGTTCCAGTCAGTTACAGTAATTTGATACCAGAACTACGATATCTTTTCCTGCAGGAGTGAGAGTAAACAAACACTATATCAACAAACCAGCAATAGAATCCACAGAAAGGTGTAAGATCATTTTTTCATCTAAGACAAATGGTTAAGTTGGTTACTTTCTGTAAGTCACTCCCGGCTAGAGGGTTATTTTGTGTAAAACACTGCTGGCGACTGCCTCATAATATCTGATGTGGGAATATTAACAACATCACTGGGCAAAAGAACAGGAAGAATCCATCTGTATTCAATGAATTCTAATTAAAAAGTAATTATGGCACCATGAGGTAGCTGCCAACTTTATTCCCTCTTCCCAGCCGCAACCCGCACACACAGAGTATTGGTCTTCTGCTATTTGTATCCAGCTAAACCACCAGAAAGGCAGGCAGGAGCCAGGCACACATTTCCTTGCATTTTTCAGGTGACTTAGTTTTAAACAACTGCGGCCCCAGAAGACATTCGGGGGCAAGAGGTGGTGCACATCTTCTGTTATAATTGACCTGGGCTTTGAGATTTCTCTGTCATGATGTATCCCAGAATGTTGCATGATGGGAAGACCCTTGTTATTCCTCCACCAGTCGAGCCAAACGGACAAGATCAAGTAGGTCTGGGACTTGGGAAGAAAGGAAAGAAATATTGACAGATAAGTAACCACTCCAGGAAATGACAGGCAGCTGGAGCAGTGTCAGTACTCTCAGGATTCAGATGTAATCCTTTAACCTCATGCTCAAACTCTGTAATCTTTCATTGAGATGGAAGAGAAGGAGGAAAAAAGCAAATTGCTTAATCAAAGCCCTTAATGTGTGACCAGGATTAGTAACTAAGTCAAAATGACAACCTGCAGGTATAAAAAGTCTTCATAAAATGGCCTCAGTACTAATGAAGTTGTACCTACAGGGCTGAAAATAAGAAACAAATAAGCTGGTGTCTCAGCTGGCACAGACCCTTTTCTTGATGAGAAAGCAGCCACTCAGAACCGTTTGCCTGACTACCGGGAATTTTCCTGCGGTTGCCAAGTGGTAGGGCTCTTGCCGGCACTGGTGTGGTTGGCCAAGTTCCCATCTCACCCACATTCTGTAAACTCGTCTTCATCCCGCGGATGACATAACAGGTGTCAGTTGGGTTTCTGTCTAAAGAAGAAGAATAGGCTCTGGCATAAGTCATTTGCTGCTGAGGGCACTAAAAGATGTCGGGGTTTTTCTTCAGAAAGGAAGTGCTAACAGACTAAAGTGGCTCTTGTCAATTCACATTAAAAATGGAAAATAATAGCACACTCGATTTCTACAGCATCCTTTGAGGCAACCGTTCATGTCGTACTGTGAATTTCTGTCCTAACTTTCAGAAATGGTGGGACATGTATGTCGGTTGCCCCTCCTATCTCAGGCCATTCAGATTCCTTATCTCCATGTGCATAGTTGTGCAGCAAAAGAATTCTTATAGAAAGCAATGTATCTCAGCCCTCTCGCCTTGCTTTTCCCCATTACATTACCCATCTTCTACAAAATAAGTAACTGTGAATGCTTTATACCACTCTATCATACTCAGGGAATAAGTGAATGGGATCTACAATTATTCCTCTATTGCCTCTCCTCCAGCTCTGTATCAGTTATCTTTTGTTGTGTAATAAATTTCCCCAAAACTTAACAGCTTAAAACAATAAGAATTTATCTCATAGTTTTTGAATGTCATGAATCTGAGTGGCTTATCTGGGAGGTCCTGGCCCTAGTCTCTTAAGAGACTGCATCACCTAAAGTTTGATTAGAACTCAAGGACCTGCTACCAAGGAGGATCACTTCCAAGGCTGTGGACTGGAGTCTACAGTTCTTCACTGATTGTTGGCTGGAAGCCTTCATTGCACGTCACGTGGAACTTTCCACAAAGCTCAGGACATGATAGCTAACTTCTGCCAGATCACGTGATCTAAGAGAAAGAGAGTGGCAGAGAGCCCAAGACAGAAAGAGTAGAGTCCTTTATAACCTAATACAGGCAGAGCATATCATTTCTGCTGTATGTGCTTGGTCACACAGACCAACCCTGGTACCACGTGGGAGAGGAATGCACAATACTGTGACCAACAGGCGGCAGCAGTCATTCAGGACCACCGTGTGCAGACTACAGTTCCACCAAGAGGAATGTGCTGAGGCCTTTGGTTATTTGGCATAAGCTAAGAAGAACAGTGTTGGTACACTGGTTTTTGGGAGATAGAAAAGTGTGTGTATGTGTGTGTGTGCTGTGTGTAGTGGTTTGCTAGGTTTAGGAACAGCATAATGATGTGTCTACTGTCAGGCCAAAGAATTTGATTTGATTCCCTAGAGAGATTCAACAGGCCAAGACCGAGGGACTTTGTGAGACTTGGGACATAGTGTTGGTTCCAAGGCCATATAACAAAGGGTTACTCAGAATTGGAGGGACTTTCACACATTTTGAGAGAAGACTTTGGAGCAATGACATGTGGCAGTACGGCTAGCCACGTCCAGCAGAAAGTTGGGGAAGCAAGGTTTATGCAAACACTGGCAGCCATGGTGGAAGCGGCTTCTCCAATATTCCTACAAAGGGGACAGAGGTAGAAGACCTTGAGTGAATCCGTTCCTAGTCACTATGTGGCACGTTCCTTAGGGAGGAAAATATCTGGACTGTTAAAATCAGGCCACTATGAAGATGCACTCTAGAATCAGTGAAGTGCCTCCACAGTGTCATTGTCCTCATTTGAACTTTCAGACTGGTGAGGTTAGATCACATAACTACAAATCTGCAAAACATACTCTGACAAGGTTATCATCATTTAAATGATATAACCCATTAAAGAGTGCAAAGCCACATTTGCAAAGAACAACCTAATAGATATCCTGGCTTCACTGAATTCATTGCAGAGCCCAATTTCAACATAGCCACCTCTTGCCTGCCTGCCTGCTTTCTAGCTTCAGTTGTTTCTCCCTCACTTTTCTCCTGCTTTGTTCCATTATGAGCAGATTTCTGAGCTCTAGTTCCCTCTGGTCCAATTTCTGGACTTTGACTAAGTTCTCCCCTTTGAGGTATGGCATTTCCTTGGACAACATCCTGAAGCAGATCTGTTTGTGAACAGGGCTAATAGTTCACTAACAGAGAAACCATATCCAATTCTTCTTTGTATCCTTATCATGCAGTCTGACAACCAGCATATAGAAGGCTTTTAATACAAGTTTCAATTGAGTCAAATCATTGCTTTAGTCCTATCTTGTCAGAAACCTTCAATACCAAGGCACAGCCTTAATATTGAGGAAGTTTGTATTAATATTGTAATTATGGATCTGAGTTGGGGTCCAGCCCCAGGATTAGCACCGCCAGGAATCCCTCTGCCCACAACTATACTCTTTTCTTCTCCATAATCCCACTGGAGAACACTGCAAGCAGGACTTGAAAAGAAAGCATTTGCACTTTGATTATTTAAACTGAGCACATGCTGTGCAGCAGGTAGTGCACTATGTGCTGGTTTTGCAGTGATGAGCAAACCTACAGACTATTTGGTCCCATGAAACCCAGGGTTTGGTTTATCCAGTAGGTACTTAGTGTTGCTAGATGATGTAATGAGACATGGCCTTTGTCTTCACCTGTATAAATGGCTATTTATTAAGAAAGAGGTTAAACTGATATTGAGGG
The DNA here is from genome assembly GCF_033115175.1 of Lepus europaeus. Classification (NCBI taxonomy): domain Eukaryota; kingdom Metazoa; phylum Chordata; class Mammalia; order Lagomorpha; family Leporidae; genus Lepus; species Lepus europaeus. The sequence goes on along the minus strand of NC_084831.1, from coordinate 84,158,622 downwards.
AACTGTACTCCATGAATGGCAGTCCCTGGGATACAGACTTTAAATTGTTGGACATTGGGAAGGAATAGCCTTGGGAAGTTAAGAGTGTCTCAGCTCTAGGAAGCCACATGGACACCAGTCAAGGGCTATTGTATCTGTAATAATAAAGGTGGTAAAACTTTATATTGATAGGATTATTATTAGATATAAATTCTTACTACATACTCGGTACTGTTGATCCTCTGTGAAGGAGGCACTACTAGCATCATCATTTTGTAGATGAGGAAACTGAGGCCCAAGGAGGTCCTGAAAACAGACAAAGGGTGTCCAACTCCAGAGCCTGTGTGCTTTCCTCTCCCTGTCTCTCCATTGAAAGGCTTCTTCAGTGAGTGGAAGCAACAAGTTCCCTTCTAACAATGAGAATTCCTGATGCTGTAATTCTCTGGGCACTTATGAACCAGAACTCAAGATTTGTAGTTGCACTGAGTAATTGTGGAGCTATTAAGAAAGCCCCACTGTATTTCTCCCCTCCCATTTGCCTCCCAGGAACAGCACCAACTGGTTGGTTTATGCAGTTATATTACCAGCTTTTCATTGCTTCAACAAAATGCTTGAGACAAGCTGCTTGTGAAGGAAAGGTTTATTTTGCAATAGATTTAGAGGTTTATACTCTAAGATCGGGCAGGCCCTAATGACTCAGCATCTGGCCATGGTACTCTTGCTGATGGAGTCCTGGGGTGGCCCAGGGCAACATGTGGCAAACGGCATTGTGTGTGTGTGTCTGTGTCTCTCTATAAAGCCACCATGATTTAATCATGAGGGCTCCATGTAACGCCTCAATCCAATCTAATCACTTCTCAAAAGCCTGACCTTCAGATGCCAAATTTGGTTTAAGTATAAATAATCAGTGGTCCCAGACAATGAACATTCATTCCATGATTTTTGCTTGTACCCAACCCCCCTGGTCCTAACTGGATGATATCAGGCTTTGCATGTCGTGGTAATGAGCCCAGCACTGAAATCTTGTAGTCAATGAATAAAAAGTCTCACTCTTGGGGCATATTTGTGAACATGTGTGAAATCAAGCATGAAAAAGAAACCAAGGCTTTCTTACGTGGATCTAATTTGTGAGGCTAACTGCTAGGAAAGTAGAAAAGGTTGGAAGGAAACATCAGGATCAGGCAATTCTCCATTGGCTCTCAAAAGTATTAGCTCTTTGTCTTTCAAAATACTCACTGCCTGGGAGGCCAGAGCCAGAAAACTTGGGTTTGGTTTTTATCAATGTACACAGTAAGTGCCTTGGGTTCTTGTGATGGTACTGAGTTGCACTGGCATTGGCCAAATTTAATGGCACCAGACTGGAGAGACTAATTTTTCCCTGAAGCCACTCTCCTGAATAAAACTCCAGAATGACTCCTATTGAATCAAATCCTTCAGTCGATAGTTTATTAACTACCTACTATATTGAAGCCATTGTCTAGGCATTCTTTTAAAAATCTCCATTTAATTCTCACTCTATCTCTAGGAGTTTACCTATTTTATTAAGGGAAGGACTTGGGTTCAGAGGTCAAATCATTTCTCAAGGTCACACTGCTTAGCATAGGCAGAGTTAGAATTTCAACCTGGAACTCTTAAGCACTCGCTTTCCTTGCATGTTCCCCACACAATCATTAATCAACTCATCAGGTTATAATTCTCAGTGCAAACTCCTCAGTTTCTATTGTGATGTGGACAGCAACCTCTAGGGTCTGGTCAGTGAGAAGCCGCCCTAAGAAACCACTCACCTCCAAGGACAATGTTGCTTAGGAATTTCTGGACACACAAAGCTAAAGATCAGAGGTCATGACTGACCCACTCCCCAGTTACCTACCCCTAAGAACCCCCCCAGGCTCCTAAGGAAATGTTATTTCTGTACCTATGCTACACATCAATTTTCAATGTCAGTTTACCCCAGCCACTTCTCATTGAATGGGCAGTCAACCAATGTCAGCCCTCAGGGAGAAAACCACTCACTTTTCCTTCTGAAATCAGCATAACTGCTGAAAAAAAAAAAATGGAGTCTACAGTCTTTTAAGAACTCTAACTTCCAGACCGGCGCCATGGCTCAACAGGCTAATCTTCCGCCTTGTGGCGCCGGCAACCCAGGTTCTAGTCCCGGTCGGGGTACCGGATTCTGCCCCGGTTGCCCCTCTTCCAGGCCAGCTCTCTGCTGTGGCCCAGGAAGGCAGTGGAGGATGGCCCAAGTGCTTGGGCCCTGCACCCCATGGGAGACCAGGAGAGGCACCTGGCTCCTGCCTTCAGATCAGCGCTGTGCACTGGACGCAACGCGCCGGCCACGGTGGCCATTGGAGGGTGAACCAACGGCAAAGGAAGACCTTTCTCTCTGTCTCTCTCTCTCTCACTATCCACTCTGCCTGTCAAAAATAAAAATAAAAAAAACTCTAACTTCCCATATATTACTTTTCAAAATATGTCTCTTCTGAGACTGAGCAGTGTCCTATGTCCTACAGGGGAACAGGCAAGGAGAAGAGAGCAAGTGCAGTGAGTCAGGCCACCCCGCGCCATGACAAGGGCTCCTGACCCACTGAGAGGCCCTAAGAATAGTGGGCCCTTGGCCGGCACCGTGGCTTAACAGGCTAATCCTCTGCCTTGCGGCGCTGGCACACCGGGTTCTAGTCCCGGTTGGGGCACCGGATTCTATCCCGGTTGCCCCTCTTCCAGGCCAGCTCTCTGCTATGGCCCGGGAAGGCAGTGGAAGATGGCCCAAGTCCTTGGGCCCTGCACCTGCATGGGAGACCAGGAGAAGCACACCTGGCTCCTGGCTTCGGATCAGCGAGATGCACTGGCCGCAGTGGCCATTGGAGGGTGAACCAACGGCAAAAGGAAGACCTTTTTCTCTGTCTCTCTCTCTCACTATCCACTCTGCCTGTCAAAAAAAAAAAAAAAATAGTGGGCCCTGAAGAGGCTCATCCTCCCTTGGCACAACATCCACCACACTCACCAACTACCACTCTGCAAGAGACGACAGTGAGTGTGAACTAACGTAGAGGAAGGTAGATTAGAGCATCAAGCCTTTCTCATGATAAGACTTGCTCACTGTATCAGCTATCTTTCCTGTGGCAGTTGGTTAAAACAGCAATTTTTTAAAGATTTATTTATTTGCAAGTCAGAGTTACGGAGAGTGCACGAGAAACAGAGACAGAGAGATCTTCTATCCTCTGATAGCCGCAATGGCCAGGGCTGGGTCAGGCTGAAGTCAGGAGTCAAGAGCATCATCTGGGTCTCCCGTGTGGCTGGCAGCAGCCCAAAGACTTGTGCCATCTTCTGCTGCTTTTCCCATTCCGTTAATAGGGAGCTGAATGGGAACTGGAGTCACCAGAACACAAACCAGGGCCCATAATTTATGTCAGGGTTGCAGGGGGTGGGTGGCTTTATCCAGTAGGTCAGAACACAGGCCTGCAAAACTGCAGCTTTACAAGTAGACATTTCCTCATAACTGCAGAAGAAAACACTTTAAAACAAAAACCCACCAGCTTATACAAGGGGACTTCAAGAAGTTCATGGAAAATGGGATTAAAATAATGTCTTTTCTATGAACATTTTGAAGATCCCTCATACACTACAGAAAATAATCTCCTACTCACAATAGGATATGGACATATCAAGTATCTCAAAGGCAGTTTTATGGCTCAGTACAACACTGGTAATAAATCTTTACACATTTTAATTTTATTTTTATTTTCAATTCCTGTTTATTTTAGGCTCTGGGGCAATGTCATCTTTTCAATATGAAAAAAAAAAAAACAAAAAAACAAAAACCCAAGATCAACATAAAATAGAAAGCTGATGTGTAGAATACAGCAAAACCAAAGGAACAGGAAAAAGAATAGCAAAAGGAAGAGATGAGATGTTGCAAAAAGATAGATGGTGTGCTGTCCCCTCTGCTCTGGAGAATGACTCAGTCTTAAGTGGCAGCACATGCTTTTCCACATGTCAGGAATGTTAAGGGAAGGGGGGTGGGGAAAGGCAGGGGGGACATTTCTGGGGCTTAGAGAGCAAGGCTGGCCTCTTTCTTCTTTTGATTGCCCTTCCTTTGATGAGGGGAAAGTAAAGAATGGAACGTGTGAGAAAGATGAAAGTGGAAGAGCGAAGATCCTTCCAAAGGAAAATGAGCGCTCAGGACCGAGCTTGGAGGGATACTGGGAGTGGAGATAACACTGCTAACACCTTCCCTGAAGCTGAGATGGATCATGGAAATACCAGAAAGTAAAGACTTTAATAGCTTGAATTCTCTTCTCTACAACTTTTCTAGAATGGAGCATCCCATCCCCTTCCTTGCAATGACTTCATCTTTTCCTCTTGTCCTCTACTTGGGTTTATCTGGATTCTCAGCATATGATGGATTTTAAACAGGAGATGGATGAGACCCAACTTGTTGGAGAATTGTTTTGGAAACAAGGAAAATATTAACTGGCCAGATGGGAGGAGGAGCCACCAGAAGGAAATACATGGTACCCCAGAGTGTAAACCAGGATTTAGGTTTCCTAGTCTAGAAAGAGGAAGGTGACATTCAAGAAAGATTTATTGAGCTCCGACTTTGCACTTGCACTGTTTTAGATTCCCTCCCTGCAAAAGAAAAAATGAGAGCAAGGAAGCAAACACACATTCTGCAGGACAGGAAATGGCACTTGAGGAAGGCGGCTGGGGGGACAGGGATGTCTGAGGTAGCACAGGTGTTGAGGGTTCCACCATCGGCTTCCTCTTCAGCCTCCCCACCAGAATCCTTCTCCTCCTCTGCAGTGGCATCTTGGAGCTGCTGATACTTGGAGACAAGGTCATTCCTGCTGCTCTCATCCCTGCCCTCACCTGTGTTCCAGTGGAGGAAGTTCTTTTGGCAGAAGATGGTAATGAACTGCTCCAAGCTGCACTCAACAGCTTCTTGGTGGCTGTACTATTGTCCACGAAGGTGTCTGCCATCTTGAGGCCATAGGCAGGATGTCGTAGACAGCCATCTTGACATTGTTGGAGATCTGGTCCATGAAGTAGCTGCTGCTTTTGTTCTGCACATTGAGTACCTGCTCATCAACCTCCTTCACAGATATCCATCTATGGAAGACAGCAGCCACCATGAGGTACCAGCCACACTTGGGGTGACAGTCAGCTATCATATCTTTGGCATCAAAGACCTGCTGGGAGAACTTGGGCACAGTTAGGGCCAACACTGCTAGGTTCCATGGCATGTGAGAAGGATAAAGCCAAGCATGAAGAAGTGGAGACATAGGAAGGGCACCATGTTGACTGCCAGGTTGTGGAGGTCAGCATTGAGTTGACCAGGGAAGTGGAGGCAGGTGGTGACACCAGTCAGGGTGGTTGAGACAAAGTGATTCAGGTCCCTGTATGTTGGCATGGTCAGCTTGAGGGTGCAGAAGCAGATGTCCTAAAGGGCCTCATGGTCAATTTTGTTGGTCTCATCAGTGTCTCTATCAACTGATAGACAAACAGAGTGGGACTGTAGGACCTTCTCTGTAGAGTGGCCTTTGGCACAGTATTGTCTGCCCCAGACTGACCAAAAACAAAGTGGTCAAGTCTGAAGATCTGGCTAAAAGGACCTGAGCAAGCAGAGTACATGGTCCTAGGTTCTAGATCTACTAATGCAGCACAATGAACTTACCTTCCACCTATGGCTTGATTGTAGTTCATGGAGATATGTTCCAGTATTAAGTTGCTGCCCCTGTAGTAGGTGCTGGTGGGGTTGATGCCATGTTCATCACTGATCAGCTCCCAGAACTTGGCATTGATCTTGTTGCTGCACTGACCGGCCTGCATGTGCACAATTTCCCTTGTAGTTAGAATTTATTTTAATTTTTTGCTTGTTTGTTTGCTTTGCTCATCTCAATAAATGTCCAGGACAAGAAAATATGTAGTATAATTTTTGTTTCTCTGTGCCGATCCCAGGATGAAAGGATGGAACCTGCCCCAGAGGCCCGAGTAGCAAGATTCGAATGTGGCAGCACAAAGGTTCAGAGCCCTTATGCTTTTTAAAAATGGTAACTACATACAGAGGCTTTTAATGACAGAACTATTCATCAAATGAGAAGATTTTATTGGGGCAATACAAATTGTTCTTTAGGATTTTCTTTTAGAAAATTCACTAAATTATTTTAATAGAGAAAGTCATACATTTTGTTCCTTTGCCAAAATTTTAAGCTCTCATTACTTTATTTTAGGTAATGAAAACAGGTCAAGTTCTATTCAAAATTAGTTGAAGAGTAATTTAATTCAACCAAAGTGTGTCACAATAGTACAAAGCACTTAGATATAATATTTGATGATAATACCATTCTTTATTTCCCCAGGAACCTTTTATTTAAGGAATACAAACTTAATGCATTTCTTTTTTTTTTTTAAGATTTATTTTATTTATTTGAAAGACAGAGTTACAGAAAGAGATAGAGAGAGGTCTTCCATCCACTTGTTCACTCCCAAAATGGCTGCAATGGCCAAAGCTGAGCTGATCCAAAGTCAGGAGTCAGGAGCATCTTCCAGGTCTCCCATGTGGCTGCAGGGGCCCAGGGACTTGGGCCATCCTCTGTTGCTTTCCAAGGCACATTAGCAGGGAGCTGGATTGGAAGTGGATCAGCTACGTCTTGAACCAGCGCTCAGAGGGATACTGGAGCTTCAGGCTGGGGCTTTAACCCACTGTGCCACAGAGCCAGCCCTACTTCATGCATTTCATAAGTACTTTAGAAATAGAGTGATTCTTCCCACCATACTCACCCTCCCACCCACACTCCAACCCCTCTTCCTCTTCCCTTTCTATTCCTTCTTATTTTTTACTAAGATCTATTTTCAATTAACATTATACACATAGGACTTTTTTAAAAAAAGATTTATTTATTTGAAAGTCAGAGTTACACAGAGAGAGGAAAGGCAGAGAGAGAGAGGTCTTCCATCTGTTGGTTCACTCCCCATTGGCCGCAATGGCCGGAGCTGTGCAGATCTGAAGCCAGGAGCCAGGAGCTTCTTCTGGGTCTCCCACGTGGGTGCAGGGGCCCAAGGACTTGGTCCATTTTCTACTGCTTTCCCAGGCCATAGCAGAGAGCTAGATTGGAAGTGGAGCAGCCAGGTCTCGAACCGGTGCCCATATGGGATGCCGGCACTTCAGGCCAGGGTGTTAACCTGCTGTGCCACAGCACTGGCCCCTATGCACATATGATTAACTCTATACTAAGAGTGCAACAAATTATATGAAGAAAAAAAAAAACTGTTCTTCAACAGTCAAGACAGACCATATCCCTCAATTTCTTTATCCATTCTTCAGTTGAGAGGCATTTGGGTTGATTCTATATCTTAGCTATTGTGAATTGAGCTACAATAAATATGGGGGTTCTGATAACTCTTACGCAGATCTCGTAGTGATACTCCAATTCTGTGTTTCTGCGTGTAGCACATCCTTGAGCATCTTTTGCAACCCTGGATGAGTGATGACAAATTCTTTCAATTTCTGTTTGTCATAGAAGGTCTTTATTTCACCTTCACTCATAAATGAGAGCTTTACAGGGTACAGTATTCTGGGTTGACAGGTTTTTTTTCTCTGAAGACTTGGAATATATCTCACCATTCTCTCCAAGCCTGTAGGGTTTCTGATGAGAAGTCAGCTATGAGTCTACTTAGAGATCCTCTGAAAGTAATCTGGCCGTTTCTCTCATGCACATTTTAGAATCTTTCTTTTGTCTTACTGTGGAGAGTTTGACTCTAAGTGTTGTGGTGAAGATCTTTTCTGGTCATGTCTATTAGGAGTTCTATGTGCTTCTTCTGCTTGGACATGCCTTTCTCTCTCCAAACTAGAGAAGAGCTTTGTAATTATTTCACAAAAAAGGCCTTCTAATCCAGTCTCTCTTTCCACACCCCAGGAACTCCTAAGACCCATCTGTCAGGTCATCTGAGAGTATCCCATACATCTCCAATGATGTTTTTCAGTTTTCTAATTTCTTCTTCTTTTTTTGGTCTGACTATAAAATTTCCAGAGATTTGTCTTCTAATTCGGATATTCTTTCTTCTGCCTCACCGAGTCTGTTCTTAAGGCTTTTCATTGTATTTTTTATTCTATTGAATTATTCATTTCCAATATTTTGTTTTGATTTCTCTTTAAAATCTCAATTTAATGAGAAAAATTTTCATTCATGTCATGTATAGATTTCTTTAGTTCATGAATTTGCTTCTGATCACTTCTAAGTAATCCTATGGTCAATTTTTTGAATTCTGTTTCTGGTATTTCATCAATCTCTTCATCTTCACATTCTAGTATTGAAGTGCTGTGTTCTTTTGGGGGTGTCATGTTGTCTTCCTTATTTTTTTTTCTTAAATTACTGCATTTATTATTAGGCCAATAATTTAACTGGCTCCACCTATTTCTTTAAATAGTTTTGGAGTAAGAATCAGGGCCATGGATTCTGCTAGCCCCAGAAAGGGGTAGTATTTGATTGTCAGTAGATGGATGCTTGCACAGGCCACTAAGCTCAGTACCAATTCCTCCAAGAAAGTGGGGGGGGGGGGGATAAGGAGGGGAAGGGAAGGGAGGGGAGGGAGGGGAGGGAGGGGGGAAGGGAAGGGAATGGGAGAGGAGGGAAAGGAAAGGAAGGGAATGGGGAAGGGGTGGAAGGATAAAGGGAGGGAAGAGAAGGGAAAGGCAAGGGAGAGGAGAGGGAGGGAAGGGGGAGGGAAGGGGAAGGGAAGGGGGGAGGAGAAGGGGAAAGAAAGGGAGGGGGAGGGAAGGGAAGGGGGAAGGGAGGGGAGGGGGAGTGGGGAAGGGGAGAAGGAGAGGAAGGAAAGGAAAGGAAAAGGGGAGAGAGAGAAGAGAGAGAGAAAAAGAAAGGAAAAATATGCACATAAACTATGTGTGTAAACAGAATCACTTCAAATTTATTTGCTCACTGACTTCGACCCATCTGCTGTTCTCAGCATTTCCCAGAGCATCCGGGGAACTCTGGGCAGTACATAGGGAAAAGGACTTCAGGAAATTATTGAAGGCTGTGCTCTTCTGTTTGGGTCCAAAGCTGGGATTCTCCTGGTTTTCTCGCTAAGCCAGTTACAAGACCAAAGACCAAAGACGTGTATAAAATAAAGCATGCAAAAAAGAAAATACTAAGCAAGTTACTGATTGAAAGGAGTGGAAATTAACAATGCAAAACGGTTTTTAAAACTAGAGGGAGGAAAAAAGCTTTACACAAGGTGTTTCTGTTGCAGACAAACTTGCTTAAGTGTTAGCATTTAAATGGTCACACCTTGGCTTTGAACCTAACACTCCATTAAGCGGCTGAGGGAAGTCACACCTCTGTCTGTGGCGCCTTTCACTCTTGTTGAGCCTCAAGGAAGGAGAAGGGGCACAGAGAGGAGGAGGAAGAGTAGCTACAAAGGGAGCCGTGGGAAAAGTGATGGTCCTAATTTTGCTTCCTGTCTCTGTGCAATTATTAGTGGCTTTTCCCTTCCCTCCCCAAGTGTCCTGATATAGATAACAGATTATATGGTCACCCCAGGTAGGGTACATGATGTCCAAAATGACAGTGACAAGGCAACAGTCATTTGTAATAGTAAATAAAGACAAAAAGCACTACATTTACATTTGCTCCTTGGAAGGCATACTTTGGTTCAGAAATTTCTATGTCATTTCACATGCTAAAACTAACTGTTCATGATTGCAAGAGCAAAATCAAAGAATCTAAGTATCTTGGAAAGGGAGCCTGGAGCCTGCACGGTTGTCGTTTTGAAATTGAGAAACTGAGGGTTAGACATTGATTTGCCTAAGGCCACACACTTCCTTAACGAAGGAGCCAGAAATAGGACCCAAATTTCCTAAATGCAAATTATACATTTTTAATGTGTCAAATATTTTTAGAAATAATGCTCTCAAGAACGGAGGAATAAAACACGGAAGCTGTGGCAAATTATACAGATGTCCTGTTCTAGGTCGGGTCCTCGGAAATCAGGCAGAAGGATAGCGGGACACAGCAGACCCTGGTCCTGGGGTTGAAGTGTCTGATACTCTCTTGTGGTTTAGACTGGGGAGGAAACAGAATTTTCTCAGAATAAGCAAAACCAGGAATCCAGTTAGTGTCTGGCTTTGCAATGTACAGTTGAAACTCACAGTCCAATCACAGTAACTGGTCACAGGTACTGAATGCCTTTAAAGTTCCTACTTACACATCTATAAAATGGGTATAAAATTGATATTCGTCTCAGATGACTGTCGTGAAAATTAAATAAGAGTGTTCTTGCAATGCACTGAGCCCAATGCACAGAGCAAGTTCATGGGAAGTGGAGCTAAAAGATAAACTTATCTTCATGCAAAAGTTTTTGAAATCTATGCATATGAGAGCTCTTCAAAAATGTGTGTTATCAAAAAACTATAAATAGATTTCAACTTGTATACCCAAATAGACCTATCTTTTAATTCTACTTTTGCATGAATATTTTGAGGTGTGCATGTGTGCATTCGGTCAGCATTTGCTCAGGAGACTGAAGTCTCGGGTGGATATTTGGACCAGATGCCATTATGGTCCCTTTCAACCACAAAGCATCTTTTTTTAGTGATTTGGCCACCTTATAGAGCCAGGAATCTTCTTAGTAGAACACATGTTTAGTCTCTTTATAACTTCTAAATATGTAGGGGTTTTGTAATGCCATTTTGAGTACCAAGCTTCCCTGGATCTAACTCTCTCATTTGGGGTCGGTTAGGCTGCTGCCTGCAATGCTGGCATCCCATATGGGCGCCAGTTTGAGACTCAGCTACTCCATTCCAATCCAGCTCCCTGCTAATGGCCTGGGAAAGCATCAGAAGATGGCCCAAGTCCCTGGGCCCCTGAGCCCATGTCGGAGACCTGGATGAAGCTCCTGGCTCCCGGCTCCTGGCTTTGGCCTGGCCATTGCAGCCATCTGGGGAGTGAAGCAGCAGATGGAAGATCTCTCTGTCTCCCCTCCCGTCTCTGTAACTCTGCCTTTCAAATAAATAAATACATCTTTAAAAGAAAAGAAAATTGCTCTCTAGAAGGAAGTATGTCCTGGAACCCTGCACACCTCTTTAGTTATTTCCTCCTCTGGATCTGTGTTCAGCTACCCATGCCCTATTGAATGCTTACAGTCCTATCCCTACCAAACCATCACCACCTTCAAAATCTGGTTCCCTGCTGGCCTCTCTTAGAAGGCTTCCTGTTTTCTCTTATTCTCTGTAGTATACCTTCCCTTGCTTTTATATTGCCCATGAGTCGTTCTCCTGTTGTTTCATGTTTCTGTGACTCTCCAATGGAATTCTAAACTCCTAAAGGGCTGTGAATCTCTGTCAATAGAGATGAAAAGGAGAAGAGCCCAGATTTTCCTAATGATCACACAACATTGGGTACAAAGCACCCACTGGGAGCCCAAGATCCATCAAACAACAGTGAAATTCCACTAGGATTAAGGTTAGGTGGGGCAGTTCAAGTTTCATAAGATCAGACATTCACATTCTGTTCTTAGGAGTTCAACAGTCGTTCCAAATCACCAGGACAGCAGACATAAAAGTTTCATCCAGCCACTAGCTCTAGCTGAACATATCACAGGTTACTTAAAGTGCAATTTATTTTTAATAGAAAAATTGATTCTGGAATGAGACATGAAGTAGCCTCTTTTTTTTTTCTTTTTTTGGTAGTAGACTAACCTTTTAAAGAATAGCATTTTTGCCCTAGAGAGGGGCATGAAAGTTTAAAAGGTTATTTTCCACATTACATGTAACCCACATGCTCACCTTTCCTATTTCTTTGCTGGATCTGTGCTCAGGGTGCCTGTGGCACTAACTCACTAAAAATACCGGCTCCATTAATGCATGATTTACTTCTCTTTGCAAAGCACAGACCCCATATTTCAAAGCAAATTCAAGCTTTTGTAATTCATTACCTACTGTGTGAGACAAGATGGCATGGAATTTTCCCTCTCCAAGACTCAACAGAGCAAAGCAAATACTGAAGAGAAATCTTCCCTGACCCACCCAGAGGCCTCGTTTCTCTCTCAAATGACTTCCTACAGGCATTTTTAACTTACCTCTTCCCTGAAACTCATCATAACTGATCATAACCATCGGTTTGCATGACCGTCTCTCCTATTCCTACTATCTAATCCAGGAGAACAGAAACCCCATCCTATCCTCTTTGTAATCCCACGTCGTGGGGGCTTTTGTGTGCCATTCACAGCCTTTGCAGGACAAGGCTCCTGTTCCCCAGGTGCAAGGATGCTGCCTGCTGTGAGTTCACAGGCAAGTTTCTTTCCTGGCACTGCACGCAGCTAGCTGGAGCTGCTCTGCCCAGGTACTGGCCCTCAACCTGAGATCCGCCAATGTGAAGATGTAAAGTTCTTACATCATTGCCTCAGCTCTGGGGGGCCATCCCAGCTCTGGATCTCTGTGCCATCAGCTTAGTCCTCATTTGCAACAACACCACAGCTGAATTTGACCCCTTCCCAGCCCTGCTGCCCTCCCTGCCTCACAGATGTCATTCTTGATAGATCCTGAACACAAACCTCCATCGCAAAGCCTATTTTCCAAGTGTGCCCACTTCAGACACTTCAGACCTTAGCATGGTTTCTACTACATGATTAATATTTCATGAATATTTGCTAAAATAATGCATAAATGAAATAAACAAGAAATTAATAAATAGAACCATTATACACTCCAACATCCCACCCTACTGCTCTCCCCATTGTGTCCTCTTATGGTTGTGGTTCCCAGTTGACACAGACAACTATTAAGTGAGCTCCTGTGTACTAGACCATGTGCTGTGCATGAGGGAGTCAGAGACAAGGTAGGCCCTCCTTGATTGTCAGCGCACGTGGCGGGAAGGAGACTGTCCCACATGCAGCCCAGTCAGGTTTGGTATTTCTTGCAGATGAAGATCGTGTCTTGGTGATTCCATTGATATCTAGGGTATAGAACTGCATCCCTAAACATTTTATCTGTACTGTTACTTTTCCTAGGCACACCTCATGAATACCCTGAGACTTTTAGAATGGAAGGACTGTTACTTCACCTTGGAACTGAGTAGTTGATCCTAATTTTATTTTTAGTGAATGATTTTTTTAGAGTAGAGACCAACATAGTACCCTAAGAAAAAGACTTTATTTGACATGCATTTCAGAATGTCCAGTGTTAATATGACTCTATTAGAGTTAGGAAATAGAAAAATCCAATAATTCAAATGTTATAGTCAGGAACTGCTCTATGCAGAGGACAGAATATTTTTGGGTTAAAGAAGGCACTGTAGATTCCCAAAGTCTAACAACAGCAAAACAAAGAATTATAGAAAATTTTGCTTAATCAATGGTATTGATACATGTGAAGCAAAAATATTGTAACAGAAGGAAAAATACCTGCATTGAGATCAGACAAAGGGGAGCCATAGGGAGACATGAGCAATGGCCTAGAGAGAAGCCAGAACTCTCATTCCTTCCCAGTGGCAGCCAGAAATCCCTCCATCCCTCAGGTGTCAATGGAGACCAGGTGAGGAAACCAGACACCTACCTGGCTCACCCTGGCAGTAATGAGCTTCTGGGTTTCCATGAAGCCAAGTTTTAAATTTCAATTACTTTAGGCACATGGTGGGTGTGCATTATTACACTTTCACTTTGCCACAGTGGTGTCAAAAGAAGCAAATGAAAAAACAAGCTTAAATAAGATCCAGAATCTCATATCATAATAGAAAATGTCCAAGTTTCAGTTAAAAATCACTTGTCATACCAAGAACTAGGAAGACGTTAGATTGAATGAAAAAGACAATCCATAGGTGCCAACACCAACATGAAAGAGATGTTAAGAATTATCTGGGGCCATCGCCATGGCTCACCAGGTTAATCCTCTGCCTGCGCTCACTAGGTTAATCCTCCATATGGGTGCCGGGTTCTAGTCCTGGTTGCTCCTCTTCCAGTCCAGCTCTCTGCTGTGGCCTGGGAGGGCAGTGGAGGATGGCCCAAGTGCTTGGGCCCTGCACCTGCATGGGAGACCAGGAAGAAGCACCTGGCTCCTGGCTTTGGATTGGCATAGCTCTGGCCATAGCGGCCATTTGGGGAGTGAACCAACGGAAGGAAGACCTTTCTCTCTGTCTCTCTCTCACTGTCTAACTCTCTCTGTCAAATAAAAAAATAATAAAAAAAGAATTATCTGACAAATGTTTTAAAGCAGACATAATAAAATTCCTCAATGAAAAATTATGAACATTCTTGAAACAATGGAAAAAAATAGAATCTCAGCTTAGAGGTAGACTATATAGAGAAGAACAAATGTAAGAAATAGAATTAAAAGTTAGATAGATGGGCTCAACAGCAGAGTGGATAGAATAATAGAAAGAATTAGTGAATCGGAAATTAGAACAAAGAAAACAACCTAGTCTGTACAACAGAGATGGAGTAGACCAAAAACAAGTGAACCAAGTTTCAGTCCATGTGAGAAAACATAAGATCTCACATTTGTGTCATTGAAATCCTGGAAGCAGAGGAGAAAGACCAGAGAGCTAACAAAGTCAGCAAATAACCAATGACTGGAAATTTCCCAAATCTGAAAAGATGTAAACCTATCGATTCAAGAAGGTATATCCAAATCAAGAAAAACCCAAAGAAATCTTTCAAAAGCAATATAGTCAAATTTCTGGAAAGTAAAAACAGAAAACTTGTGACAGTGCTAATAAATGATGCTTTGCCTACAAGAGAAAAATAAAGAATAAAAATATATTCTCATTTGGAACCATGGAGGCCAGAAGGAAGGGGCATAACATTTTCCAAGGGCTAAAGTCTACCATCAGAAACTAATATTCAGAAAAATATGTTTCAGAAGTTAGAGAGAAGTAAAGACATTCTGAAATGAAGGAAAACTAGAGAATTTGTTTCCAGTAGATATACTTAGGATAGGAAGTATCGCTATGTTCCTAAGTCTGTATATATGAAATACATGAAACTTGTATACCTTAAATAAAATTTTAAAAAACAGTAAAAAAAAAAAGAATGGATAGGGTAAATTCTCTGAATAAAAGAGAAATGATAAAAGAAGAAATTTGGGGACATCTGGAAGGAAAAAAGATGATAATAAGCAAAAATGAGAAAAATACATGAATATTTCCTTTCATCTTGAGTTTTTATAAATTATGTTTGATAATTAAAGCAAAAATTATAATTATGTCTGATGTGATTCTAAATGACTAAAGAAGAAATATTTGACAATTATATAGTTAATGTGGGGAGAAGTTAAGGTACAGGGGAAGGTAAGCTTTCTATACTTGGACTATTAAAACTATGACAAAAATAGACTGTGATAAGTTATGTATCCATGATGTGATATCTAGAGAAACTACTAACACAGCTATACAAATAGATACACTCAAAAACACGACTGATGAATCAAAAAGAATTCAGGAAAAAAAACCATTCAAGAAAATCAACAAAAAGCTGGAAAAACAAAACAAAACAAACAGTCAACAAAAAAATAAAATGCCATATTCAAACCCTAACATAGCAATAATTATATTAAATGCAATGATCTAAATATACCAATTAAAAGACAACAAGTGACAGATTGAACTAAGAACTGTAGGCTGCAAGACTGCCACAAAACACACCAAACACCACGTTAAGGGACAGGTTTATGGTCGGGTGGGGGAAGCCTGAGGGGCCTGGGGGAGAGGGGAGAGAGTAAGAAAGAGAGGAATCAGGAGAGAGTGCACATGTTCCTGGAAGCAGGTCTTATACCATTGCAGGAACAGCGAATCTCATTAGGGTGGGAGTGGAGCTGATCCTTGGTTGGGCCATGGGGCTTAGGACCGAAGCTTACTGTGCAAGGTGGCCACAGGGGCCAGAGCCTAAGATGGCATCCTGGGAATAGATGTCTTCACAGATAAGATGGCACAATTTTACTAACATAGGCTGCCAATAAGTAACTTTCTTCAAGTATAACTGTTTATAGGCAGGTTTAAAAATCAGAAGTTGGGAAAAAATGTATCATGCAACCATTAATCCAAAGAAAGTCTGAGTGACTAAGTAACATCAGAAAAATCAGACTTCAGAACAAAGGAGGTTACAACATACAGAGAAGGTCAATGTATAATTCACAAAGAGCCAATCCATCAAGAAGATACAGCTATCCTAACTGTCCAGAGTCATAAAATAGAGCAAGAATTGATAGAACTGAAAGAATATATGGACAAATATACTTCAACTCCCCTCTACCAACAATTGATAGGGCAAGTAGACAGAAAATCAGTAATATTACAAAAGAAATCAACACCACCATCAACCAATAAGACATGATCTGCATTTATAGAATGTTCTATCCGAAAACAGGAGAACACATACCCTTTTTAAGTGCCCAAGAAACATGACATGATAGATCATACACTAGACTTTAAAAAACCTTCAACAAATATGAGAGAATTGAAATCATACAGTATGTTCTCCAACACAATGAAATAAACTATAAATTCATAACAGAGATAATGGGAAAATTTTCAAACATTCTTAAATGAAACAATATATTCCTAAAAAGTTCATCAGTCAAAGACAAAATTCTCAAGAGAAATAAACTCAAGAGACCAAACATTCATTCATTAAACTGAATTAAATGAAAGGACATTTTAAAATCAGACACAGGTAAAGTAGTGGTGAGAGGCACATTTATAGCAGTGAAACAAACTAGGGAAAGACAAAGTCTTAGATTAGCACTCTAAACTCATGTATCTAAAAAAAAGAAAAACAAAATAAAAACAATAGGTGAAAGGGCAACACAGTAGAGATACAATGAGAAATCAATAAAGGTGAAAATAAGCAAATGATAAGGTCAATGAAACTGAGAAGCAGCTCTTTGAAGATTGGTAAAATAGACAAGCTGCAAGCAAGGTGGTTGAAGAAACATGAAGAGGGGGCTGGTGCCTTGACTCACTTGGTTAATCCTCCACCTGTGGTGCTGGCATCCCATATGGGTGCTGGGTTCTAGTCCTGGTTGCTCCTCTTCCAGTCCAGCTCTCAGTTGTAGCCTGGGAGGGCAGTGGAGGATGGCCCTAGTGCTTGGGCCCCTGCACCCTCATGGGAGACCAGGAGGAAGCACCTGGCTCCTGGCTTCTGATCGGTGCAGCACCAGCCTTGGCGGCCTTGTGGGGTGAACCAATGGAAGGAAGACCTTTCTCTGTCTCTCTTTCTCTGTCTATAACTCTGCCTGTCAAATAAAAAAAATACTTAAAAAAAAAAAGAAGAAGAAACATGGAGAAGAGACAAAAATTACCAAGACCAGAAAGAAAACAAAGGATATCACACAAACCATGCAGACTTCACAAAGATAATACAGGAGTACAATAAACAACCCAAAATAAACACACACACTCAAAAGAAAAATCTTTTAACTCCATAGCTATTAAGAAAAATTGAATTCATAATTTAAACACTCCTCATAAGGGTCAATCAACATGGTACAGTGGGTTAGGCTGCTGTTTGGGATACCCACACCCCATATCAGGGTACTGGATTAAGGACCAGCTGCTCCACTTCTGACCCAGCTCCCTGCTAATGTGCCTGGGAAGCAGCAGATGATGGCACAAGTTCTTGAGTCTGTGTCACCTGCATGGGAGATTAGAGTTACCGGCTTCTTGCATTGGCCTGTCCTAATCCCAGCTGTTGTGGCCATCTGAGGAGTGAACCAATGGACAGAATATTAATATCTCTCTCTCTTTCTGCCCTCTCTGTCTGTTACTCTGTTTTGCAAATAAATAAATCAATACTTTAAAAAAAAGCCTAACCCAAAAGGTAATTACCATGCCCTGATAATTTCACTGGATAGTTCTACCACAAATGTAAATGAAGATGAACACTAATTCTACATAATTTCTTCTAGAATATAAAAGAGTTTCTACTTCCAAATCATGTTATAAAGCTAGTATTACCCTCATACTAAAATCAGAGAAAAATAGTACCAAAAAGAAAAAGAAAAGAAAACCACAGACCATCCCTTGTGAATGTACACTAAGAAAGTCTTAGCAAGAACATTACCAAACAAAATTTAGCAAAATTATGTATAGAAATACTTATAAATCATGGAATTTATTTCAAGGATTCAAGGCTGGTTCAATATCTAAAAATCAATTAATGTAATCTACTATATTAATAGCTTAGAGATAAAAATCATGTAATTTGCATAATTGTAACTGATGCAGAAAGAACATTTGACCAAAATCCACACTTCATATTTTAAAGAACACTCAGAAAAATAGTAATAAATGGAAACTTTTCAGCTTGCAAGGAACATCTACCAAAAACTTACAGCTCACATGACACTTAACACTTTCCTCCCCAAGATCAAAAACCCAGGATGAATATCTACCTCACTGCTCTCACTCCATCCAGTGCTGGAGAGCTAGCCAGTAGAGTAAATCAAGAAAAAGAAATGAAAGACATATGTGTCAGAAAGGAGGAGATAAAACTGTCCCTTTTTTTAGAAGAAATATTTAGAAAATTTTGGGTATTCTCTCCTTCCCCCCACAAAAGAAAAAGAAAACTCATAAAATTAATATGTAAATTCAACAAAGTCATAGGGTACAAAATAAGCATATGGAACTCAATTGCACTTGTATGTATAGAAGCAATGGGCATGTGGACCACAAAATTAAAAATACAATAGTGTTTATGTTTACTAAAAAGGATTGAAATACTTATATGTGAATCTAGCATGCACAAAATTTATATATTAAACACTATAAAATACTGATGCAAGAGAGCAAGGGCAATCTAAATAAACAGAAATGTATTGTTTTCATTAAATAAAAGATTCACCATAGTAAAGATATTGATTCTTCCCCAATAACATATAAGTTTAACAATTCCTATCAAGATCCCAGCAAGTTTTGTCTAGTCACAGACAAGATTATTCTAAAATTTACATTAAAATGCAAAAAAAAACCCACATTAGGATATTTAAGACTATTTTTTAAAAAGAATTCAGTGACAGCAATCAGTCTACTTGACTCCAAGACTTATGTAGTTACAGTTTTCAAATCCATGATTTGGATAGATGTGGACTAAAAGGATAGAAGAGGGAGGCTGAAACAGACTCACCCATAAGAATATGCCCACTGGTATTTGACAAAGATGCAAAACAATTCAAAGGAGGTATGGTACTCTTCAAATATTGGTACTGGATCATCTCAATATCCATAGGAAAAAGAAGAGACCCTCAAACTGAGTCTCATACTTTATCCAAAAATTAACTCAAAATGCTTTTGCAAGATGAGAAGAGTTCTGGAGCTGGATTATGGTGTTGGTTTCCCAATAGTATGAATGTATGCAATACTTCTAATCTGTTATGTTTAAATTGTTCATGCAGTGTTAGAACTGAATTTGTATCCCTCCAAAATTCACATGTTGAAATCATTCTTTTTTTGTATTTAAAAGTAAGACTTATTTAGATCAGAGACCTCCAGCCAGCACAGCCTGGAGCAGGGCTCCAAGAGAGGCAAAACCTGAAGAGGCCAGTGGTAGTGTGGATTTTAAGCACAATTTTGGGGAAGAAACTGTCCATCAGTACAATGCAGGCGATAAACCCATCAAAAGACTTGACTTGTAATCTTTTTACCCTGTCTGGCTTGCTCATGATGAACCAAAAGTGCCATCAGAAGGGTGGGATACCTCATTTGTTTTACAGTAAATTGGGAGTTCAGAAGGATGGAATCACCATGCCCTTGCTATTCTCGTGGTGAAATTGGAAAATCTTAAGAAATAGGGCAGGCTCTTAACCTTGCTAAAGGTAGCTTTCTGGGAAAGCAAGCATTTGCACCCTAAATTTCCACTGGGACCAAACTGACTGCCTATTAATCCTTCTGACTTCTCACATTCCCTCCCTGAGAAGAAGACCCTACCTTCTGTAAGAGGGGGTGGAACTATGGCTGCTCTGGCTTCTTCAAGCTGAGTAGGGGCAGAGTAGGGAACAGCAGTCAAGACAGGGCTCCAGCAGGAGGTGACCTCTTAAGGGCAATGCAACACCAGCTTGCAGACACTGCTTGCATCCGAGGTTTCACGTGCATGGCCATCCAGAATTTCGCTGTTGCAGGTCTCGAGAAAACGAATCCAACAAGCAGATTAAATACACAGGGTCTACAACAAAGGAGAGTCATTATCAGAGGACCTAAGAAAAGTGCTATCCAAACCATGAGGAAGAGTTCCCACTGAGAGGCAAAGAAATCTAATCACCAATGAGATAGTGCTAGGAGGTGGGAGGGTCTTTGGGAAGTGAGTAGATCATGAGGGTGGGTCCTCATAAACGAGATTAATGCTCTTATAAAGGGGTCTGCAGAGGTAGGGATTTGGCACAGAGGGTAAGCCGTTGCTTGCGAGGCCTATAGCCCACACCAGAGTGCCTGGGATGGCATCCCACCTCTGCTCTTTATTCCAGCTTCCTGCTAATGCACTGGGAAGCAGCAGGTGATCTCTACTACCTTTGTTGGAGGCCTAGATTGAGTTCTGGGCTCTTGGCTTCAACCTGGCCCATGTCCTGGCTGCTGCAGAAATTTGAGGAGGAAACCAGGGGATAGAAGCTCTCTGTCTATATCTGCCTCTCTCTCTCTCTCTCTCTTTCTGTCTCTCATGTAAATGAATAGATTAAAATTTGAAAAAAATGAAATGGACTGCAGAGTGCTCTCCCTCTTTCCACCATAACATGGGTGGGTGCACAGCTCAGAGAGTGGCCCAACCACCCTGGCATCCTGGTTTCATATTTCCAGCTGTCAGAACTGTGATTACATACATTTAAGTTGTCTGTAAGCCATCCTGTCTCTGATATTTTATTACAGTAGCCTGAACTGAGTAAGGCAGGTGGGTAAACTTTGTTACCTGTATTTTACCACAATTTTTTTAAAAATTGAAATTAACAGTTGGTGTGTCTGGGGAGGACTAAAGTGTTTATCCAGAGCTATCCAGAGATAGTAGCAAAAATATACTTGAATTTATTCAACTAAAGCAAGGAGACCTTATCAGCCTTTTCCAGGGCCTTCATGAACTGCCTCTCAGAAGCTTCCACCCGCTTTGCTCTCCATCCACACTCCCTGCGCAGCTGCTTTCTGACTTTCC
Organism: Lepus europaeus; assembly: GCF_033115175.1. Taxonomy (NCBI): domain Eukaryota; kingdom Metazoa; phylum Chordata; class Mammalia; order Lagomorpha; family Leporidae; genus Lepus; species Lepus europaeus. The sequence continues at coordinate 84,137,529 of NC_084831.1, read as the reverse complement.
TAGGCCCCTGGTGTGAGTTTCCCAGAGGAGGAGACTCTGCCTGCAGACCTGAATGGTCCAGGTCCACTGGGCGTGTGGGTTCACAGTAAAGGAACACCATGGCACACTGGTTCACGAAGCAGCCTCTTGTGAGCACAGCTGGAACTCGCCTTGCAGGTGCTGCCTCCCAGAGCCCTGAGATGACCAGGCAAGTGCTGGGATGGATGACAGTGTCTTCCCCCTACGCTGCCACCCTCACATGCTTACTCTGAAGCCAGCCAGCCTTGCTGGCTGTCATTCTCTGCCAGGTTTTGAGCTTCAACTGAGACAAGACCATAGAAGACTGGCTCTGAGGAACACTGCAACCTACACTCTTTATCCTGACAACAAAGAAGTCTGCCTTGGAAACCATAACTCAGAGTCCATGGCTTGCATATTCACGATTTGTGAATTCCTGGCCACCGTTATAATTCTTTTCTGTTTTGGGTTGCCTGGCAGCCAACATTATGCCTAACACATTCACATTCATATGTCATATGTACCAAGAGATTTCTTTATTTCTGTCTGTTTTCCACTTACGTCCTGACACATAGATTCTAAAACTAATTTTGCTCAGATCATGCCAATTAACACTCTAACCATGTAATCTAACCTTTCTAGGTCTCTACATGTTTTATCAAGTTGATATCTAGCAACTCTCCTCTTTGACACTTACTGATACACAAATGGCTCACCCAGAGACCACTGGGAAAGGTGGGTTTCCTAGCAGCACAGGAATTTGAACCTACTCTACCCAGTGGCCTGTGCTAAGCTGGCAATCCAGTGCCTGAGGACTGATTCAGAAGGAGGCTTTCTGGAATTTTAAAATCTGTTTATCCAGAATATAGGATCACCACCATGAGTTCTTCAGTATCTGCCTAGCCTACTCCTTGATGAGCAATGAAATAATGGAAGCTGACAAAATTGATTGGTGGTGAAGTTTTAGTGGAGTCTAGTTCATAGCAAGTGAGAAATGGCCACTAGGGCTCAGAGGAACTTGACCACAAGAACAGCTAGTCCACAACTCCCCTAGGAACATGACCACTTGGCTAACAGTACAGCCAAATTGTACACCATGTACTTCCTTCCAAAATGTGGGATGTAATATCTCCCACTGGAAAAATATAGCCACTTGGGCCCACCAAGCCACTTCCACAGGAGAGGGATGGGAGAGACTCTTAGAGCATTTCATGAAGCATTAGAATTGCTAGATAATTAGTAATTCAATAAGCAAATCTCAGAACATAATTTCAGCTGCATATCAAAGTGCTAAAAAGGAAAGGTTTCAATGCAGCATAGTTTGAATTTTGCATTAGGGTTTCATTAATTAAAGGGAAAAGTATTGGCACCATTTTTAATCCTTCCATTAATCTCCTTCAACATATATTCTGCTGCCTATTATTGTATAATCATTAAATGTAAAATATTAAACTGGACATTTGACTTTATTGATCATTTTATGGACTAAAGATACAGCAAGTAATTATCTGCCGAGACAGATCCATTGATTGGGCTGTCATCGGAAGCTCTAAAATTGATACATAGTTTATTGTTCTAGTATGCTGTTTACATCAATTATTTTGTCTCATTCTCTTTCTTATCAAGAATTGTATATTTATAGTTTCTACTTAGCAATTCAAAATATGACTTTTTACCCTAAAACCACACAGGTAGTTTTCAATGTAGATTGGAAACATTTCAGTCCAAGTGTACACAATTCATTTTGTATACTTGATGTTTTATCAGTTCTGATACCAAGAAAGTTTTGGTTAGTATTTTATCTTTCTAAGCCTCAGTTCCTCTACTTGAAAAATGCCATTATCTCTTTGGGATGATTTCCCCCTCCTTACTCTGCTTATTCTCTTAGCGTTCATGATTTAGCTGAGTCTAATAAAAAACTGTAGGGAACTTCCCAACGTTCCAAGCCCTGTGTGAGATGCCAGGGATCCCAAGATGGGTGACATGGAGTCCCTGCTCAAGGGAATTTACAATCTAGTGAAGCAGACTGGCTTCCAAGTAGATAAAGGGTGTGAAAAAGTCTGAAGGGTGTAGGCTGAGTATGGGCAATCCTGCTGGATCATTGTGGTCTAGGGTCTTGTTCTTTTTTTTTTTGACAGGCAGAGTGGACAGTGAGAGAGAGAGACAGAGAGAAAGGTCTTCCTTTTGCCGTTGGTTCACCCTCCAATGGCTGCCGCGGTAGCGCGCTGCGGCCGGCGCACCGCGCTGTTCCAATGGCAGGAGCCAGGTGCTTCTCCTGGTCTCCCATGGGGTGCAGGGCCCAAGGACTTGGGCCATCCTCCACTGCACTCCCTAGCCACAGCAGAGAGCTGGCCTGGAAGAGGGGCAACCGGGACAGGATCGGTGCCCCGACCGGGACTAGAACCCGGTGTGCCGGCGCCGCAAGGCGGAGGATTAGCCTAGTGAGCCGCGGCGCCGGCCGTCTTGTTCTTTTTTTAAAAAAAACTTTTATTTAATGAATATAAATTTCCAAAGTACAACTTATGGATTACAATGGCTTCCCCCCTCCCATAACTTCCCTCCCACCCACAACCCTCCCCTTTCCCACTCCCTCTCCCCTTCCATTCACATCAAGATTCATTTTCAATTCTCTTTATATACAGAAGATCAGTTTAGTATATATTAAGTAAAGATTTCAACAGTTTGCACCCACATAGCAACACAAAGTTAAAAATACTGTTTCAGTACTAGTTATAGCGTTAAATCACAATGTACAGCACATTAAGGACAGAGATCCTACATGATATTTTTTAAAAATTGATTAATTTTCTATGCAATGTCCAATTTAAAACCAAATTTTTTTTCTTTTCATTTTCAATTATCTTTATATACCAAAGATCGATTCAGTATATACTAAGTAAAGATTTCATCAGTTTGTACCCACACAGAAACACAAAGTGTAAAAATACTGTTTCAGTACTAGTTATAGCATTACTTCACATTGGACAACACATTAAGGACAGATCCCACATGAGAAGTAAGTACACAGTAGGGTCTTGTTCTTAAATTTGGTGGTAGCAACAAGGTCAGTGTTTTCTACTGTGCTCTGGACTTGGAGAATGGGATGGAAGGATGAATTACTTAAAACTCCATCTCGAGACATGCAAGAAGATTGTTTTAGAGTTCATCATTTCTAGAACTTAGCATCTGACTTCAAGGATGATTTCTAACAGTGTAGAAGATCTAATACAGTGTTTGGCCTGTTCTCTGTTTTGGTTAGGTTGTGTTATATAGCTACACAATGTATTTCCCTGTGTACAGTTCTTTCCATGGTTAACTTTATATATGGGGAAAGACAATGACTTATGCTTTCATTGTTTTTACTCTTTCTCCCCTCCCTATTGTCACTCTGCTTTTGGTAAATACTCAAAAAGTAAAAAAGGCATGTCTTATGAGTTAGTTAAAGGGTAGTGGCTCACTTTGAATAACTCAATTGGCATGAAGCTGATTTCTAAATCTGAATTAGAACAGTTCAGCACGGGGTAGGTGCCTTAAATTCCATTCAGTTACCTGAGATGCCAGAGCTCCAGTCACCTAAAATTTTGAATCTTAATGGCTGATGGCATGAATGAATGAGAGTTGATTATGCTTTACTTAATCATCTTTCCAATACTGACTTAGAACACAACCTGGTACCATGGAACAACATTGCACACAGGTTAGGAAATCTGAGCTTTGTTCTCAGTGGTCCTGGAAAGTGATCAGACCCTTAGGTTTTGTTCCTCTTCTTTTAAATGAAGTGGCTTTGGCCGGACACTTTGGAAAGGCACTCACCATTAAAATTCTACTGCACTATTTTGTCTTGGGCTTTTGAGGGTTCAGCCTCTGCAGCTTCTCACTTCATGTATCTAGATAGTGGGAAAAAAATGATTTGCTATCAACTTATCCCAACTTCAACTTTGAAAGCACTTGTGAGTGAACAACTACCTTTTGGATCCCCAGGCAAGTCTGTGTTTTTTTTTGTTTTTTTTTTTCTGTTCCTATAGAGCACTGTAGACACAGTGTTTTGGATGAGGATTCCACATATCTCTAGGGAAGAGTTTCTCAATTTTGTTTTCTTTTTCTTTTGTTATTTTTGAAAACTCCAATTGACATTGTGAACACTGCCCCAGAACACTCATGGAGGTCATAAAGAAAACATTTTGTCTATAATTTCAAGGTAGTGAGAGGAAGCACAGGGAGCTGCTTCCAGGCTTGCAACCCACCCCCCAGGCCTACAGTAGGGTCTCATTTTGGCCTGTTATGAATACTTTTCTTTAATCTGCTCAGCTCTGCCACCTGCTAGCTGTGTGACCATAAAAAAAATGCTTAACCTTTCTAATTTCCTTTAAAAACACAAAAATAATACTTGTGACATCTACTTGCAACCCATTAAGAGCATTGGCATTACAAGTGAATGTAAGTAAAGCATCAGGCACCCTATGTGTCATACAGCAATGAGCGCAAGCTCAGACATTTTTGTTTCCTTTCCTTCCTCATTGTTTTAATCACAGTCCAACCAGCATAACTCTGACTTCCTTTTGTTGTTCGGAGTCCCAGTTCCTTTTTGTAATGCTCACATCCTTCTTCACTACCATCTCCCAACTTTCTACTCTAACTTACTATTTGTGTCGTTCAGTCTTACATAATACACTTGGATTTCTTCCTTTGGTTAAAAATTTCTCCTATTTAGAAACAGCACTACTGTGTGTCTTTTACCAAAATGGGGTTCATTTTTAAATCTTCAGATTTGCTACTTCTGAGGTAAAGCCTTAGTTACATTAGCATGACCTGGAATTTCCTATTTTAAATCTTTCCTGGGGCTGAAAATTAATCTTTCCTTAGGCAGTACCTAAAGGGTATGCGTATTGAGTGATCCAAAGATCAATTAAACACTGACTGAGCTTCAAGAAAGGAACTATTTCTCCACATAAAAGGAGACCATGGTAATGCAGGTGGAATCCAGCAACACTGGACTTCATTCACCTAGGCATCTTAAGGAATACAAGGATAACTAGGGAAAGTGACCTTGTACCTCCAGAGTAGGGGAGATAGAGTGGAGAACCAGCATTTACTGAGCAACAGTGATGCCTCTGGTGAAAGCCAGCGTACAGCATTGTGACCTAGTGCCCACAGATGGCCCATAAGTGTTGCTTTGCTCTCACTGTGCTTTAACAAGCCATATACCTATATTTTAAAGTATACCATTTCATATATACAATATACACATTCACAAACACACATAAGGATCTTATGACCTCTGGAAAATTAACAGAGTTTTCAGCAACAGTGAACTCATGTTGCCCCACGGCAGCATTAAATTGGAGCAGAGCAGCACGCTCATTAGAAGGGCATAAGCTCTTGATTCATTTCAGTGCTTACCATGCAGTCAACATACGTGTGCGTACAAACTCCACATAGTCCCCTTGTTTCTCATTTACCTTACTTTGGTAAACCTTTGAAAATATGTCTCTCTTTCTATCTACACACATACATATGTGTGTTTGTGTTGTCTGTGCATGTGTAAGTACATTAGTCAGTTTTACATGGTGACAATGAAATATCTGAGATAAGGTATTCGTGAGGGCAAGAGATTTCTTTCGGTTTATGGTTCTGGAGGCTCAAATCCAGGACCAGATAACCACACTGGTCTGGCCTCTGTAGCAGGCAGCAATGGTGGAGAACGGAGCATGGCAGAGGAAGGATCACGTAGCAATCCAGGAAGCAGAGAGCAGCTGGGCCCAGCTGATGGTTTTATAAGCAACCCTTTCATGAGAAGGGCACATCCCCAACGGCCTAAGGACCGCCCACTAGCACCACATTTAAATACTATGACTGGATTGTTGCCATGTTCTTAGTACCATTATTTTATGACTTTGAGATTTAAATATATGCATGAGTGTGGGAGCCAAATTCATATGAAAGAGAGAGAGAGAGAGATGGAAAGAGAGAGAGAGAGAGAGGAAGGGAGGCAGTCATGTACTATCTAATGACATTTCAGTCAATGACAGATAACTTATGTGACAGTGGCATCATAGCCACCTTAGTCTGGGTAAGTAAACTCTTCGATCTTTGCACAAGGTTGAAATCATCTAACAACGCATTTTTAGAATGCATCCCCATCATTAACAGACACATGACTCTGTGTGCACATGTTTTTGTGTGTGTGTAGTATGGGTTTAACTTCTTTGATACAGTTGGTGTTGGCTTTGTGTTATAATAGAGAAAATGTGCAGACCATCAACTCACCTAAAGCCCACTTCACAAGCAGCAGTAGAAAGTGTCTATTACCTGAACATGTACACCTAATGCAGCTCTTAATAAGTCACTCTCAACCATGGAAAATTTGCTCCCAAGAGGACACCTGCCAATGTCTGGAGACATTTTTGGTTATCACACATGGAGGATGAGTATCTAATGGATGGAACCAAAGATGCCATTAGACATCGTATAATGTTCAGGACAGACTATACTGACAAAATTTATTCTTTAACAGTGCTGAGAAACCCTGCCTTAGAGGTCTTTGGCCAATCCTACAAAAATCTTTCTGTCTAGAAGACTTTGTCACTGCTTTGAGGACAACAAAGCCCTCCTGCCTCCAGCCAGGGCTTCTCCAAACAGCCATCCTGGTAGCAATGGAGAAGGCTTTGGGCTGTCAAGTTTCCTCTCTCATCAAACTCCCTCCCCAGTGCGGGGAATCCAATGAATGTTTCAGGAGTGGGAGACCAGGAACTTACTGTGCTCTCAAGAGGCTCTCACTACAGGAATGTTCAAAAGCTACGCTTTGGGAAGAAGGAACCCGATTCGAGAAAGTTGGAAATATAAGATAAAATATTGGAAATATTAGAAATGTAAGCAATATATAACATAATAACAATAATGTCTAATCTGGGAGTTACAGAAATGAGACTGAACAAAAACAGAGACATCAATCAGTACCATATAAATAGGGGTAGAAATGATTGGAGTTTATTTGCTTAAGATTTATGTATGTACGTATGTATGTATATATGCATATATTTGAAAGGCAGTTACAGAGAGAGAGAAGGAGAGAGAGTGAGGGAGGGAGAGAGAGAGAGATCTTCTATCCACTCCCAAAATGGCCACAATGGTTGGAACTGGGCCAGTCTGAAGATAGGAGCCAGGAGCTTCTTCTGGGTCTCCTATGTGGGTGCAGGGGCCCAAACATTTTGGCCATTTGCTGCTGCTTTCCCAGGTACATAAGCAGAGAGCTCAATCAGAAAGTGGAGCAGCTGTGACTCAAATTGGCACCCATATGCAATGCCAACACTGCAAACAGCGGCTTAACTCACTACATCACAGTGCCAGCCCCGAGTTTGTTAATTTTTAAAAGGATATATTTTATTTATTTGAAAGGCAGAGTGAAAGAAAGGAGAGGGAGATGGAGAGATCAAGAGATCTATTCAGTGATTCACTCCTCCAAATAACTAAAACGTCCAGGAGCCAGGTGCCAGGAACTCCATGCAGATCTCCCACATGGGTCTTAAGAGCCTCAGTGCCTGGACCATCATCTGCTGCCTTCCCAGGCACATTATCAATGAGCTGAATCATAAGAAAAACAGCCAGGACTTGACCAGCATTGTGCTATGGGATACTGGCCTCTTCAGGCAACTGCTTAACCCACTACACCACAATACCAGCCCCATGATTGTAGTTCTAAATGTTTTATCTTTTTTGGACAAAGATAAGCCTTGGACTGATGTTTGTCATTTGTTAAGCATATTAAAGTTTTGGGTAATAACTAAAAGAATAACAATAAAATATGTAACTTCTAATCTAATGGAAAATTAAGTGAGCAGAAAATATCTCAATCCAAAAGAGAGGAAAAACAAAAGAAGGGAAGAAGGAAAAGAAAACCTAGACCTATCAGAGGACTCTTAGAATAAGTCCATGAGACCAAAGAGGACCTCAAGGCAGGGGAAATCAAAAGAAAAGTACAGATATCTTAGATGTGCTCCAGACAAATTTAGTTGACTGACAAGTTAAACACTCACCACGTACTGGACAACATGTTAGGTGTTTTACATATGTAAACCTGATACAGCTGGATTCCAAATGGACAGGTTGAAATCACCCTGCACCCGCCTTTAGGCAGGAAATAGGCCATTAATTCATTTCCCCAAAACATCACTGATATATAAGATTTTGCAGGATTTTAGGTGTTATGCCTTAATCCATACATTCTAGAGAGAATGAGAGACAATCATTTCTGTACTCTTCCAAAACACTGTGTTGTCCCCACCTGGCAACAGGCACCATCCCTATTTGCTGGTCTTGCACAGTTGAGCTCCTGTCCTCTTACGTTGATGATGGCAATGCAAAATAGATGCAGAGGGCCTTCTTTCAATAGACTCTAAGCAGGACCATGTTTGTAATCCCCAGATCTGTTTTTCTAAGTGACAGATAAAGATACTCTCATGCTTTTTTTTTTTTTTTTTTTCCTGGACACAATCTGGTTCCAGGCTACATTTTCATTTAAGTTTTAGAATTTATTTTTCATAAGGCTCAGAATGGATCCACAACTGGATGGTTATTGAGGGCTCTACAGGTATTCATTACTGGCTTCCTACTACTAGTTGAGTCCTGTTCTGTCATTTACAACAAAAGCTGGAGATGCCATTAAAAAATCCAGTTGGTTTCTGTCTCACATTGTGTCAGGAGGTAGCATTATGCAAATAGCAAGTCTGTCTGGTGAATGATATTGGAGGCTTGAGTTCTCTGATAAGTGATCAAGCCAGGGAAAACTCATCTTCCCACAGGAAGCCCTCATTCAGCTTCCCCCAAGGTTGACAGATATCAGCAGCTGGTTGTTCCCAGACATGTTGACATGAAGCATAGCAGGGGTGCACCTAGGCCCCAATAGTAAATTATCTGCATACATGGCTGTCCTCATGGAAGTGCACAGAGCAGGAACAGGATAAAAGGAAGCATAAACCCTACAGCACAAACCCTCTAGTCTCTTGCTAAATTCTTGTGAATTTTCTCTACTAAGCTCTTCCTGGTGAGTTTGCCAATAATATCTGCACATTAACCCAATTGCATGAGACATAATATATTTGCTATTATTAATCTGGCCATACTCAGCAAAAATATTTTTCTCATATATGTCATATTTTATTGGGTTCCTATATTAACCATGCATATTGGATTTTAATACCTCCATTTTATAGGTAAATTTCTAATGAATATACTAACTTCTTCAAGTGCATGAGTGGCTCAGTTAGGATTTTTAAAAAATATTTATTTATTTATTTGAAAGTCAGAGTTACAGAGAGAGAGAGAGAGACTGAATCTTCCATCAAGTGGTTCACTCCGCAAATGGCTGGCCAGGGCTGGGCCAGGACAAAGTTAGGAGCCAGGAGCTTCTTTTAGGTCTCCCATGCAGGTGCAGGGGCCCAAAGACTTGGGCCATTGTCCACTGCTTTTCCCAGGCACATTAGCAGGAAGCTGGATTGGAAGTGAGCAGCCAGGACACAAACCAGTGCCCATATGGGATGTCAGCATTGCAGTCAGCAGCTTAATCCACTGCACCATAGGAGGACTGAGGATTATTTGAGAGTCTTGCTTCTGCATCTGTGAGAATGACAATGACTTGGATAGAAATATGAATTGCAGGAAAAAAAATGTTTTAGGGCAAAAACTCATTTATTTTGAGATTTTTTAAGTGTCATATGTAATGGAAGATTGTAAACTTCACTAATTGTGTGGCTTGAGATTAATGGCACGAAGAACTTAGCTATGTTAAAAACTTGTTTGGTATATTGAAATAACAGGTACAGAGTACTTACACGGTACGTCATCAAGGTATACTTAATTAAATCAATCCAAGTAAAAGCCTAAATAAGTAAGAAAATTTGAGGTCAGAAACGTAAATCTTGGGGCTATACATTTGGTGTATGGTTAAGATGCTGCTTGGATGTCTATATCCCATACCAAAATGCCCGGGTTTGTGTCCCAACTGTGTCTCTGATTCTAGTTTCTCATTAGTGTGCACCCTTGAAGGCATCATTTGATTACTCAAGTATTTGGGTCCCTGCCACCAACCTGAGAGACCTGGTTTGGGTCCTGAACTCCTGAATTCAGCCTATCCCAGCCCTGGCTCTTGCAGGCATGTGGGAAAGTGAACCAGTGGATGAGACCTCTCTCTGTCTCTCTCTGCCCTTATCTGTCTCTCTTCCTTCCAAATAAATCAAAATACATAAATAATTAATTTTTAAAAAGAAGTATAAACCTGGAGGTCATATACCAGTGACACAAAAAAAACTAAGTAAAAAAATTCTCTCAGAGATTAAAGCCCAAGTATCTTTTTGAATTATTCATTCACTAATTCATTTCAGGATGCATTTATTCATTCAATTGAGAACTTACCAAAAGCATTATTAGGGACATTACAATTCTTATTCTTACAGATCATGAGTTTATCTCCTCTTCACTGTGGAGGAGACACAAATAAATTATTAATTGTTAATAAATGATTAAAACTGATGAGTGCTATAAAGGAAAAAAACATTTAGTGGTAGAGAATGGGAATGAATAAAAACTTTCTTTAAAGAGTAGTCAGGGGACTGGCATTGTGGCATGGTGGGTTGGACACCACACTGGCATCACACGTGGGTGTTGGAGTCCTGGCCACTCTACTCTCAATCCAGCTCCCTGCTAATGTTCCTGGGAAAGCAGTGGAGTATGGGCCCCAGCACCCACGTGGGAGACCTGGATGAAGCTCTTGGCTCTTGGCATCAGCCTGAGCCAGTCCTAGATGTGAACCAACGAATAGAAGATCTCTCATTTTTTTTTCTCTCTCTCTCTCTCTGTCTCATTCTTTCAAATAAATAATTAAATCTTAGAAAAGAAGAGTAGTTAGAAAACCTATCTTTGAGAAGAAGGCAAAAAAATCTAGCAGGTTATAATAGGTTGCAAGATGTCAGATCAGTAGACTTTTTTTTTATTTCTCTATACAACCAACAAACAGAAAAATCCAATCAAAAAGAAAAGGTTTGTCATCATCCATTTCTGATAAAAACTCTCAGCAAATAGGAACAGAAGGGAGCTTCCTCAATCGATAAAGGACTTCTACAAAAACCCTACACTTAACATCACTCTTTATGATAAAAGACTGAATACTTTCTTCCTAAGATCAGGAGAATAACAACGAAATTCATTCTCATCATTCTCATTTAGCATTGTACTGGACATTTGACCACAGTAATATTTGAAGAAAAAGAATTAAAGGTACTCAGATTAAAAAGGAAAAAATAAAACTGCCTTAATTTACATAATTCAATATATCATTATTGTTTATATTGATAATTAGATAGACTGTATACAAGTTATTAGAATTAATAAACAAGTTTATCAGAACTAATGATTCCAAGATAAAAGTGTAAAAATCTATTGTTTTTTTAAGTGTATTAGCAACTACTAATCAGAAATTGAACTTAAAACATAGTATCAGGCCGGCGCCGCGGCTCAATAGGCTAATCCTCCGCCTTGCGGCGCCGGCACACCGGGTTCTAGTCCCGGTCGGGGCACCGATCCTGTCCCGGTTGCCCCTCTTCCAGGCCAGCTCTCTGCTGTGGCCAGGGAGTGCAGTGGAGGATGGCCCAGGTGCTTGGGCCCTGCACCCCATGGGAGACCGGGAGAGGCACCTGGCTCCTGCCATCGGATTGGCGCGGTGCACCGGCTGCAGCGCGCCTACCGCGGTGGCCATTGGAGGGTGAACCAACGGCAAAAAGGAAGACCTTTCTCTCTGTCTCTCTCTCACTGTCCACTCTGTCTGTCAAAAAAAAAAAAAAAAAAAACATAGTATCATTTGAAATAACATCAAAATATAAAATACTGAGGGATAAATCTACCCAAAGACATGAAAGACTTATACATTATAAACTATAGGATACTACTGAGAAAAATTACTAAATAATTTAAAAGGTGCCAGCATTGTGGTACAGCAGGTTCAGCTGCTGCCTGCAAAGCAAGCCTCTCTTATGGGTGCTGATTTGAGTCTGGGCTGCTCTCCTTGTAATCCAGCTCCCTGCTAATGTTCTGGCAAAGCAAGTGCTTATGCCCTGTCACACACATGTGAGACCCAGATGGACTCCTGGCTGCTGGTTTCAGCTTGGGCCAATCCCAGCCATTGCAGCCATTTGGGGAGTGACCCAGCAGATGAAGATCTCTCTCTCTCTCTATCTATCTCTGTCACTCCTTCTCTCTATGTAACTCAGTCTTTCCAATAAATAAACACCTCTTTAAAAATGAAAAAAAAAATTAATAAATGGAGAGATATTTCTTTTTTGGGATCTAAAGAATCAATATTATTAAAATACCAATTCTCTTCAAATTGATCTATAGATTCAGTGAAATGTCAATCAAAATTCCAACAGGACTTTTTGTAGAAAAAATTCTAAATTCATGTGGGGATATAAAGAATTCAAAATAGACAAACCAACTTTGAAACACAAGAACAAAGTTGAAGGACTATCTGACTTCAGAATTTATTACAGGCCTGCAATAATCAAGACAATGTTATCCTGATGAAAGGATAGACACATGCATCAAGTAAGAACAATTGGGTTTATAAATACATTCACACAATTATAGACAACTGATTTTATCCAAAGTGAAAGTTAATTCAATGAAAAGAGGACAGTCTTTTCTACCAATGGTTCTGGAAAAATGTAGCAATCATGTGAAAAGCTAAAAGGAACTTTCACTTGTCCCTCATACTATATGCAAACTAACTTAAAATGGATGATAGACTATAAACTTCATATAGGAAATATAAGTGGAAAAACTTTTGGCTTTGAGTTAGGCAAGTCTTTATTAGATACAACACCAAAAGTACAAACTATAAAAGAATAAATTGATAAGTAAGAAAATGTAAAACTTCTCTTCTTTGAAAGACACCACTAAGATAATGAAAAGATAAGGCATGGGCAGGAAGAAAATATTTGAAGCTACACATTTAGTAAAAAAAAAAAACAAAACAAACAAACCTGTGTTCAGAATACATAAAAACCTCAAAATACAATAATAGAAAAATAAAGAATTCAGTGTTACTTTAGAAGTTTTGAGACAGAGAGAAATACACAGGGTGGGAGTGGGGGTTGGGGAGGGGGGAGAATGCCATCTGTATGTTTACTTCTCAAATGCTTCTAGTACCTGGTCAGAGCTGGGCCATTTGAAGCTGGGCACTCAGTCTAGATCTCCTGTGTGGGTGACAGGAATCTAATTACTTGAGCCACCACCACTGCCTTTGAGGGTCTGCATTAACAGGCAGTTAGTCAGGAGCAGAGGTGGGTATGGAGAACAGGTACTCCATCATGGGATATGGGTATCTTAATTGGTGTTTTAACCACTAAGCCAAATGTCTGCTACCCCCCAATTTTTTTTTTAAATGGGAAAAATATTTGAACAGAATCCTTCCCTAAAAATGATAAGTGGATGGTAGCCAAACAAACACACAAAAATGGTAATATCATTAAGCAACAGAGAAGTGCAAATTAAAGTCATAGTGAAATACCATGGTATACTTGGCACAATGACTAAAATTATTTTTTATAAATAAATAAAGTTTTAAATAAAATTGTTTATTTATTTGAAAGGCAGAATTACAGAGAGGCAGAGGCAGAGAGGGAGGGAGAGAGAAAAAGAGAGAGAGAGAGATCGATTGATCTTCCATCCCCTGGTTCACTCTCCAGATGGCCACAACAGTTGGAGTTGCACTATTCCAAAGCCAGGAGCCAGGAGCTTCTTCTGGGTCTCCCACATGGGTGCAGGGGTTCAAGGACTTGGGTCATTCTCTTCTTCTTTCCCAGGCCATAGCAGAGAGCTGGATCGAAAGTGGAGCAGCTGGGACTCGAACCAGCATCCACATGGGATGCAGGCATTGCAGGCTGTGGCTTTACCCCCTACACAATGCCAGCCCCACAATGACTAAAATTAAAAAGACTGATCATATCAAAAGTTGGAGAGGGGTATAAAGGTAGCTGAACTCTCATACTCTGCTGATGAGAGCACGAAATAATACAATAAATTTGGAAAACAGTTTGGTAGTCTCTTAAAAAGTCAAACATATACCTACTGCAAGATCCAGCCATTCTACTTACAGGTATTTATGCAAGAGGAGAAAAAACAGTGTGATGTCCAAACAAAGGTTTGTAGCCTTATCTGTAATAACTAAAATGTGGTGACAACCCAAATGTTCATAAAAGGTTAATGGTTCAACAAGTACTGGCATAACCATATAATGTCATGCTACTCAACAAGGATAGTAAATGAAACTATTGAATCATGCAATAGCATGTGAATTTCAAATCAATTATATTAAAGAACTCCTGAACTCCCTCCCAACATGAATATCCTATATTCATGTATCTTACGTTTATATTTTTAAAAAACCCTCTAGAACAGTGACAATTAATCTACAGCCATAGAAAGATCAGTGGCTATCCATGGAGCAGAGGATTAAGAAGTGATGGAAGGACAGAGGGTGGGCTAATATTTATCAGTATGTCGGTTTACTTGGCAAGGGGAATTATAGCTACAGATAGCATTAAGATTGCCAGTCAAATGACATTGCAATGGAGGATTATCCTGCATTATGCAGGTGGGTCAATATGATCACAAGTGTCTTTATAAGAGGAGAAAGATTGGAGTTGGTAGCAGGTCATAGGACCATAGAAAAGGCTACAGTGATAGGAGGACAAGGACATGAGCTAAAAAATGCATGGAAATGGAAAACGTCGAGCAAACAGCATCTTCCATAAAACCACTAGAAAAGTCAGCGCCACTGACACCTGGATCTGCCCCAGAGAAACTGATTTTTGGACTACCAGAACTATGAGAGAAAGAATTTAGATGGTTTGAAGTGATGGTACCGCATTAGGGAACTAATAAGAAGGATGAAAAAGAAGCATAAACTTTTGGAGATAATGAGTGTATTCACTACTTGATTATAAAGATGATTTTATGGGTTTATACATGCATATGCTTAAATCTATATACTTTTAATTTTATGTCAAGTATATGTCAAAGAAGTTCTTAAACAATATGTGATTCATAATTAACAGCAAAAATAAGATGCCTAGGAATAAATATACAACATATGTGTAAAATCTTTATAGAAAAAATGTATAAATCTTTATAGAGAGACATTAAGGAAACATAAATGAATAGAGAAATACACCATGTCCAAGAATGGGAAGCCTCAATAACATAAAGAACCTATTTCTCCAAAATTAATTTATAAATGCAAGGGACTTCCAATAAAAATTATAAGAGGGACTGGTGCTGTGGCATAATAGGTTATGCTTCTGCAGAGTTGGCATCCTATATGGGTGCTGGTTTGTGTTCTGGCTGCTCCACTTTTATCCAGCTCTCTGCCAATGGCCTGGGAAATCAGCAGAAGAGGGCCTGCGTGCTTGGGCCCCTCACCTGTGTGGGAGACTTAGAAGAAGCTCCTGGCTCCTGGCTTTGGATCAGCCCAGCTACAGCTGTTATGCCCATTTAGGGAGTGTACCAACAGATGGGAGACCACCCTCTGCCTCCCAAATAAATAGTTTTTTAAAACTGACCTCGTACCAATGCCATCTCAATAGTCAAAGTGATCAACTTCAGTTCAAAATTGATCATAATGATAGGTCTAAGAGTCAAAGGGATCACACAAACAAGACTAGTGTCTGCTAATACTAACTGATAGAATCAAAAAGGGAGAGAACGATCCAACATGGGAAGTGGGATACACAGCAGACTCATAGAATGGCAGATGTCCTAAATAGCACTCTGGCCTCAGAATCAGCCCTTAAGGCATTTGGATCTGGCTGAAGAGCCCATGAGAGTATTTTAGGCATGGAAAGCCAAGACACTGGCAAAAAAAAAAACAAAAACAAAAACAATAAACAAACAAACAAACAAACCTAAATGAAAGATCTCTGAGAGTGAGTAGAAAGAATGGGCCATCAAAGAAGGAGGTACCTTTCTCTGAAGGGAGGAGAGAACTTCCACTTTGACTATGACCTTGTCTAAATAAGATCGAAGTCAGTGAACTCAAAAGGCTTCCATAGCCTTGGCAACTCATGACAAGAGCCTAGGGTGATTACTGATGCCATAAACAGGAGTGTCAAATTGTTAAGTCAACAACAGGAGTCACTGTGCACTTACTCCTCATGTAGAATCTCTGTCCTAAATGTGTTGTTCAATGTGAATTAATGCTATAGCTAGTAGTCAAACAGTATTTTACACTTTATGTTCTGTGTGTGTGCAAACTGTTGAAATCTTTACTTAATATATGTTAAATTGATCATCTGTATATAAAGATAATTGAAAATGAATCTTGATGTGAATGGAATGGGAGAGGGAGCGGGAGTTAGGAAGGTTACGGGTGGGAGGGAAGTTATGGGGGGAGGGAAGCCATTGTAATCCATAAACTGTACTTTGGAAATTTATATTTGCTAAATAAAAGTTTAAAAAAATAAAAACTGACCTCATTTAAAAGGAAATTCTAACATACATTGTAACAGGAGCTTACTACTTATCAAAAATTGTTTAAAGCTATAGTAAAGATATCACATCTATTTGCCACATGGACAAATAGATAGGTAGAACAAAATGAAAAAGACCTAAATAGACCCATGTAAATGTGGAAAATTGATATAAGGAAAGAGTTGGAATTGAAAATCAGTGGACATTTATTATCAAATAAACTGTTCAGGAAGGAGCACTAGGACAATTGCTTATCATTATGGAGAAAAATGCAAATAAATCTTTATGTTATACTCCATATAATCATTAATTTCAGACAGAATATGGACTTAAAATGTAGCATATATGTCTACATTGTCCACAGCAATTTACAGATTCAGTACAATTGCATCAAAAGACCCATGATATTCTTCACAAAACTAGAAGAAAAATCTGAAATTTCAGATGAAGGCACAAAAGCACCCAAATAGTCGAAGTAATCCTGAAGAAGAACAACAAAGCTAGGGGCATCACAACATTAGATTTTAAGACATACTACAGAGATATTATAACCAAAACAGAATGGTACAGGCACAAAACAAACACACAAACCAATGGATAAAAATAGAGATTCTAGAAATGAATCCACACAACTACAGACAGCTGATCTTTGACAAAGGTAACAAAAACATATGCTGGAGAAAGGACAGCCTTTTCAATAAGTGGTGATGGGAAAACTGCATATCCATATGGAGAAGATTGAAACTTCCTATTTCCTATCCTATACCAAAATGAACTCAGAATGGAACAAGGATCTAACTACAAGACTTGAAACAACTAGGAGGAAACATAGTTGAATACTGGTGGTTACATAAAGAGAGAGACATGGAAGTATAAAGACATACAAGCTTCACGTCTCTTGTCATGTGATTTCCCACATGTGAGTCCCTACAGGCCAAATCAATGGGGCCTGACTGACCTTGGACTCAACCTCCAAAACTGAGCCAAAATCACCCTCTCTTTAAAATAAATGACTGCCTCAGATATTTCATCATAGTAACAGAAAGCTGACTAATACAGCCTCTCTATGATAAAAGTAAGCATTTGTTAACTTAAAATCCTTGGCTTTTATTTATCCTTTCAAGTTAATTTATAAATCTTTTATGAGACACACATTTGAAATTCAAACCTGTGCTTTCATTTACCAACAGGCTCAAATGACCTGTCAGAAGTCAGAAAGGTTTCTTGGTATTAAAAATTGAATAATAAAAAAAATTTAATAGTACTAAATTATTAATTTATTGGTTATTCTAAGTTATAGAAAGAAGGAAAATATATCTGAAACCAAGAAATGCTTCTCTACTCCAATTTTACTTGCAGTGATACAACAATTGGTCAATATAAATGGAACATCTTTAGCATATTTATAATCTGTCACTTTTGCATTATTTGCTACACATCACAAGGAGACACTTGAGGGAAAAAGACATATCATAAAAGGGAAGTGTTTACAACTGACCATAGGTGTTAAATTTTTCTTTACTGGTGATTTTGTTTCTTGTTAAAACACTCATAAACACAGGAAATTTTCAATATTTCCTGCATCTCTAACTCCAAATCTATGAATATGTTACTGATATTGGACTGAGTTTTCATTTATATTATTCTAAATAACATTTTATAAGTTATAGCATATCATAAATATATTAGAGCATAAGTAATATGTTTAAAATATATAATGAATTATGCCACTAATATTTACATCAATAATTAATGTGGTTGTTATAAATGAGCCTCCTCAATTTATAAGCACAGAGTGACTTAGTCAATTCATTAATCCATGTATGTATTTTCTTCATTCAAATATTAAACAGAAATGCATCAGAAATGTGTCCAGGAACAAATCAGCAATGTACCAAATTTTCATGGTTAGATATCACTAAATTTTTGTTATAAGAATTTTCATGGTACCCAATCAAATGTTGGGTGATGACCAGTGTCTTCACAATGGGCTGTGAACTCTCACAATATAATTATTTGTGATCCCTTTTAAAATGAAGATTCTGGAACCAAACTTCACCTTTCTCTATTAAGATAGCTTTGTGTGTGGACCATAGAAATATACAGAATAACAGGTGCTCCTAATGATTCTTAAAGATTTCAAGTCTGAACCTCATTCCTCTAGATTCTCTTACTCTTTGTGCCATCCCTTCTGACATACTTTGCTCTAGTTTTTCTCTCTTGGATTTCCTATCTCACCTTGCTATTTTTTTTTTTTTTTTGACAGGCAGAGTGGATAGTGAGAGAGAGAGAGACAGAGAGAAAGGTCTTCCTTTTGCCGTTGGTTCACCCTCCAATGGCCACTGCGGCCGGCGCATCGTGCTGATCCGAAGCCAGGAGCCAGATTCTTTTCCTGGTCTCCCATGCGGGTGCAGGGCCCAAGCACTTGGGCCATTCTCCACTGCCTTCCTGGGCCATAGCAGAGAGCTGGCCTGGAAGAGGGGCAACCTGGATAGAATCCGGCACCCCAACTGGGACTAGAACCCGGTGTGCCGGCGCCGCAAGGCAGTTAGCCTGTTAAGCTATGGCGCCGGCCTCACCTTGCTAATTTTAATAGCATCTTTTTATTTATCAGAACCACCCTCCACCCAAGGGATGAGAGAAAGCAGATGAGGAGGTAACACAACAGAACTAAAAGGTTAAGTACTAACACCAAGAAAGAAAGACCATAGATTGTAAATTAGGACCTTAACCCTTGTCCTTCCTTTTTGACTTCTGTCTCCTACAGTTGAAAGAATAACAAGTTTGGTGATGGTACTCCTAAAATTACCTATAAGTTACACTGTAGTGAGTGGTTCTCTACTGGGTTGAGACACAGAATCACCTGTATTCCATATGTTCACCGAGCTGGAACACAGATTGAGCATTTTAGCTGGATTGTGGAGATTATATATATTTATAAATTATATATAGGATATATATATAATAGGATATATATAATTTTTGAAAGATTCAATTATTTGAGAGATAGACTTATAGAGAGGGAGAGACAGAGAGAGAGGTCTTCAATCCGATGCCTCACTCCCCAGATGGCTGCAACAGCTGCTGGGCCAATCAGAAGAAAGGAGCCAGGAGCTTCTCCTAGGTCTCCCATGTGAGTGCAAGGACTCAAGCACTTGAACCATTTGCCGCTGCTTTCAAGGCCATAAGCAGAGAACTGGATGGGAAGAGGAGCAGTTGGGACATGAACTGGCTCTCATGAGGCATGCAAGTACCACAGGTGGGGGTTTAGCCTACTATACCACAGCACTGGCCCTATGTATATAATTTATAAATACTATATAATAGGTTAATGTCATTCATCACCAGGGGAAGTATTCATTAAAATCACAATGAGATACTATCATACAACCATTAGAATGATGAAGAATAAAGTTTAACCATATCAACTTTTGGCAAGGGATGTAGAGGAATTGGAATCTTGGTATATTGCTAATGAGAATGTAAAGTGGTACAATTTTTAAAAACACTTTAGCAGTTTCTCAAAACATGTTTACACATGCACAAAGATTCACCTATTCTTCTCTTAGACATGTACTTAAGAGAAATAAAACTATGTGTCCACACAAAAGTTTGTACACAAATATACATGGGAATTTTTGTTATTTTCAATAGCCAAATAATTAAATACAACTCAAATATCCACTAGCAGCTGAACGGATAAATGAATAATGATATAAACATATAGTCAAATACTACCTAGTAATAAAAATAAATGAACTATTGATATCAATAACATGAATTCCCAAATAATTATACTGAAAGGAAAAAGCCAGACCCCTCCCCAAAAGAGCATGTTCTATATGATCTTATGTATGAGAGATCTTCAAATATTGTATAGAAAATGGAATTTAAAAATAAGCTTATATTTTGGTGCAAAACTATTTTGAAACACATGTATTGTTCTTTCCATGGAATTTTTTAATCTCTTGAAAGATCTTCATATGGAGAAATCAGATTAGCTGTTGCCTGGGATGAGAGATGGGTGAGCAGGCACAGGAGGGAGAGTGTACAAAGCAGCACAAGGAAACATTCGAGGATGACAAGCATCTTCATGACCTTCATTCTGGTGACGATTTCACAAGTATAAACCAACATGTCAGAACCTATCAAGTCACACACCTTAAGTACATGCAATCTATTGTATATCAATTATAAGTCAATAAAACTTAAAAATTAAGTGATGGTAAGAGAGCAGTGATGCATTAGATGAAGTGATTATTATTAATAACCCTTGGGACCTGAAATGAAACATTAGGAAGAAAAAGGTTTGTTGTTCAAGCCAAATGGTGCTGTTTTGGTCTTAACATTACTTTTTAAGCTGCATTGAGAGCTAGGATGAATCCTATTTGCCCTGTTTGCTATCCAAACATTGGGCGTGTGGTGCTTTGCAATCCCTGGTAGTCTCAGACTCTCCACTTCTGTTGTGCCCATGAAATAGAACACCCACAGAATGCCTGACTTTCCTCTCCCAGCCAGGGGCTCTTCCGTCCTCACAAGCGTTAGGAAGAAATGCAAAACTACCTTTACAAGCAAGCTCAAGAAAAGAGAGAATGTTTTCATAGGTCTTCAAAGTCTTTAAATCTGGTCAAGCTCTGGAACCTGGGGTTGTGTTGTTATTAAATTGAGTTATTTTAAGCATGGCAACACCCCTACAAACTGCTCTTGACTTCTAACCATCCTACACATAATCTAAACAGGAGCAAAATGGTTCTCCTAACACGACTTCCACTTTTCATGGCTCTTGGCTTCCTCAAAGGGATCTTCCATTGCAGCTGATACAAGAGGACTGAATCGTCCTCTACCCATCCAAATTTGCCATGGCCCAGATCCTTTGCTCACCAACACTGAATTACACTTAAATGACTATTGCCTGCAGAATTCTTTTGTTCATTCAACAAATATTTATTGTACACATACTATGTTTTCACATGTTGAATGAAACATAATATTTCTGCCCTCATGGATGTTAGGGAGTGGAGGAAAAAATATTCATGGAATTGGAAGCATGATGCTGAATAGGCAAGATCAGTAAGATCAAAATAGAAAACTACTTTATCCCTGTAGCTGCTTCAAACATACTTAGGAGCCTGATTTGCCAGAGAGCACTCCACTGTGTCTCATCCCCCTGGGGATGCAACAAGCTCTCCAACACTCTAGCAATCCAGCACTTTCTTCAGACAGACTTTTCTCCAGGTCTCTTCCACTTCAGCCCTTTAGAGCATCAAGGTGTGTGTTGAGCTCTTTCTGGCTGACTACATGCACGGTCTAGCCTTCGCGTTGATACAAAGGCATTCTTGGCATTTACTGCTTTGTAGTTAGCCTCAGTTCCTGGATTTTCCACTGAAATTGCATCAGAAAACATTCTTTTTAATGTTCTTTTGGAGAATTATAGATTGTTGACATTTCATAGCAGGAAAGAACCAAAAAGACCCAGTAATGTATGTGGAAAACAGGCTTTAGCTCTTGTTCTAAATTCAGATGGTTGTGGTGATTGCCTAGGGTAAGAATGGGCAGTGAGGCTCAGGCGTCAGCGACTGTGAACATGAGAAATCATGGTTGGGGATGCGGGACCAAGCAATGACAGCTGTCATCTGGGTGTCTTCCATAATCCAGGCACCCTCCGAATGAGTGGTAAGAACCTAGAGGAGACAACTACAGGTCCCTGCTGTACATTCTTTGGCTCCCTATTACCTACAAAGTAGGGCTTAAATTTCTTAGCTGCCCATGAGGAAGGTCAATTTGGCTCTGTTATATGAAGGGTCTTTAAAAAGTTCATCAGCAGTGTATATTATCTTTTGAGTCCATTTCTCCATGAACTTTGAAGTACCCTTGTACATGTTCATCCTTATCTTCTGCTCTTTGCCTGTTCATCCTTATCTTCTACAACTATGCTGAGATTGGTAACAATGGACCGCTCGTCTTTCCTTAAACACACAATGAACTTTTGATGTCTGTATGATTTTGTTGATTTGAGGTCACTCTCTCCCCTGAAAATGGTCTGCTTCCAATTTCTCTTTTTAGAATTCCACCCACTTCATGAAACCTTCCCTCAAGCCCACAGCACTTGTGGTCTTCCCACAGCACTTGGTTTGTGCCTCTATGGCAGCTCTCACACGTTCTTCCTGATACTCCAAAGAGATGTTTGTGTGTTTTTACAACAGCTTCTGTAACAGCGTCTGCTCCATCTTTTGTCATGTCTCTGCTCAGTTTCCTTTCTAGGGGCAAAACCCCTAATGATTAGCTGAGTGCATGGGTGCTAAATAATGGCAAGATGTCCAAGCCTTCCTTTCAGCTAGGCATGTGTGACTAAGTTCAGACTCCTGTGACGTAAGCAGAAGTTTCATGTGCAACCTCTAGGAAATAGGAGGACTTCGGGGCCGGCGCTGTGGCGTAGCGGGTTAAGCCGCCGCCTGCAGTGCATACGGGTGCCGGTTTGAGTCCTTGCTGCTCCACTTCTGATTCAGCTCCTTTCTATGGCCTGGGAAAACAGTAGAAGATGGACCAAGGCCTTGGGCCACTGCACCCACATGGGAGACCTGGAAGAAGCTCCTGGCTCCTGGCTTCAGATCGGCGCCACTCCGGCTGTTGTGGCCAATTGGGGAGTGAACCAGTGGATGGAAGACCTCTCTCTCTCTGCCTCTCCTTCTCTGTGTAACACTGTCTTTCAAATAAATGTATAAATCTTTCTTTAAAAATAGGAGGGCCTCTTTTCCTTTTCTTCCCTTCTTTTGTCCTCACCTCTCGAATTAGGTCACTGTGGTGGAAGCTGGACAGCTTAGACCAGAGGAGCTTGATAAAAAGCCTTGACTGCTCACTTCCCAATTTTGTTTACTTAAGAGAACATTAATGATCATCCTGCTTAGCCATCATTTGGAGGTTGGGATTCCTGTCTCTTATAGGTAAATTCTACTTTTCCTTCTTCCCCCATTCCACCCCATCCACACATTGGATGACAAGCGCCTCAAAGAAGTGAATTCCAGCAGAGGAGCAGGTGACATCAACGTGTGAGTGGTTTTGGCTTGGGAAGGACCACAGAGCTGTGAGCCGCATGACAAAAGGGAAATCCTACAAACTAAATAGAATGTCTATTTTGATGTCTGCACAGGTCAAATGAACTCATGAGTCTCCTTTTTATTCCCCTTGACTTAAACTCTTTTTCTTTTTTGAATATCCACAATACAACATTTTAATGGCATCAACCTCCTTCTGCTTGTTACTATGATAACTTAAAAGGTCACCTCATACTCCTAACTATTTGTCAACTCCCTGAGGTCAGGAGACGTACTCTATTGACCTTTGCATCTGCCAGGGCACCTCAGGTGTAGGAAGGCATTTGTGAGATTGTTTCTGTGCTGATTAATATGAGCAACAGCTCATAAAAGCACTCAAAAAATGATTCACTCCCTTATTCTTTGTCTGCCAAGCCTGGAGTTGGTCTAATCATGGTAGGTGGTACTGCTTTGTCTAATTTACTCCAAGTTGCTGATAAACACAAGCCTGTGAGCAATTATCTTGGGATACGATGCTCCAGCTGGCGAAGCTGAGGCTCAGAGCTGATGCAGCCTAGCCCACCTCGGTGGGTCTCCAGCACTGGCCTTATCCAGCAGCACCCTGCACGTTCCCTCTACTTGTTAAAGTAAAAACCCACCTGCTCAGCCTGAGCAACTGTTTTCAGTCAATAATTAAGTAACTTTAAGGTCCCGATCTATACAAACTTATCAATATTTTCACTGAAAAGGAATCAATACAGAAAGAGGGAAGCATCCAAGTAAACCCTTTTAATGGCTGTGTTTGGGCTGTGAGAAGCAAATGAATTGATTAAATGAGTGACCAATATTGGCCTGCCAGTGCAATTCTTTTCTCACTTTCATAAACATTGCACCGACTCAGTTTAACACTCCCCCTCTGTGTTATGCTACCTTGATAGAGTCCTATTCTCAAGGTTCTACTCAAAACGGGGCATCTGCTTATATTAAACCTGAGAGTTCCAGTGTTAACAATTTTGTTCTAAGATTATTTATTTATTTGGAAAGCAGAGTTACAGAGAGGTGGGGGGGAGAGAAAAAGGGAGAGAGAGAGAGAGAGAGAGAGGTTTTCCATCTGCTGGTTTACTCCCCAAATGGCCACAAAGGCCAGAGCTGGGCCAACCCAAAGACAGGAACCTGGAGCTTCTTTCAGGTCTTCCACTCAGGTGCAGTGGCCCAAGGCCTTGGGCCATCTTCTACTGCTTTCCCAGGCCATAAGCAGAGACCTGGATAGGAAGAGGAGCAAGCAGGACTAGAATTGGCACCCACATGGGATGCTGGCACTGCAGCTTTACCCACCATGTCACAGCACCGACCCCTGAGTTAACAATTATTAATAACTGATTAAATCCAGGCATTGTATTAGTGCTTTACATAAATCATTTGGTACTGATAAGATCCAATGAAATAGGTATCATTATTGTATTAGCTCATTTTGTGTTGCTATAACAAATTATTTCAGGTGGGTACCTTATAGTGCAAAGAGTCTATTCAATTCACAATTCTGGTGGCTAGAAATCCCAAATGGCATGGGACTAGCATCCTGGAGGGGGTCCTCTGATTGTATCACAACTGGAAAGGGACCCAGCCACTCACAGAATGGCCCAAGTATGTGGAGCGGCCTCACTTTATAGCCATCAATTCCCCAACACTAACTTATTTGTGAGAGCACCATTCATACCTTCCTGGGGTTGGTGCCTGATAACCTAATTACTTTCCATTTGGCCCATCTCTGGAAGTCTACCACAGTGGGGACCAAGATTCCATCACATTAAACGCTGAGGAAAAAAACCATAGCAAGTATTAATTTTCATTTTTACAAAGGAGCAAAGGCTTTAGAAGTGATATATATGTACCTAGGCCATAATAGGTGATGAGAACTAGAGCCAGTACTCTCCCCATGTGCAGGTATCCCCTGCCCTATCCAGCTACATGCTGATATTCTCCAACCTGCCCTTCTTGTCACAGTGGGCCCTGCTGTACAACTCAGGTCTTTCAAAGAGTACGGTGATAAAGCTGGGTACTCAGTGGGTACAGCTATAATGTAAAATGAGCAATCCCTTTGGACGCCATCCTCTTGCTCCTATTTTAGCCTGTTGTCATTGCTCAGAATATTCCTGGAATTTGCTCCTCAGAATCTATAGAAGCCACAGGTTCTGTCATCTGAATGAATTTGGGTTAAAATCCCAGCTCCACTATGTACTGGTTATAAAATCCTTGGGCAAGTTACTTACTATCTCTGAATTTCAGTTTCTTCATTTTCATACTAGGGATAATAAGAAGTATGTTGTGAACATTAAATGAAATTATCCATATAGAGCACTATGTAACATATACTAGTTAATATCTTTTGGGAGAAAATTTTCTTCTTCAGAAAGATATTTAAAAAGAAATCTGACAAAGAAAAGAAAAAGTCTAGTTGTGCCACTTCAACAAAAGACCACAGGCTGGTTAATTTATAAACATAGAAGACCATTTCTCAGTGTTCTGGAGGCTGGGAGTTCAAGATCAAGACACCAGCAGGTTCATTGTCTGGTGAGAGCCTGCCACTTCCAAGACAGTGCCTTGAACACTGTGTTCTCCAGCTGGGAGGAGTTCTGTGTCCTTTTGTGGCAGAATGGATGAAAGAAGAGAAAAGGTACCAACCTCCTCCATTGAGCTCTTCTATAAGACTACCTAATCCTAGCTCAAACCTCTTCAAATGGCCACAGCTCCCAATAGGAGAGCTATAGCTGAGCTGAGGATGAAGCTACAGCAGGCATTTGGCGGGGACAAAAGCATTCAAACCACAATAAAGAGTTTAGGATGGCCGGTGCCGCGGCTCACTAGGCTAATCCTCCGCCTTGCGGCGCCAGCACACCGGGTTCTAGTCCCAGTCGGGGCACCGATCCTGTCCCGGTTGCCCTTCTTCCAGGCCAGCTCTCTGCTGTGGCCAGGGAGTGCAGTGGAGGATGGCCCAAGTCCTTGGGCCCTGCACCCCATGGGAGACCAGGAGAAGCACCTGGCTCCTGCCATTGGATCAGCGCGGTGCGCCGGCCGCGACGTGCCTACCGCGGCGGCCATTTGAGGGTGAACCAACAGCAAAAAGGAAGACCTTTCTCTCTGTCTCTCTCTCACTGTCCACTCTGCCTGTCAAAAAATTTTTAAAAAATTTAAAAAAAAAAAGAGTTTAGGATGAAATGAAAACATTATGTGTAGCTCTAAAACCCTCCTACAGATGTTCATGACTCCCTTACCCACTGACTGCAAAGAATGTTACACAGAGAGTTTTCAGATGTGCCTCATCACCGCCACATCCTTGGCACCTTCTCCCAAGATGACCAGTTCAAGGGCAAATATATGTTTAAAGGTTATAATTTCTGGGATTCTTCTTTTTTTTAAAATCACAACTCGTATGCTATAAAAGAGATATAATATTGAGTGGAAGAAGCCAGAACAATACGAGTATATATTGTATAATTCTATTTCTATGAAGTTCAACAATAGGCCAAACTAATCCATGGTGATAGAAGTCAGAATAGTGGTTACCTCTGGGGAAGTGGAATTGAGTGAGAAAAGGTAGGAGGTAGGCTTCTGGGGAGTGCTTGAAATAGTCTCTATCTTAAATTGGGTATGGGTCACAAGCATGTACATGGACATGAAAATTTATCAAGATGGACACTTAAGGTTAAATACACTTTATGTATGTCATGGCTCAATGAAAGGTGTTTTATTCTTTCAAGTCATAGTTAGTGTTTATCATCCAACGTGTGATCTTCTCTTGGCCCTCCCACCCCCATCATATGCCTGAGGGCTCCTGTTGAGATAACAGTGAAAGAGGCCAATGGAACTAATCAATTCAAGAAGAAATTGCTACAAAAATGTCTCTCCAATTTGTTGGCTTCCAAAACAGTAGTAGCCCTCACACTCAACGTTCATTTATAGATTAGATTCCCACTTGCAAAATGGAAGTGAACATGATTTTGTCAAACCCTAACTTCAAGACTTTAAGTGCAGTGTGTGTGCGTGTGTGTGTTCCTTCCCGGGCAAGTTTACATACAAACTGATCTTTTGTGCTTTGGAAGACACTTGTTCTAACTGTGCATGTTGTCAGAATTCCTCAGTTAAATCATTTAGCATTTAAGTAATGAAAAATAAGAGACCATAGAGTTAGAGGGAACCCTGGCAGTACAGGTCTTCAGCTCATCTTCCCCCCCGTCAGAAATCCTTTCAATGGAGGGCCGTGATATTACAATGAAGTTTAATTGAGACACCTAGAGAGTTTCTGTTTTATTTGCCAGTGAGCTCTCTGAAGATGTGAGAGGCTGAAGGGTGGGTATGATGGGAAGAGAGAAGAGGCACCAAATAGCTTTCTATGTAATCAATACAGAACAATGGATCAGCAGCGAGAATTGCTACATCTCCCTCTGGGCTCTCTGCCTCCTTTTCTCAAGCAAACCACGTGAAGTTTCGAGCAATTCAGGGCTTGTTGTTGGAAATAGTTGGGTTGTTGGAAATGGTCATGTCAGAGAAATGCAAAAGTTGCCCTGGCATTTTAGGGCCGCTCTGCCCTTCAGCAGCAATGAAAATTGTACCTCCCATTACATCTGCCTGGCCACCAAGGAGTCTTCAGTTGCCCTCAGCTGTTGGGAGCCCCTGTATACACGTTGTTTCTGTAAATATTTTTTTCAAAGGTTTAATTTTCTGAAAGAATAAATACGCACTCACATCTGTAAAGGTTGAGGCTCTCCTTTTCCATCTCTCTCTCTGCCCTTCATAGAATTGCCTCTCCCCTGTGGAGCACAACTAAGATGTGCTCACTTATCCTCTGCAGAAAAGGATTTCTGTGTGGCAGACGCAAAAGTCTCAACTACAAAAGTGACCTGAAAATTGCACAAGACACTTACTAACCACTGACAGGTTGCAGTCATGAATAATTATTGATCTGTGGGGTCTGGAAGTTGGATAATTAATGCTTAGAGAGGTGCAAAGGACACATTTTAGAAGAAAGCAGATTATTTTTGTGTCTCCAATCTATGTGACCGTATTCTTAGTATTTGTCACTGGATATTTCTTTTTAAAACAACCCAGTTAATATTTATATAGCAAAAGATAATAGTAACATGCATCAGTCTTAAACAAATCTCATGTTTTGTCCTTGTTACAAATGCAGCTACAACAATCACCAGCATAGAAAATGAACAAAATTTTTAGAGAGAAACCAGAGTGTGGATGTATACTAAAGTAGAGAAGCTCTTTTTCCCAAAATTATATGAGGAATATTTGCCTGGAGCTATTTATCACAATTCAAAAATGCTTAAAGGAATATTCAATGCCCTCAAGCATTGGAAATACACCAGCCAGTGCTTTCATATGTGGTAATATGGACATAAGAAAAACCTATTAATCAGCATAGAAGAAAGAAAACCAGTATTTCCCAGGCACCTACTAAGAATGAGTGGAGTAAGAGTAACATCAACCTTTGGAGATCTTCTGAGGTTTAAACAATGGACAGAAAGAACACAGTATAATGTCTGATATCTAGCAGAAGTGTATAACATTATATCTGTTTGTATCAAGCAACATGTGCATGTGAGTGTGTACTTTCTTTTTTTAAAAGCCACAACAACTTTTGTATTTAATGTTGAAACAGCTTTACCATGGCCTTGGCTAACATAATAATTAGCAAAAAATTACAAACATTACAAGAAAGATAAAAGGGAAAAAAAATGTCTGCCCACACCATCCACCAACAACATTTTCTTTGAAAATTCTTCCATATCCTTCTCTTGCACACATACACATACACACATACACAAGTTTACCCAAGTGACATCATCCTGTTTGTACATTTTGCATTCTGTCTCTTGAATTCAACAACACGACTTGATGTCTGCAAGGTAGATATTGTTATTTCCATTTGGGGCAGTTGAGAAATCCAAGGTTCAGAGAAGGTAGGTACATTTTTTCCAGGATCAGTAATTTTGCTACTAAGAATATAGAGCCAAAATTCAAATCTTAATCTATGGAATCACAAAGAAACCTACATACAGTAATCCTGAGTAATTGCACATTTCCCTTAAGAAAAGCTCAATTGTACACAAATTTACTTCTCTAAGCCCTTTTAGCAACTTGTTTTCGGTACATCTAAATGGCAAATGGATCCTGCTGGGAGTAATTTTAAAAAGAGAGAACTGGGGTTTGGGAATAGAAAAGGGAGGTAACACAAATGGCAAAGAAAAAGGAGAAGATTTTGCACTGCAGTCTTGGGAAAGATAAGGGAAGATGAAGGGAAATGGCTCCAGCCTTAGAACTGTAGCACTCTCTGAGGAGGGCTTGGCATGTGTTTGGGAGGGCGGGGCAGCAGCAGGAGCTTGGGTGAGGAGTTAATGGGCACAGGCTCAAGCAGGCTGATCCCAAGACTGCTCAGGGAAGCAGAGCACAGGTGAGCCTTTTCCATGTGAGGCAGCCCGGTCACTGTGTAACTTCACTGCAGGGACTGGAAGCGGCCTCGGAGAGGAGCTCAGCCATGGAATCAAAAAGCCATGGAACATTTGGTTGGAAGATGAGAAAGGTGTATAGAAATCCTTGCTAACTTGCATGGTGCCTTAAATTAATATTTATAATTACCTTTAAAAATGCTTCTTAGCATGTATATGGAAGCAAAACAAGCCAGCAACTCTCCTATGGAAGTGGTAGGGAAGAGAGATGGAAAAGT
Organism: Lepus europaeus; assembly: GCF_033115175.1. Classification (NCBI taxonomy): domain Eukaryota; kingdom Metazoa; phylum Chordata; class Mammalia; order Lagomorpha; family Leporidae; genus Lepus; species Lepus europaeus. The sequence continues at coordinate 84,107,253 of NC_084831.1, read as the reverse complement.
TTTTTCAATCAATCTGAATGAAGCAAAGGGAAACAAATGCTTTGCCCATGGTATTCCACATTTATTTTTATGGTTTACTTACTTTAGTAGGGGATTTCAGGTGATTATTACTGCCCTTTGTCTTAATTCTATTTTCTCCCTAAAGTCTTCATTTCTTCAAACGTGAATTCTCCCATCACGGGGTTTGCCAAAACCAAAGACCCATAACTGGGGAGGTTCTACTAGGCAGTAAAATTTCATTTATCCAGGCTGCTCATTTGGAATTTAAAATAATTACATGTGAGTTGTTTGAAATTTACTCTTGCATTGATTATGCAATGAAGAAATTATAAATAAATTTATATTTATGCATAAGCTTAAAGAAAATATGGTTCTGGTATATTGCAGGCGGTCAACAAACATAAATTGAATGAACATTGTTGCATAAGCTGTTCTACTCTTAGAGCCTTTGGCAGTGACTCCTGCCAACCTGGGATGAGCTTCTCCTGTATGTTAAAGAGGCTGGAGCAGAGTTCCACCTGCTGCCACTGGTCACTGGCTAGAATCGTGCATGTGCAACCTGGGCTTGTGCTTGGCTTAAAACTCGATCATCACTGGACTGAAATTCTTAACAATTTCACCTTTTTCTTACATTTGGTAGTCAAAGACCAATGGGAGAAGGGTGCATGAGCTTGAGCGGAAGAGCTGTGCTCAGTAACTGTGGTCTCCTTTCTGTGTCCTTGATTTGAGCTCAGCACACGTGGTGCCCCACAAGCACAGAATTCCAGGGACCCACCCTGTGTGGGAGCTCAGTGAGACCCAAGGAAGTGCAGGTAAATATGTCTCATCCATGATTAAGTAAAAAGTGGGCCCAGGGCAGCTAGGAGAGGCCACTCTTTCCTTTTGAACCAGGACTCATTTTGGATTCAGAGAAAGGTAAGGACTTTCTAAGTGTAAATGCCATCATGTCCTTTCTTCCTACCCCAAGTTATTTAGTCGCTTATGCTGAAAACGATGACAGCAAAGGGAAAAGGAAGCAATTCATACTTCTTTTTCCTTTCAGTTCTTCCCTATTGATCAGAAAGTCAAAAATGGAAAGTAGTGATAGAATGTATTCATATCACAAGTGAAAAAGACCAGTCAGTTATTGTAGCACTGGATTTCCACTGCTCCATGAAGAACAAAATGCAGCAGCCTTTACAAACTAAGGTATGCACATGGTATAAGTTTAGCGATTCTGCAAATGTTAACTGTTTTTATATTTGTATTTAAAATGGGCATTGCACAATATAATGATAAATGGTAAGTTTCGTATCAATATTATAACTATGTCTTCTTTATTCAGGATGATATTAAACAGCAACTTAAGAAAAACACCAGGACAGAGAGAAAGACAGCAGTAGAAGGAAATGGAGCATGCATGTATGGTGGTGCCTTTCACAACACTATTTTCCAGCTTTTTGCAGTGAGCCCCTCTGCCAGTTTATGTAGCCAGCTCTGACTATATTCATTTGGGAGTAAAAAAAGTGTCTTCTTACTTCTCTGACTCATTGTTCCATTCATTAGACAAGTGCCCAGCATGGACTCTGGCACAGGAATGTGCTTGGGGTAAGTGAAGAGCTCAGTAAGCAAGGTCTCTCCCCCACTGGACCCCACACAGACCAGCTCCTTGCTTGAAACACATCTAAGCTTTGTGTTTCTGTGTCCTCTACTTCAAATGAGATTCTTCCTGTTGAATCTAAATTCTCGTAGAGTTTAGTTTCCTGCTAATTGTAGTGAGGATGCCTTCTTACTAATGTGTCTCAACTCCATCTTCTGGAGCAAGTGAATCACTTGTGGCCAATCAGCCACCACACAGAGTATGGGATCCAGGATGAAATTCCAGTGAGCAAATGCAGCGGGGTTCACATCACAGTCCTCACCTCTGGCTAAATTGGTGCCATCTGAAAAAGGGGAATGTACTGGTCTCACTGCTGTTGAGTTTAAGATCACTGACACCATCAAAGGGCTGCACAATAAAGGTGTGCCTTCATAGCACAAACAGCCTACATGAACTTTCCAGGGGTCAGCATTTCTGTGTCTCACAAAGATATCAAAGGGAGTGCAGTATGGTCCACAGAGCTGGGGGCCTGGTATGAGTGGAGGAGGAAGGCAGAGAGACCCCGGAGATGCAGGTTAGCCAGCACCACCAGGGGAAGGGGCAGACTAAGGTCAAGCTCTGACCCCAACCCAAGGCTTGCCCTAAGAGGCCACAGACTGATCAGATCAGTATTCCCTCTTTGGTCTACACTGCAATGTATGGTGACAAAGCCCAAGCACAGGCACCAGTCTTCTTAATTTGGTCAAGCAAAGTGTGTCTGGTCTCTGGTCAAAGCCTTTAGAATTCACTGCCAAGCCTTTTCCCTTTGAGGTAGGTACAGCCCTTAGAGAGGGATAAATGTGCCATAACTAGGGAGCACTGTGAATGCAGAGCCCCTGCCATTTTCCACAGGGAAATGGGACTGCAGTAAATTGTGCACCAGCAACCAAAACAAGAAGCAGAAGTTCAAGGACCCAGACCTAGGTTTCCCAACTAATTAACCCAGATGCCTAGGCAAGTCACTTAGCTGTCCAAGCCTCAGTTCCCTCATCTATTAAATGAGAGTTACTAAGATTATTTCAAATTCCAACTAAATGTCAAACATGATTTTTAATGTCTCTTTCCTGCTTTCTTCTCCCATCAATTCTTTCCAAATATGGGCCCCCATCCAGAGGTCCTGGACCACATCCAGAGGTCCCGGACCACATCTGTTTTGACCTTGGACCCCAACTGCAGAGCATGGTACCTGGCATACAACAGGTGCTCAAGGAATGCTTATTCGATGAATGTTTCTATGGAAAAATCTCTCTCTATGGATGTTACTTTCTATTATTTCCTGCCAGAGAAAGGGGGCAGAAATCTATGATAACATAATAAGAAAGGGAAAGCATTCTAATAGCTGACAACACAGAATACATTAGAGCAATGCACAGTCACCATACATTAAGTCTTTTTAATCTAGCTTTTAAACAGCTTTTCTTATTAGCCAAATGAAATACAGTAATCCTTTAACTCTCCTGTGTCAGATTATCAGCTACTTCAAGTAAGTGTTAACATTTCTGTCACTGGCAAAAGTGAATTATGTTTTCCTTCCCAAGCTTGCATCAACATGCCCAACAAGCAGGCCGCGCACGCCTCCTTAATGGGACAGTGTGAGGTGCCACTGCTTGGTGACTATGAAGCAGTCTGACACGGGGGGAGGGGCTGTCAGCTCCACCCTGCAGCCTGAGCAGGACCACGCAGCCTCTGCAGCGTGAGTGAATGAGTGATTTGGGATGACATCCAGTCTACCCTGGATGAACTGCAGGACACCTATTAACCTCTCCAGCCCACACAGAAGATTCTAGATGTTGTTATCTCTTGTGCATTTCTGTGTCAGGGACACTGACAATACAGGGGGTACCTAATACTTTATGTTCAAACTCCCATTCTTTAGCATTCTGAGAAATCTCCCCACCAGGAAAATTCAATTTGGTGACACAAAGTTTTTATGTCTCTGCAGACCAATTGATTATGGTGTAGCAGAGAGGAGAGACACATACACATAACAGAGACAGAGAAAAAGAGAGAGAGAGAGAGGACAGAGAGGGAGAGAGAGAGGGAGGGAGAGAGATATTAGGAGAAAAATTACAATAAAAATTCAAGTTTCTTTGCCGAAGCCCATTTCTTCATTTTTCAGACCTCTTCCTGGCCATGCACTGAGCTGTGCTGCTGTGCCACACCGTGTCTGACGCTGGTCTTCCTTCTGCTTGGAAACATCTCCACATCTTGTTTACCTGAAGGACTCTCCCTCTCCCCTGAGGGAAGAGATGCTTAATGAATTGGGGTGTCATCCTAGTTTGAACAGGACACTGATAACCTCCTGCACTGGTCATTTCTCCTGACCCAGTGGCCTCATAGGCACTCAGGGCATTGTCATCTCAGAAGACATCTTCAGAAGATGTCTACCCGCTTCTTCCCACACTCTCGCCCCTCATAATCAGTGACATCAGCTGAAATAACCGGGCCTAAACCAGAAGTCTAAAGTCTTTGCACCTTTGTAACCCACTTTCCTGGGAAGGAGGAAAGTCGGTTCTTAAAAAATTTTGTGCAGCTAAGAAAGTCATGCTTATGGCTTTTGGAAATAAAAAAAAAAAAAACACCATTTAGACTGCAGGTGCATCTTGTCCTGGAAAGAGAGGGACAGAGAAGGGTTGGAAGACTTGGATCTCAGCTCCTTCACTAAGTAGTCTTTTTTGTGTGTGTGTGTTTCATATTTATTAAAAAAAAAAAAAAGTGGATCCAAAGAACAACCTCAGGGATGGAGGTGGCAGGACACAGACCCATAGGTAGCTAGAAAAGTATGCCTTAGGGAAATTTAGGGAGCCTCGTTACTACCTTGTTTACATGCTATGTAAGTAGCTAGCTTAGTTTTCCATTCTTCTGTCCCACCCACTTACAAACATGGCACAGCTACTGGCTTGCCTAGTAAGGCCTCATTTAAAGGACACCATTTACACAGATTCGGTACAGCAGTACTTCTAACTTAAAAAGATCTCATCCCCATACAGTCTTGTTCTAGATCTTTGGCTGACTATCTTTATTGTTGCGTGTGAGATGGTTTCACCCCTTGAACACACAAAGCCATGTTAAGTCTTTATAGTTATCAATAAATTGTACTGCCCTCTCTTTTACATGCAGCTAAAAAATGGCGAAAGGCCAGGACAAAACACAGTGAATGCTATACTGTTGCAATTATCACCCATTAAACGATCATTTGCTAATAATGGTCACTAAATTTATATATTAAAGAAATTATATATAGAATACTGCAAAAACACAGTAAAAAGACTGAAATTTGCTCATTTCTGCTCAGGAAGTCCCTTCAATCCCAAGCTTCATCATACGCCATCCTTTCAGCTTCAAAATTTACTGCTGTTACTACTGCTTCTCCTCCTTTTGATCTTCCTTTTGTTCCCCAGTGCCAGAACTTCCAGAGCCTTCTCGCTTGGATGCCATCTTTTTGTATGCCATTTCGAAGAGCTTCAATGATGCCTGCTGAAGGGAAGACGCTGCCTGCCTAATGTTTTCTCCTGTTTCGCTGTCTTTTCGAGCCAGGAGCTCCCTCATTTTGGAAATCTCTTCTTTTAGCTTGTTGTACTCATCAGCAGGCAACTGGTCCTTGAATTCTTCCATCTTGGTTTCTGTGTCATGAATGATTCCTTCAGCCATATTAACTGCTTCAACCCGTTCCTTCTTTCGCCGGTCTTCCTCAGCATACTTTTCTGCATTTTTAACATTTTCAATGTCATCTTTGCTTAATCCACCTGAAGACTGGATTACAATCTGCTGCTCGCGTCCTGTGCCCTTATCTTTCGCAGAAACATGTACAATCCCATTGGCATCAATATCAAATGTAACTTCAATCTGAGGGACTCCTCGAGGTGCTGGAGGAATTCCAATCAAAGTGAACTGTCCAAGAAGTTTGTTGTCTCCAGCCATCTCTCTCTCCCCCTGACATACTTTAATCTCGACTTGAGTCTGCCCATCAGCAGCAGTAGAAAACACCTGGCTCTTTTTGGTTGGAATAGTGGTGTTCCTGTTAATAAGCTTGGTGAAGACACCTCCTAGAGTCTCAATACCCAGAGACAGGGGAGTGACATCCAGGAGCAGCACATCTGTGACATCACCAGCCAATATGCCTCCTTGAATAGCAGCTCCAATAGCCACAGCTTCATCAGGATTGACAGCTTTACTTGGGGCTCAGCCAAAAAGATCCTGCACAGTCTGCTGGACCTTGGGCATCCTAGTCATGCCACCAACAAGAATCACTTCTCCTATGTCACTCTTGCTAACTTCTGCATCTTGCATAGCTTTCTGGCATGGAGCTATAGTCCTCTTGATCAGATCTGCAACAATTCTCTCAAATTGAGCCCGGGTCAACTTCATGTTCAAATGCTTGGGTCCGGAAGCATCCATCGTAAGATACGGCAAGTTGATGTCGGTCTGCACAGATGAGGAGAGCTCACATTTGGCTTTCTCAGCAGCTTCTCTCACTCTCTGCAGTGCCATGTTGTCTTTGGTCAAATCAACTCCTGTCTCCCTCTTGAACTCCTTCACAATGTGTCGTAACAAGGCCTGGTCAAAGTCTTCACCACCTAAGAAAGTGTCCCCATTTGTGGATTTCACTTCAAATACTCCTTTCTGAATTTCCAGGATGGAAATATCAAAAGTTCCACCACCTAAATCATACACAGCAATGATTTTATCTTCAGATTTGTCTAGACCGTAGGCCAGAGCAGCAGCTGTGGGTTCATTAATCACCCGAAGCACATTTAGGCCAGATATCTGACCAGCATCCTTAGTAGCCTGTCTCTGTGAGTCATTGAAATAAGCTGGGACTGTGATTACGGCATTCTTTGCCGCGTGTCCCAAGTAGTTTTCTGCAGTCTCTTTCATCTTCATCAACACAAATGCTCCTATCTGACTTGGAGAATAGACCTTTCCATGAGCCTCAACCCAGGCATCGCCATTGGAGGCACGGACTATTTTAAATGGAACATTTTTAATGTCTTTCTGTACTTCAGGGTCATCATAGCGCCGGCCAATAAGACGTTTGGTGGCATAAAATGTATTGTTCGGGTTAGTGACAGCCTGTCGCTTGGCTGGCATGCCAACAAGACGTTCACCATCTGCAGTAAAGGCCACAACGGAAGGGGTGGTCCTGGCACCTTCGGCATTCTCCAGCACCTTTGCTTGTTTACCTTCCGTAACTGCAACACAGGAGTTTGTAGTACCCAGATCAATTCCAACAACTGCACCCTTAATTGCTTCTGACGCATAATCCCGCCTTGAAACAATTCTGAACGCCTCATGACTAAAGCCATTCCAGCCATCCTGGTGGCGGGCGGCCGCGGGGCCCCGGGAGGCTGCGGCGCCTACAAGGCGAGCTGCTGGGCTCGGCTGGCACTTATGGCGACGAGACGGAGGGCGTACGAGGCTGCAAAAAAGAGCACCCGGGCGCACGGGAGCTGCGCGGAGCGGCGGTGGCAGCGCTTCTACTAAGTAGTCTTATGACCTTGATCTGTGGATCTCAATTTCCTCATCTTTAGAAAGAGGCAAATACCACCCATCTTACAGAAACCTCATGAGGCTAAATGAAACCATGCTTGGGAAAGCGCTGGGCACAATATCTGGCTTGTTGCCCACCAGGGCTCCCATGGGTCACATCTGTTCTGCAATTTTCTGAATTCCCTGATCTATCTATGTAAGAGAAAGTTACATCTGAAATCAGATCCTGGTCTCTACAAAATCTTCCTTTAGCCTCATAAGTTAATAGAACTGTGCAGTTATCAGCATTCTTTTCACTCCTGAATTTGTATTACATGCATATCATAGTGTGTGGTTAAAAAAAATCATCCTTTCCATTCTTATCTTTTGGGTTTTCTCCTTGCATTAACCTCCATTAGAAAATACTGGAAACTAAGGGTGAATAGAAAATAGAAAGTTTGTGAAACTAGAACTCAGGTCAGTGTTTGGACACCAAAATCTTGCTTTATTGATACCTACAGAAAATTCCTGGAATATCGACAGCTGTTCTCCAGTGCTTGATACATCACAAGATTGCCTGTGATCCCTTGACCTTTTGATCAATTGCTCGTCTATCATCTAACATCTTCTGCTAAGTGAAGAGCAGGGTATCCCTAAGAGTAGTCATTTATTATTAATGTGTATTAATAATACATTGCATTACCCTTTCACTGGAGTGCTGGCTTTTGGATACAGTCAAGTTTTATAAATTGTTGTCAATTTGAATAGGGCAATTTGAATAGGCATGCCATTTTTCAATAAATCATTGCAGTCTAGGCCAGTTTACCCCATGTATCCTAGTCAGTTGCTCAGAGAAGAGACGTTTATAGCAGATTTGATGATTTTGTTCATTCCAATTCTATTACATTGTTTTCCCTGGAAACATCACTCACCTATTTTTTTTTTTTCTGGAGCATCTACTGTAGCTTAGCCCATGTGGATCAGTTAAGCACGGATTCTTCTTCTGTCTCCAAAGGTGGGCATATACTCCAGGTCTAGCCAATCAGTATGCAGCTATGACTCCATGATGGCCAATCAGGACTAATTCTAAAACCTTACTCTGAGCTTGTTCCTTCACCTGAGTGTGTGTGTGTGTGTGTGTAAGCCCATGTTCACAGGGTAATGAAGAAGGTGAATAAGGAGCCTGATTCCTACTTTAAAGTCATGAAGAATTAGTTTGAGAAACAGCCTTACTACCATTGTGGAGGACTCCAGCTGGTGCTAGGCAGATATGTAAAGTCCTTTATGTGGACCATCTCGTTTAATTGTCACAGTGACTGCATAAAGTAGACTGCATTATCCTCATTCAGTACAGTAAGCAGTATGCCCACATTCAGCACCCAGAAAGTGAGAGAGATGGGATTTGAACCTATGTCTGTCCTTCCCTAGCTCTTACCTCCACATATATTGGTAACTCATCAACTTAATTGACAGCTTAAAAAAGGCTTCTAAATTCCTCAGGATGCGGGTTTATTACCTCAAGTCTATGCTAGTGAGAAAAGAAAAATAAATTGTCATATTATTCTCATAATTGAAAGTTTGATCATTGAAGTCTCACGATAGACATTGTAATCAGAAAATGTGCAGATTAAGGACTGTGTTCTTTTCTTTAGCCAGTTCGCCTCCGACTTATGTGGAATTTAAGGCCATGCTGACTTTTCAATGATCAGAAGAAGCCTAGGGATTGTACTTTTCTTTTTTAAACTGTTTCATTTGTTTTATTTTTATTTTTTAGAAAACTTTTATTTAATAAATATAAATTTCAAAAGTACAACTTTTGGATTATAGTAGTTTTTTCCCCCATAACCACCCTCCCACCCACAAACCATCCCATCTCCCACTGCCTCTCCCATCCCATTCTTCATCAAGATTCATTTTTAATTATCTTTATATACAGAAGATCAACTTAGTATATACTAAGTAAAAATTTCAACAGATTGCACCCACACAGACACACAAAGTATAAAGTACTGTTTGAAGACTAGTTTTACCGTTAATTCACATAGTACAACACATTAAGGACAGAGATCCTACATGGGGAGTAAGTGCACAATGACTCCTGTTGTTGATTTAACAGGGATTGTACTTTTCTTCATTGATTGAAACCATTGGAATTAGAAAGGTATTTAGAAATTTCCTTGAGTTATGACTTTGAATTTGGAGACATGGAATTGAAAAAGAGAGTGGTAGATAATTTCTCATGACATGAATGGACCTATGAAATATGTATTTCTGTTCTCCCCATCTTGCATCAACTCATTTGATATTTCAGTTTGTATAATAGCTAAAACTCCTGGCAGAGCTGAGGCAGTAATTGCAAACAGCTGTAAAGTATTACTCATCTTGCTGATCAGAATGACTTCCCGCTAAATAAACCATGAAAAAAGCTTTTCCACCCACAGAGAAGTGAAGTGTAAATGATATATAGACTCCACCATGAAGAGATCAACAGATTGCATTTTCCTATAACTATGATTTTATATAGCTACAGTCACTTTCAAAAATGGCTTAGAAATTCAGCTACATTCAGGAAAAAAACTTTGGTAATAGCATTAATGTCACAGAAAGGATCCTAGAAAGTACTTGAAGTTGTAAAGCTTTCGGGAGCACTGTCTTGCCTCTTCTCGATGAAAATAACTTGCAGTGCAGCTTTATTCATACTCTATCTTAATCTTCCAAGACATTATGTCTAAAGAACATTAGCTAGACTTGCATGTCTTGGCCTTGTCATGCATTTGAAGGTTCAAGGAAACATGGTGGTAGTAGCATTGACAGTGTTGGTGCCACTGCAGAGAGCAACGGTCTCTCAGAGTTTTAGTTCTTTGATCTAAGAACAATACAGTATTGGAGTCACAGAGTTGACCTCTGATGTCTGATGTCACTCCAGCTATAAAGGTACTTCACATGGAAAATGGAATTTAAAAATAAGTCTATTTTTGGTGCAAAAAGGGTTTGAAGATCTATGTACTTTCATTTTGTAATATGCATTTTCCATGAACTTTGTGAAGACTCTTGTATTTGCTAAAACTTCACTGATTGCTGAGATTTTTCTGAAACTAGGAAATTCAGTGGGTTCCATTCATCAAATCATAAAAGTCTCTCTCTCCATGCTCAGACATGATCTCTCTCCTTCGCCTACCTTCTTTGCCCAGATCAAGACTCATAGATAAATTACTACTGAAGTTGTTTTCCAGTCTTGCTCTTTATGGCTCACCAGTCTACTCTCATAAATGCCTGTCAAGCTGATACCCCACTGCTACTTTAGTCCAGTCCCCAGCAGGTGCTCTCCTCTCTTGTCTTCCTGGTTCTCTGAACCCAGCTTGACTCCATTCTCCAATATCATAAATATGGTATATTTAGATGATGGCTTAATATACAACAATTGAAAGGAATGAACGAGATCTATGGTGTCAACAGGAGTAGATCTCAAAAAAATAATATTGACTGAGAAATATATAACTCTCAGTACAGTGTATCATTCATGTAAATGTTTACACAAAACATTTTTTATTATTAATGCATGCATTTATATGAAAAAGTATGGAAACTAAACTCTAAGATACACGACACACATTCACTTTAGCAGTGGACCCTGGGGACACGGGGGTATGGGACTGGGGTGGTGGGGTAGGACATTAGCTAAGTTGATTGCACTTTTATTTCTTTAAATATAATTACTGAAAAACCGATACAACAAAATATTAAGACATGCTAATTGTGGAAGTTGGGAATAGAGGTGCTTATAATATTTTCCTTTGCATGTTTCTAAATATTTTTAAATTCTTGAGAGAAAAGCAAAAAATTAATGGGAAACATTTAAATATAATTATAGGAGAGGAGTTAAAAACAAGAAAATCTAACCCTATGCATCCACACTTCCTTGCAGCCAAAATGATCAATGGAAGAACTACAGTGGATAAAACTATCCCCAGTGTCTACCATGTCACCAGGAGAAGAGACTTCACTATAGTTCTCCAATTTGGGAAGAATTTGCCACAAGGATCTTTTTATAAAGTCTTTGATAGCAATGCTACCTAAAATGCAAGATATTTCAGCAGTGTATAGATGTCTTGAATCAGCTCTCAATAGGTGATCTGTTGTAAAATTATAGTTCTGTAAAGATAGTTTGATTTTTAGAGGTTGGAATAATGAAATCCAAATATGTATCTTTTACTCTGATCTGGTTTATTATGAATCTTAGAGAATCTAGAGAAGTAAATGTCTAAATATCCTCAGTTCTCCATCACTCTTTTTCAGGTGACACAAAAAAATCACATGTAGGATACCCTGTCATGGGTGTACTCAATCTTATGAACAATTCCTACATGGGAAACCACATTATAATCTCAATGAGAATGATGTTCTCATAAGGTCAATCTTACATGCATAATTATGTAAGTATGAGTATGAAGACAATTCACTCACAAGCACCATTAATTTCAATATTAATAATAATAATTTGCTTGTGACATACCTTTTTACCTTTCTTTTATTGAGACAAAATTTATTTTTTACTCCATGATCAAAACGCTGGTCATAAGCCAAAGCTTTCCATAATCTGCTATTGCCAAGCTTTTGAGAGGTGGTTGATGTATGTAATTCAGGAACACTGACAGAGCAAAAGGTCCTTTCCTGTCCCTATAGCCAAAGCCACAGAGGAGCAAAGGAGTCTGAGAAATAGACACCAGAGCTTCCCACCTATGAGGGAGAACTTATTCCTGTGCTTGGAGGTGAGGTCAGGGCACAGTGCAAGGAGCATACAGCAAGCAGTGAAGAGAGGCAGCCCTGACTACAGCTATGCCAATTTGGCCACCAGTGACTCCTCACTATGTTCTTCTTTGTAACTGAACCACAAAATGACCTGTACATTTCTTCCTAGTTCTCATTCTCAGAGAGGCCAATGATGTCTATAGAATGAACTATATAATTTGGGGATGGACATAAGCAAGGCAAAGGCTCTGCACCTAATCTTATGAGGAGGGAGCGGGATGAGGGTCATCTAGAGGCTCAGCACAAAAACGGTCCTCTGTCCAAGTCTCCTCTCCAGGTCCTGGTCATGGGAAGCAGGGACAGGTCTAGATTCCAGTCTTCAAAGGTCTTAACTCTGCTTTGAAACCTGGGCAAAGTCTGGTGGTGGCAGGTTGCACCCCACCTTGTTCTTCTGTCTCTTTCTCCCTGAGTGCACAGCCCAGAAGACTGCCATGTTGAAGATGATCAAGAAGCAAGCAGGTGACTGATTCTCCCCTGCTGCTGACCTCACAGCCTTTTGGGGTCAGCATGATGATAGTGGCAGCCGGGACTTTGAACGTGTCAGAATGGACAGCATTGCACATGGCCCCAAAGCACCACTCTTCTGCCTGACTTGGTACACAGTGTCAAGTCTCAGCACTCACAGAAGATGCTCTTAATATCATACACAGTCCCTAAATGTCACGAAGATCATTGACCAGGCATGCCTCAGTGCAAGAGCGTTAGCTGGGACCTCCCTCAAGGCCTCACCTGCCACTATCTTAGTGCTTCCCACCGGAGGGATCAGCTTGGGTAATTTTCTGATGTGTGACAGGATGTTGTCAACAGACTAGTCAAATCCACATACAATGTTGCCCATAATGAGGTCTTTGGTGTCAGGTGACATTAAAGAATGAGAATGGTGAAGAAACACCTCTGGTGACCCACTTTCCACTAGCCCAAGAATGGAGCTTTCAAATCACTGCCACTACTGGCTTTAGAGAATTCAGGGGGGCTTCATGGAAGTCAGTGCAGGGCTGAAGGTCGGAGAACCTGAGGCCCAGCTAGCTCTCCATTCCAGTTCACAGGTTGAATGACCAGTAGAAGTCACTGGTCCTGCTGTGTTTTTTCCCATTGTTATATGGTAACAAATTACCTGTGTCATGAGAACATTGTGGCTATCAAATGATATAATGGAGAATTTTTTTAAAAAATTACTCTGCAAATATTACATCTAACCTTGGGTTCTAAAGACATTATAAACCTCATGGATCCAACAAAATAAGTCATGATGATGATGATGATAATAACAGAGCTAGCCCCTAAAGTGGGAATTTTTGTTATTCAGCCCACACCCACACCCATAATCCCTTGTGAGTCTCCAAGGTTATGAGTAGAATCTAGAAAGGGATGCATACTCAAATTAGCAAAGTCATATCAATGTTTGGAGGGAAAAAAAAGAGGTTTAAGAGATTTGCCCCCCTCAGTCCCTCAGTAATTTTCGTGCTCATTATCAGTAAGCTGTGTTTTTCTTGTTAAAGAGCTACTTGGGCGTGCAGTGACTTGAGATCATTAAAAATGCATTTACATTTTGTGGAGCCACTAGTGCCCTCAGCATTCCAGGATCTTGCATTAGATTTGCTCGTGGTTCTTTCCCCCATCCAGTGAATATTAAAATATTTAACCTGTATTCAGGCAGCAGCCTCTCAAGTCACCAGGACTTGATTCAGTGATGTCAAGAAGTCAAAAGGGGGTTTGTCAACAGAGAAAACCACAGCTACTCTCCACTTCCCCCAACTGCAAGCGGCTTCTCTTCTATTTTCACTGCTTGAAGGATCTCATTAAAATTTCCTATTTTCAATAGGAATTGGAAGGACCACAGAGTAATTTGGGGAAGGATGAGTTTTAACACAGTTCTTGTATGACAACACAGATAAGGGACATGGCAATTCATCGACTTTGAAAAGAAGCAGGGCATTTGATCAGACTCAGTGCCATTGACTTGTGCCTGGATCTCACCTGGAAGGATGAGAGGCCAGACACAGGCAAGGCTGAAAGACCTGTTTTCCAGAGGAAGCACAGGGAAACCTACCCACGTACTCTGCAAATCTAGCCAGTCATCCTACATGCTGACATAGGAACTGGGCTGCACTGAAAGCATACCACTGTCTTTCCACCCTTCTTATTGGAGCAGATGCACATAAGCAATTGAACAAAGTAAGTTATAGCCCAACACAGTCCATAGGGCATCAGGCAGGAAGGACCATTGGGAACTAGGTATATGGAGAAGAGAGTACAAAAACAGGGTATTTAGAAGTCTGATCTGTCCATGGTTCTAATTTTCAAAGTCAGAAGAGATGCATCCCCTAGGAGACTGGACCCTGCTTAGAAAGACATTTGGACTAGGCAATAAAATAATATGAAAATACCAAAAAATAAAAATAAGGAAGAGAAATAGATGTGTGATTTCATCATAGGACTCCTGTGGAATCTCACAGCACCATGCTTCATGAACCCCAAAGAAAGCAAAAATCCCAGCTAGTGTTATAAATCCTGGTCAGCTGAATTATTTCACATGTTGCAGCCTGACTTAAGTTATTCATCGCAGAGGCTGGCAGCTCCCTGATGCATCCTTCCATGTCACTGGACCGGGTAAAAATAATAAATTGGCCATTGTGAGACACTCTGAGTTTCGAGGGGTTGAGCAGAGCATATTTTATATTCTTCTCTTGGAACTGCCTCTGGTTGGCAGTAAATGGCTGCCAGCACTGCTGTTTCTCAATAGACAAGTCCTAGAAGTAAAGATGATTTAATTTTCATTCACTCCTAGGTCTCCTGCTACCCATGTTCTTCCTTGACACCAACAAGGCTGTGCCTGTCTTCCCGGCCTGAGGCCTGCAGGAGCACTGGCATGGTTTGCCTCTTGCCAGAAAATGCCTTAAGCCAGTCTGAAAAGCCCTCTCTCGGAGTAGGACCACTCCAGTGAGCACAAATTGTCTAGCGGTCTTTTCAGCTGGACTTCCTCCTTAGCCCCCTTCTCTCCAAGAACACACACCAAGGTGTTGATTCAGCAGCACATCTTGAAAGGCAGCCTGACTTGGTTTAAGTCTACAAGTTTCCATTCAATGGAAATATAATGGTAGCACCTGCTGTTAGATTGAATTACTACCCTTATATGGCTGGAGTGGTAAGTATAATTTCCATCACTT
The DNA here is from genome assembly GCF_033115175.1 of Lepus europaeus. Lineage (NCBI taxonomy): Eukaryota > Metazoa > Chordata > Mammalia > Lagomorpha > Leporidae > Lepus > Lepus europaeus. The sequence goes on along the minus strand of NC_084831.1, from coordinate 84,092,190 downwards.
CTTTGGAAAGCAACACAGCAAGTTATGTAAAGGCCACGGAATTGTCCATACTTTTTGGAACCAATCACCTCACTTATAAACATTTATTCTAAGGGTACGATCAGCAGAAAAAAAAAATGATGTTCATGTGCATGTTTCTTTAGTGAAACAACATGGAATTTATTCAGCAAATCTTGATTCAGATGGCTATGTGAAAATATGGAACAATGTGCTGTCTATAAAGGATGAAAGCTTATAGAACAGAATACGTTCTGTGACTGCAGTCACAAAATAAAACAGATCTATGTAGGGACAAAGAGGATAAATATGCAAAAGTGGGTCTTAGGGGTGACGGATTATGTGTATTTTCCCTACATTCAAATTTCTCCTTAATATTCTTTTGATCTTCTCCCTCTAAAATAATAATAAAAAGATACAAAATATGCTTTTCTCAGTGTTTGACATTTCTCCTGAAACTGGCTCTGATGAACTCAATTTGCTCTAGTTTTTTGGAACAAAACAAAAGAAAAGTTAATTCCTTTCTTAGTTTTTTAGCAGTCAGGCATTAGTTTTTCATTGCACAGTGGGTGTCTTTGTTTTGGATGCATTGAATTCTATCATTTTCATGATCCTTTGTGTCATTGCAAAAGCTAAGAGGTGGACTCTGGAATTTCCATGGCCCTTCTCTTCCATTGTCATAGGATTCTTTTGTTTGTTTGTTTGTTTGTTTGAGAGGCAGAGTGACAGAGAGAAGGGAGGGAAGGTGGGAGGGAGACAGAAAGAGAGAGAGGGAGAGAAACCTGACATCTGTTGATTCACTTCCCAAATGGCCACAATGGCCAGATGGGCCAGGCCAAAGCCAGGAGCCAAGAAATCCATCTGAGTCTCCCACATGGGTGGCAGGGACCCAAGTACTTGGGCATCATTTTCTGCCTTCTCAGGCACATTAGCAGGAATGCTAGATGAGAAACAGCAACCAGGACTCGAACCAGCACGCTAGTATGGCATGCCAGTATCAGAAGCTACGGCTTAACCTCCTGTACCACAATCCTTGACCCCTGCATGGGATTCTTAAATGACTTCCTTTAGAGCCCTCATCCCCCATTTACAAATGGAGGTAAAATACAGCAGCAGGAGCTGGGACTGTGGCAAACCAACAGACTGGAATTCAAACTGCAGCACGCCACAGCCAGTCAAATAAGATGCTCAATCAAATTCTATCATTGGACACAATAAAATGTGAAGCACATAACTGAAAATAGCAAATATTGTGGGTGGCAGTGACACTGGTATTTGGAAAGATGAATAAATGCAATTAAGAAACCAGGCAAAAAAGTAAACATGCTAGGTAGCCTACAAAAGGCCAGCCATATTGTGTTTATTTTAATATAGTTTAACAGTAACACCTAATAAAGAGAGCATCATGACTGTGTGAACTAAATTTTCAGGCATAATGAATGCTACAAACTTAACCTCCCAAGTTTAAATAGGCTACAACGTCTTGGGAAAAATGCAAGAAAAATTATTTGATAAAGGTGACGGTTTTTCACACCTGAAAATAATGTTTTTCTTCCAGCCTATCTTGATCAACAGCCAGCAGCAACACATTGCAGATATAATCTCAAGACCTTGTGGCATGTACTTGTCACTACATGCATAACTTACTATGGACAGAGGATCACGGAGATTTTGAACATAATTTCCCACACGACAGGAGATTAAATAGACCACATTGGAAGAAGGCAAGAAGCAGCTAGGTCTCTGGAGTACCAACAAGTAGACTTCAGCCAGTTCTGGAAGCAGATAAACAGCAGGCAATATACTTTCAGACGGGCTACTTGCTCAATAGCTCCTGCTTTGAAGAACTCTAGGGAAAGTATGAGTTGCTGGGTAAGAAAAAGCCAGCCCTGGGAAGATTTGTAGTGCAAGAAAATCAGTGTCTCCTCATTTATGTCTTTCTCTTTTTTCTCCCTTTGTGATATTGGAGTGTCCAGTGCCCCAGAATACTTTACCCCCAACCCCATTAGGACCTTCTCTTGAGGCTGAATTCCTAACACCTGTAATGAGATGCCAAGTAATTGCCCTACCTCTTCCTGTGTGTGTATAAATATTGAGATTTCTCTCCATGCTGTGTTTCCCAGTACAGGAATACCAGATATCAGTGAACAACAGAGATGACACTGGAGTACAAACAACTTTCCCAGTGTCCACAAAACCAATCCACACAGTACCCGTATGGCAAAATCAAGGATCTTGGGAACACACTAAGCTGTGCTTGTTGTCCTTCCTTGTGGAAGTAGAATAGTAATAGCACCAGGAAGTTCTGAAAACTGAGTTCATTCATGGAAAGCTCTACAGCAATGCCTGACTCAGAGTAATGCTCAACGTGTGTTAATTATTGTCATTGCAATTGTTTAATGTGCGAGCCTTTATAAAATAAGTCATGTGATTAGTTGAAAACCACGCATGGGATCCGCATTGTGGCAGCGGGTTAAGCCACTGTTTGTGATTTGGCATCCCATATCAGAGGGCTGGTTCATGTCCCAGCTGCTTCACTTCTGATACAGCTCCCTGCTAATGTGGCTGGGAGAGTGGTGGAATATGGCCCAAGTTCTTGTGTCCTTGCCAACCATGTGAGAGATCCGGTTGGAGGGTTGGAGTTATGGACTCCTGGCTTCAGCCTGGCTGTTGTGGCCATTTGGCCACATATACAGATGGAAGCATTTCTCTCTCTTCCTCCCCATCTCTCTCTCTGACAAATGTTTGGGGCTTGTTTACAGCGCAGAGCAGCAGAGCGATTAAGAACAGAGGTTTTGTGTTCAAAACCTGCTGTCACCACGTGACTATTGTGTGCCACAGGGTTTCAGGTTTCTAATCTGTAACGCGGGGAAACAGAATCTGTCACGGAGTTTCTGTGAAGATTAAAACTGCTACGAAAACACTGGACAAAACCTGATGTAGAGGAGACACCAACACATGGTGGCAGGAAGAAAAGGGTCTATTCAACCAAATCTTATCTTCAGAAACTGATTAACAAGGAATGAGTGTCTGAGAATGTGGGGACTCTCAGAATACTTCAACTAGTTTGTGGCAAATGGATTTAAAAGATATATTTTGGTGCAACATATTTTTGAAATCCATGCATATAAGGAGTTCTCAAAAAAAAAAGCTCATGGAAATGCATAGTATGAAAAAACTACATGGATTTAAAACTTTCTTCACACCAAAATACATTTAATTTGAATTCTATTTGCTCATGAATTTTCTGAAGTACCTGTGTAAAAATAACTTCAAAATGTGACCTAAGTGAGAAATTAGCTATCAGGGTCAGCCAGTATCTGAACCAGAGAACATGTTGTAGATGTGGGACTCCACTGGACATCCCAACATGCAGGCCTGAGCTACACCAACTTGAACAACTTGAGTCGTTCTCAAATGCAAGGAACAGACTTAAGCTTCCTGAAGAGAATCCAATCTGAAAGAGAGAAACCAGAAGAGGCTAGGTTTTATCAGCTCAACCACTTCCTCCAAATACACTCCTTAGGTAAGTCTTCCCAAGAGGATCAAGTTTATGGTGGGAGGCTGGAGGCTTCTCTTCCTTATTTTTCCCTCATGAGAAAGCAATGGACATGCCATCCCTTTTGTGGGCGCTCACAGACTACAGAAGTTTCTCCCAGACTTGTCCTTGACTGACAAATCTGTGTGTTTCCATGTTTGCATGTTCTGTATGGGGAAACAAGGTAGAAATACCCCCTATAGATATGTGATAGACATGTTAGAAGTATGAAAGTTGTGTCCTTGCCTTCTGATAGTTTGCCTTAAAGATGGCCGCTATCAATCCCTTCCCATCCTATGGGTACGTGCATTTTTCTCCACCTAAAGCTTTCTTCCTTCACTCTTTGGAATTTGGTCCAGCCTGCTCGGACTGGTATGGTAGAATATTGCAGAAGTGGTGCAACATGAACACCAAAGCTAGCCCAGAAGAGGCCTTACAATTTAAGTCTGGCCCTGGGAGAAGCCAATCCCCTCAAGGGTACCCAGCTGCCCTGAAACCTCCACACTGTGAGGAAACCGCCACTACCCATCTGAACAGAGAGATGATCAGCCAGTCCCAGCTGCTCCAGCCATCCCTCCTGAGGCCCACAAGGGAGTGAAGGACCCACCTCAGATGTCCAACTCAGTTATTCAGGTGACTTTGGCACCAGCTGCAAATCTCTGAGAAATTCCAAGCTAAAATCACCCAGCGGAGCCCAACCAACCCACAGAACCATGAGAGACATAAACAGCGATTTCATTTGTTATACAGCCACTGATAACCAAACACCCTCTTTATTAGATTCTGCCAACTCTTTTTACTAACCCACTTGGTATTTTGTGTTTGGAGGATTTGTTGCTGTTTTGTAATCTCACCCAAATGGTGCTTGAGCAACTGGGACTGATTCTCATTCAGGGAGCTTTAACATCAAAGATTCTGGTGCCTTGCATTTGTTTTGCGGTTATCTAGCATTTGTTTTGAAGTTATCAAAATAGCAATATTCTACTCTGCATAAAGTATTGGTTCTTTTAAAAAAAGATGTATTTATTTAAAAGGCACAGTGACAGAGAGAGAGAAAGGGAGAGATAGACCATTTCCATCCACTGGTTCATTCCCCAAAAGGCTACAACAACCAGGACTGGACCAGGCTGAAGTCAGGAGACTAAAACTCCATCCAGGTCTCCCACATGGGTGGCAAGGGCCAAAGGACTTGGGCTATCTTCTGCTGCTTTCCAGGCACATTATCAGGGAACAGGATTGGAGGTAGAGCAGCCAGGATGCAAACCAGCCCTCGTATTGGATGCCAGTGTTGCAGAAGACAGCTTAACCCACTGTGCCACAGTGTGGCCTCAAGGACTGGTCCATAATCCTCAATTAAAATGCTTTACAAAAACAAATGAAATTGGGTTTCTTGTAGCTCACTAAGTCACATCTCTCATGCAAATAATAGATTGATAACACAGAGAATGAATATTTACCATGAAACTAATTTCCTGTCATTTGATGCCAATTAAGATTATAATTGCTTCCTCAGTATCACCAGATCATTCACAGCTTCAGGAAGTCCATGTATATTTGGCTACATTTATTTAATTTGCATAAACTCTTCTGTGATTCGTTATTTCTAGAGGAAAGCAGAACTTGAAATCTAATTCTGTGTGGGGTTAGTCTTTAAAATCAGATACATGAGTTAAGCCAGTCATACAAATGAATCTGTACCAAAAAACTTGATGTGCAAACTTAGCCAAGACAACCAAAGACATATCCAGGTAGTCATTTATTTAGTCTCCCTTGCTTATGAAAACCCATTTTGTCTATATGGATGACTGTTTTGTGATATGGTTGTGATACCAACAGATCAAGATGCTCATGAGTGGGACACGAAGCAGGTACCACTTTATATAGAAGAGGACACTCTCATGTTTGTCTGCTGGAATGTTTGCTACAGGCTGAAGATGCTCTGTCCACAAGACTCAGTGCTTATTTCTCTGGCCTAGGAAACCAGAATTCTTGGGCCCTGCAATCTTTCAATCCCTTTGCATTCAGGGTTAGCTTCTTTATTTCTCTGAGCTTCTGTTACTCTCTTGAGACCAAAAGGTAAAAAAAGAATAAGAATGTCTGGGATTTAGAAATTGGTATATGAACTCATTCATGTAAAAGTGACCTGCTTGATCTTTGACTTTTCTAGCAAATGATACACACATGAAGAGGAGCGCTCTCCTATTCCGAGGCCACTCTGTTGAGCACTTTGAACACCAGTAGAATCAGCTTGTGTTAACTCTTACAGACAACAAGCAAATTGCTGTATTGGTATAACTTCCACCCAAGAGAAACTTGCTAGGATCAGACTGTGTTCAGAGTTGGTGTTGGAGCTTCTGTTCTCAGAGGCATTTCCACTGTTTTAACTAAAATATTCCACCTGCTAATTCTATTGTGCTAAGCCATCTCAACCCACTGGCCAACAAAACTGGAAAGCAGAGCAGCTTCGTCTCAGACACAGAGGCCAGTGAAGCAGCCAGGAAAGGTAAATGAGAGCTGCTCCACCTTGGGCCTTTTAGCCAGAAAGTGTGAGCTCTTTGTAATCTTCTCTGTGTATGCTATTCAATCTTGGGGTAAGATACTGAGCATGGATGTAGCAAGTGAACTGTTGAACTTTGGTGACGCCCATGTATCATGGCCATTTGTCCTGAAGTATGATACTGTTGATTTTCCTAGGCTTGAAATACTTAGCATACCTTTCAGACCACTCTCACGAAATTAGAACTACCTGAAGGAAAAAGGTAATGGTAGAGGAAAAGAGAGAAAACAGAAGATGAGATACAGACGGGGCTGTTAAAGAGATAGTCTCTGAAAGAGTAATCTCCCCCAAAGACTTTTATTTTGAATGCATTTTTTAATTATTGCTATTACCAAAATAGAAATTAATCAACCATAGACCAAGAAAATTAAATTAGAATTTTAAAGTCTGTATTGGAAGCAATTTTGAATTCAAAAAATATTGATATGAACATACAAGTTATTGGAGAAAAATAAACATGATACAAGTCAGATAGATATGATATCAATGGTAGTGACAGCCCACATGATCATAGTTTTGTCTTTATTCTCTGTATTGATGAAAAATTTGTGATTTTTTTCAACCAGTAACAAAATCAATAGAACTGTGACTTAGGATTCTCAGCTTAGATGGTTGATTTTATACAATTGAAAATCCAGCCGAATTTCTTGCAATTATACTTTTTTTTTTTTTTGGAAAGTTGCAATGGGACATACCCCAACGTTTTTGCAAACATTGTTATCTCTGATATCTTTTCTCTAGTTTCCCTGAGGAGCTATGAAAACATCTAGCTTTACCTTATATTGACTTTGAACAAAATGCAAAAGGCAAAATAAAATATAGAATGGTCAGATATTTGAAATCCTATAAAAGCTGTGGTAAATAATTTAAATGGAAGCTATCGTGATTGTCATTGCAAATAACAACAGTGTGCCATGCAGACATGCACAATACAATTAAGCCCTTGGCAATTGGGGATTTTACAGTCACCGTTCTGAATGTTCTTAAATGACCCTGAAAACCCACAACATGTAGTAATTCGTATTTTTGCTGAGACATGAATCTGAGTTGCCTGCCCTGGGAGGCAGGAGTGAGTAACTGGATAGCAAGACTTCATTCTCTACTTGTTTCCTGTAGGAGTTTTATGGATTTGGGGGTTCGCAAAGTTCTCAGAGACTCCCTCACAAATATTCTCATATCCAAGGTAGTGTTGGAAACACTAGTTAAAAAACAATAGGAAGTAGGTAAAAGTACAAACACACAGAAAATGCTGGTGTATTGTAACTTCAGCATAGAACACTGGCAAAGGGAGAAATCTCAATGAATACTTATTTGTGTTGGCTGATTATTAAATGGAATAATGTATGTTAAGCATTTAACACAATGTCTGACACATGGTGGGGTGTGCATTATGTCTTAGTTCCCTTTGCTCTGCTGCATCTTTGCGACTGAAACATTTGTATAGCTTCTACTTACAGACAAATTTCTTTATATTAGAAAAAGGAAGAAAGTAGTAGGGGCTATCTTTTGTTCTGGATTTGAGCAATGTCCAGAGTAAAATCTGCTTAAAATAAGGCATCTCCATATAAAGCCCACACTTGATTTAACAGTCTATATTTATGTGGAGCGACAGAGGCATTGATTATACATTCTCTTAATCTATAGCATCACAGTGTGACAAGATTAGGAACCTGGGCCCATATGTAGATGTTAGGGTGTGTGGCAAAATTGAAACACTTCAATAAATTTGCTTTTGAAGATTAGGAATGAGTGCTTGATATACCCATTTGGCTTTTCTCGGTGTCTGAACACAGAATCTCAGTAATCCTTCTGTTGGCAACCTCATTAATGTGTCTTTCAGATCACATTATAATTATATACTTATCATGTCTGCTTAAAAATCAAATAAGGCTAGCTCTTCATTAAGATGGTCTCTTTAAAATGAGGGAGTATTTCAATACATGTTATAAATAACTTTTCTCGAAGATTCAGTAATCTACATATTTTGCAGGTATTTAAATGAAAGATAGTGCAAAATGCAACCATCAGGGTTCTAAAGCTCAGGAAGCTGAATGTTGTTTGATGCATCTGTGAAACAGATTGTCACAATGAAAGGAACCTAAGATTTCCTTTTGTGTTTGGACACTGTGGTAGAGGGTGTTTTTAATAAAGCTCCCCCCCCCCCCCAACCCTGGGTTTCTAAACTACTGCACTCTCACAGAAGGGACAAACAATAGAAATCAGCCAATTGTTTGGTCATCAAAACATGAATATGGTAATTTACACCAAGAGGAATACTGTGCTACCTTCCTTTCAATCAAAATAATGAGAAAGCAGTTACACATTTGCATGAAAATAGAAAGTTAGTGCAGTATTACAGTATTTCAATCGTAATCCGCTCTTCCACCTACACTCCCTTCCTTAAGTACCTTAGGTTTGCAAACTGCTTCAGCAACCATCAGCCAAGATATGCCCATGTCATCTGCAAATCACAGATCACAGATCTTGACTGGAGTGATTGCAGAGGGAGAAGTGCTGAAGGGTTCATAGTGGCCAGAACAAGACTTAAAAGTGATGTGAAATAGGGAGCAAAGAGGGCTGCAATTGCCTTGGAGCCTAAAATAGACTGAGCTTCAATGCCATAGAAAAAAATCACCAGCTTCTCCATCATTTCTTTAAAGGTCAAAATTTTTGTAGCTGGACTGGGAGAGCAGCGGATTGTAGATGCGTTTAACAGCAGGGTATTTTCCGCTGCCATGACCAGTTAAGGAAGATTTTCAAAAACACACCTGCTGGTAAACAGTTTGGCCCTACTCTGGGTCATCCGCCTTCTCCAGTCTCCTTGCCGCCTGGTTTCTTACCAGGGTAGAGTCCCAAACCTCACATCCGTCAAAGCTAGGCTTTCAGTACAGTCCATTACCGTTTTTACAGAAGTACCTCGGTGGCTTTCAGGGAGGTTTTATGGTGTGGGGCTGCCTCTTCCCAAATGCATGAAGCACACACATGAGGCCTACAGATCCAGAGCATGGACTCACGCTATCTCCCCTTCATGTTGTTGGTCAGTGTGCAGACATTGCTGTCTGACCCTCACGGCCCAGCACTCAGGGCTCCACAGCTAGGCTGGGTCACACTCTCTCCAGAGCTCCCCAAAGGAACCTCTGGAAGTCTCTTGGGCAGGTGGCCCAGTGTTGTAGCATGTTACACACAGCAGTTGGCTGCTATAAAACAAGTGAGCCATTGGGCAAATCCAATCCAAGCCTCTGTTCCGACTGCTGCACTGGGGTGGGAAATTATCCATCTCTGCCCACATTTGCACACCAGTCTACCTGGGTGTGTAAGCAGAATGGTAAAGGAAGCTCTTCCCAACCCCACAGCTTCCCATGGAGGGCACATATCAGGTGTTAATGTGGGATGACACTGTTCCAGTGTAGCTAGGCAGAGGCATGCTGGCAACTACCTGCTCCACAAATTCCTGCTGGGGTTAGAATAAAGCTCTAGTGTCAGAGATTACACTTAATCTGACCTTCTGGCCTGCAGGAACCCATAGAACAGGGAAGAAGGTGTGCACTGGAATCTCACTGTCCCTGGTTGTCCTAAATAAACTGTGTATAGTATTCCTGTCACCATGCATTCAGGTGGGGATGGCAGAGTACTTAGCGCGACCTTGCCTGGACATGTGCTCTCTGGAATTGGCATAGATGCTCCAAAAAGGGGGCATAGGGCTACAGATACTCAATATCATAACTTTTTTCTTGTAAGGGGCATATGGTGTGTGCCTTCCAACATTTCCCAGTAGCTACTTTTCATTTAGCAAAGAGATAATAGATGTTAGCTTTTTATTTAGGTCTCTTAGTTGATCTTTTACAGTTTCCTTAGCAGAAGAGAGTGGTAGCCAGGAAAAGGACTGAGTTGTACAACCTTAGGCAAGTTACTTCAGCTCTTTGTGCCTCTGTCCCTTACCTACCATGGAGGGATAATAGCATGCAATGACAGAGATTAAACACATTAATGCATGAGAGAGCTTAGAATAGCGTCTGGTACATGGTAGTTCTCAGTCAAGGTTCAGTGTAGAAGAATGCTGTGGTTGTTACTGTCATGTTCTTGCAGCACCTACCCACCATCTTTCTCTGTGTGAAGGTAGAAGCAGAGGTGAGGGGGCAGAAGGAGCTTGCACTGTATAGCAGCATAGACATCAACAGAGTCCCATGGAGACTCCTTCATCTTCAAGGGTTGCTTTGGCTTCTGCTCTAGTTCTATTTTACCTTTTCAACTCCCGTAGCTCATTTATTCTCCTCCTATGCATCTAGATCTCTCATAAGGACAAAATCAGATTCTTTCGAGAGTTTTTAGAAGGCAGTACAGACAAGAGAATGACACCCAGGCAAAAACAGGTATGAGTCATGGAAGGGAAAGTAGCAATGCAGTCCTCAGGGTCCCGGCATTCATGCTTCCGCCAATATCTATGAGCCTTGTGAATGAGCATGCAATAAAAGAGAGGGGGGAATTTTGTCTGGAATCATTAATCTGCTTCATGCCACTTTCTTAGCCTTTAATTGTTAGAGGATCTGAGTAGCAATGCTTTCATGCACTCTGTGCAATGCCCAGTAGTGTGTCGCTTGTGCCCAAAGTTCCTCTGCCTGCTGCTTTAAAGATGCCCAGGGCCCAGACCCAGAAGGAAAGCAAGTGGTCATAGATGCTAAAATGAGAAGACCATTTGAAAGCAAATGCATATAATAGAAAGAATTTAAGCAGCCGCTGGATGTCATTACTTTCCTTTTTCAAGGAGGCCTGTCTTAGGGTGACACCAATCAAAGAACTGGGTCATCTCTCAATGGTAATTTTTTTAGAAGCCATGAAATTTGTGCAACGATTTCATCCCCCCATTGGCCAAACATGCGCTGAGAGTAGCTAAGCTTGTGAGGGCTCAGGCAGCCCATGGGGCTGTCATCAACTCCATCGGAAGAGTTTATATCCTTAATGGGATCAGAGGTCTTATTGGCGATTCCTCATAAGTGCAACAGAGAAACTATCTTTCTCTCACCACCAGCTCCACACCTGACAATTCTCCTATTTATCAGCTAACAATTATTGTCTGAAAGCAAGTCAATTACAAAGAGGGATTTATGAAGTCCTTAGCGACTAAGAAAAAACTTGATGGAATCTATCCATTCTGTTCAGTTTTCTGAAATGTGAACTGTCTGAAGACATCACTGATTTCACATTGTGTTAGCACCACATCACAATGCAGATCATTAGGACGTTAATTCCCTTGCTTGTGTATCCAGCCAATAAGTTAGACCCTATAGAGAGGGAAACAGAGCACATGGTCATTGTAAACACGAGCGTTAGTCCTGGCCCTCTGCTCACCTCCTCTGGAATCCTTCTCAAGTACCCAGCTGACTGCAACTTGCCCCAGTATCTAGCGGGAGCACGTGATCTTGCTTTGTGTCCTGAACTTCTCTGCCACTGGATTTGGGGCAGCTACTGGAGCACACTCAGCCAGCCTTGGGCTTGCCTGGGGAGTGAATACTCCCTGAGGGAGTTCTGGGGCCAGGGATGAACATGGCTCTCTGACAGCTCTAAGGCATGTCCACTAGGCTTCCCAGGCTGGCCCTGAGATGGGGAAACACAGATCCACACTGGGTGTGACAAAGCCATTCATTTTTGTCTATTTGTGCATCCTGATTAGGTTCAGGTATGAACAATATGGCAAATAAAATGAAGGAATGCAATGCTGTAGTCTACGTCCTTATAAACTACATAGTGTACGAAGGATTCTATAATTAAGTACATAAAATTAACAACTCAGAACATTTTTGCCTAGCCTTTAGTAATGTACATCCTTCTTTTGGATTTATAAATGAGGCCAATGAAACATGATTTTCCAACTATTTACCTATAAAAATGAATGTATAGCTACTTCCTAAGAAGCAATTTGACCAAAAATGTCATTCTATCTTGTGAGACAGAAATAGCCTTTTCTAAACTAAAGAGCCACACTGACTTTGCCTCTGTTTGCTCCTCATCTGCTTCCCCTTTAATGATATGCACCGCATTTGAGATTATTTGCTTAATGTCTATCTGTCCCATTACACTGAAGACTGTGACACTGAGTGCTTTTCCCTCATTGAAAAGGTCATCCTTTGCACTTGGTTCTGCAGCTGACACACAGTGAGTCTTCAATGGATATTACTGAATTTCACTGGATGGAGTCAGATTAACTATCCAAGACAAAATTCTTGACAAAAGGTGTGTTGCTAATGTGATGACTCAAAGACCATCCTGCACAGTTATCAGTCATCTGGGTCCATACTATGTAAGGGAGGTTGTGGCTGAATGGATCCACAAATACCTTAGTGGAGGCACAGCATAGGCACAGCCTGGTCAGGAGGAAGGGATTATGCTTTTCCTTATACTCTGCTTTTAAAACTCTAATCTGAACTTTCTCTAGCAAAGTCACTCAGTGCCCCTGAGTTATTGGTGAAATGAGAATCACACATACACCTTGGTTTCCTGAAGCTGAGCAGCAAAGCCAGTGAAGCAGCCAGTGGATCTAAGTGAATCTTTCAGCCTCAGATTTGTTGCCACTTTAATTTCAGAAAGTATAGGACACTATAAGAAACAATGACCTGATCAGCTCTTGTCCTGACTTTAGATGTACAATGTAATACTTTATCCTTTCTAGTATTTGTTGTTGTTGTTGTTGTTGTTCTAGTACTAGTGGTTGAACTCTGTAATTAACACACAATTATTCTTAGGTGTTTAAATTTTAACTGAAAAGTGATCCCTGTTAAATTTCAGAGTGGAAAAAGAGAGGGAGGAGATGTACAATTTGGGACATGCACAATCAGACTTGCCCCAAATGATGGAGTTAGAAATGTGCCAGGGGATTCCAATACAATCCCATCAAGGTGGCATGTACCAATGCCATCTCACTAGTCCAAGTGATCAATTTCAGTTCACATTCGATGGCTCGGATAGGACTAAGAATCAAAGGGATCACACAAACAAGACAAGTGTCTGCTAATACTAACTGATAGAATCAAAAAGGGAGAGAAAGATCCAACATTGGAAGTGGGATACACAGCAGACTCATAGAATGGCAGATGTCCTAAACAACACTCTGGCCTCAGAATCAGCCCTTAAGGCATTCGGATCTGGCTGAAGAACCCATGAGAGTATTGTAGGCATGGAAAACCAAGATACCATGGAAAAGAAAAAAAAGAAGACCTAAATGAAAGATCTCTGTGAGTGAGATCCCAGTGGAAAGAACTGGGCCATCAAAGAAGGAGGTACCTTTCTCTGAAGGGAGGAGAGAACTTCCACTTTGACTGTGACCCTATCGGAATAAGATCAAAGTCAGCGAACCCTAAAGGCTTCCATAGCCCTGGCAACTCATGACTAGAGCCTAGGGAGATTACTGACGCCATGAACAGGAGTGTCAAATTGTTAAGTCAGCAACAGAAGTCACTGTGTACTTACATCCCATGTGGGAACTGTCCTTAATGTGTTGTCTAATGTGCAGTGATGCTATAACTAGTACTGAAACATTATTTCTACACTTTGTGTTTCTGCGTGGGTACAAACTGATGAGATCTTTACTAATTATATACTGAATCGATCTTCTGTATATAAAGATAATTGGAAATGAAAAAAAAAACCTGGTGTTAAATTGGAAATGGCATAGAAAATTAATTAATTTTTCAAAAAATATTATGTAGGATCTCTGTCTTTAATGTGCTGTACACTCTTATTTAATGCTATAACTAGTACTCCAACAGTATTTTTTTTCACTTTGTGTTGCTATATGGGGGCAAACTGTTGAAATCGTTACCTAATATATACTAAACTGATCTTTTGTATATAAAGAGAATTGAAAATGAATCATGATGTGATTGGAAGGGGAGAGGGAGCGGGAAAGGGGAGGGTTGTGGGTGGGAGGGAAGTTTTGGGAGGGGGAAGCCATTGTAACCCATAAGCTGTACTTTGGAAATTTATATTCATTAAATAAAAGTTTAATTAAAAAAAAAGAAAAATATATACTGAACTGATCTTCTGTATATAAAGAGAATTGAAAATGAATCTTGATGTTAATGGAAGGGGAGAGGGAGTGGGAAAGGGGAGGGTTGCAGGTGGGAGGGAAGTTATGGGGGGGAAGCCATTGTAATCCACAAGCTGTATTTTGGAAATTTATATTCATTAAATAAAAGTTAAAAAAAATAAAAAAAAAGAAAGTATAGGGCCAAAGTATTTGTCAGTGATCTTTTACAGAATTTAAAATGCTATCTAAAATTCCTCTTTATATTAAAATAACATCTTTTCTACTAAATTTTATCCTTGATGGAAAAGAATAAGTGGAGTCTTCCTATAAAAACTCATTCTTTTTTCTCTTTTTTGCCTCATAGAAGGTCACTTCTTTTTTTTTTTTTAATTTTTGACAGGCAGAGTGGACAGTGAGAGAGAGACAGAGAGAAAGGTCTTCCTTTGCCATTGGTTCACCCTCCAATGGCCACCGCGGTTGGCGCACTGCAGCCGGCACACCACGCTGATCCGAAGGCAGGAGCCAGGTGCTTCTCCTGGTCTCCCATGTGGGTGCAGGGCCCAAGCACTTGAGCTATCCTCCACTGCACTCCTGGGCCATAGCAGAGAGCTGGCCTGGAAGAGGGGCAACCGGGACAGAATCCGGTGCCCCGACTGGGACTAGAACCTGGTGTGCAGGCGCCGCAAGGCGGAGGATTAGCCTGTTGAGCCACGGCACCAGCCTACTTCCTTAGTTTTTAAAATTCAAATAACATTTATCCTACCTCAATCATCTAACCATATTAGACTCTTTTAACTATCTCTGTGTTCACTGTATCTTCTTTTCTTTCTTGAGTTGTGAAAAATCACATCTAGAGTAAGTACTCTAATAATACCACTTGAACATGGTAGAGGAAGTAACACTGACTTACTTGTCCAAAGACCCAAGTTTTAGTCTCAACTCTCATTAAGTAGCTGTACAGTCTTGGGCATCTAATGCATTTCTCTAGACGTCTCTTTTCTCTGTTGTAACATGGGAGGTAAGAGGATTAATGTCTATCACACCTACCTCTCAGCTGCAAAAATCTGTGAATGTTTTTGGAGAGGAGTTTTTTAGATAATTTGTTTTGGTTTTGTAAATTGTACCATCTACTGAGTATTAATTGATATGCTTAGCTTATCTAGTGATGTTAATGACTGCATCATGAACGCTCCACATTTTGGAAGAGTATTTCCAGTTGGTTGATGGCTTCATCCCTTCAGTCCCAAGCAGCAGGTATTCTATTGAATTGGGGCTGGTGTGTCCAAGAAGGCAATTTGGACCAAGTCTGACACCTGGTAGGGTCTAGACCTCCTCATTTTGCAGAGTGAGAGGTGGCTTTGCCTAGAGCTTAGTTTCTAACTTAAATGCATCTTCCCCTTAGCTCAGTTTTCTAGCTTTTAACTTCTATTGGCAAACAATAGAAGTATACATCTTATCTTTGTCTCATCAGTACCAGATCACACACAAAGAAAGGACACAAGGGTGTCGTTGTCTGTGGGTCATAGGATGCATCTTGAAATTTCACAGAGGAGGTAAAACCTAGATAGAGAGGATAAAATGCATCCTACAAATAGTGATCACATGTCACCAAATCCTCATACATATCCTGAAAATGAGCACAATGTCAAGGTTTGTGATACAAGATGAGAACATGTACCTGATTACAAGTAGACCCTGCCAAGTCACATGACCACATCATTTTTTCTCCTAATGATAACCATGACAGGGGAAGGAATTTATAATGTGATTCCCCAGATTTCCCTTAAGATAGAGACACTGAGACCACAAAATTTTGGTCTGAAAAGTTCAGGAAGACATTAGTTACAAATTCGGGGGCACTTCCTCTCATAAGAGATCCATGATTTGTTTTTCATTTAAAGACAGACATTTTAGAGAAATTAAAAAATCAGAAACCAGGATTTTTAAGAATTTCACCTGGTTGTTATCAAAGAACACTAATCTGAACAGTTTTTCCTCTCAAGGACACAGTGGATCCTTTAGGGTAGGCGTATGGGTCCATTTGTTGGCAAGTTGTGCTCTAGGTTGCTATGAACTGACCCACTCATCTCCAATAGTATTTTGTCTAATAAGTCAAAAACTTCACAGACGACTCAAAAAACCATCAGATCAGTAGGATGGAGCCATCTAGAAGTAAATCTAGTACTCTAGAGATGACTGATGATTCTTGAAATTCATTGTTGAACTAATGGATAACCAAACTAATCCCATTTTTATGTTTTCAAATTCTAAATCTTCTGAGGTTGTAATCACTGACATTAAGTTATTATGGTATATTTTCCCAAGCCTTATCTATTCTTTTCTCATATAAATGGAAAAAACCTTTTAAAATTATTTTAATAAAATATTTCATTCTCAAAAAATATAGAAGTAAGTACAACAGAAAACTCAATACTTGCCATCAGGTCTAAGAAATAAAACATCACGACTGCAATTGAAGAATCTCTGTGTGCCCTCTTTGGTTCCATTCTCTTTATCATCAAAGACACATTCTGTGCATGTTTTTATACCTTATCATATCTGAGTATATCCCTAAAATATGCACTACTGTATTACATTTTTTAAAACTTTATATAATTTTCACATGTCATCATACTATGTATCAACAACTCCCTTTTATTTGTTTAATACTGGTACAGCACTGCCAATCAGAAAATCTGAAAGCCAAAATACTCCAAAATTCAAAACTTTTTGAGTACCAACATGATGCCTCAAATGGAAAATTCCTCACCTGACCTCACGTGATAGGTCACAGTCAAAATTCAGATACACTAAAAATACTTAGGCTATGTGTGAAAGGCATATAAGGAACATAAATATGTTTAGACTCAGATCACATCCCCAAGATAATCTCATTATATACAAGAAAATATTTCAAAATCTGAAAAACTGCAAAATACTTCTAGTCCCAAGCACTCTGGCTGAGGGCTACTTGACCTGTAGTATGTATATTAGATTTACTCACATTGATATATTTTTGATTATTCATTTAAAGTTCTTTGATAGTATAAATTCACATGAATTTATTTCTCCATCTTCTTCTTGATGAATATTTAAGATCCTCTTAGTTTTCACTCTTACAGTCAATGTTACAATGAATCTTATATATGGGTGCAAGTGTTTCTCGACAATGTATACCTAGGAGTAGAATTGCTAGAACACTGATTTGATATATTCAACTTCCTTAATATTAGCATGTCAGTCTTTAAAGTGAAAATCACCCAGACTTACACCTCTATCAGCAGCATATTATCCCTACTGACCCACCTTCTTGCATCACATCGGATGTCTGACATCTTCACGTTTGCCATTCTGATCAATAGGAAGTGTTACTTTACTGGATTTTAATTGTATATCTTCAACTCTCACCTTTCTGAAAATACGAACCCAAGCATAAGATATTCTGAAAATTTTGTCTCCACTGTCTTACCCCCAACCCCATTCTGCTGGGTAACTTGGAGAACTTGTGTATTAGGAGACATTGCTGATGTTTCCTGCATGTGAAGGTGTGACAGTCGTGACCTCTCCTTCCCGGTGTTAAGTCAGAAACTATGAAGGGTCTGAGATTTTACTGGTAGTCGGACACTAACAAGTTAGCCTGAAACAATTTTATATACATATACTGACAGAAAACACAAGACCCCTGGGTCAGAGAAACAGACCATTTATTACTCACGGCACGACTCCTGTCTCATAGAATTACTCGGTAAGTCATAATACGCAAGACCGTGCACCGGGCTGCCCAGCCTCACTTCTTGTTCCTTCATTCTTACGATACATAACCACTCCTACAATCCTCACTGGCTTTCCTGGACATGGGTAGAAATCTACAATACTGAAACTTTTTATTGATACAAAAGCCATGCATATCCATAGAAAAAAATATTAGTGTAGAATTAATTTTAGTCCATTGTTTTTAGTTTAGCTGATTATAGCAATAGTCAGCATTTGGACACAGTTGACCCTGTAAAGCCACAATTTGATCTTGAAGTTCAATTTTGTTATGTAATAGCTGGATGGCATTGGGCAAGTTCTTAAATTTCTCTTAGAGTCAATGACTCCATCTACAGAATAATAGTAGTAGTGGTTACATCAAAGAGTTGATAAACTTGAATAAGCTAATACAGGTAAGAACCTGATACATGTAATAAATACCTTAATACTTTGTAAGGCACCATCTTTTGGTGGAAGGATGCTTCCCTGAATTTAGCAATGACTTTTGCCTGGATTTTTTTAACGATTTATTTATTTATTTGAAAGTCACAGTTACACAGAAAGAGGAGATGCAGAGAGAGAGAGAGAGAGAGAGAGAGAGGTCTTCCATCTGCTGGTTCACTCCCCAGTTGGCCACAACAGCTAGAACTGCACCAATCTGAAGCCAGGAGCCAGGAGGTTCCTCCAAGTCTCCAACGTGGGTGCAGGGGCCCAAGGACCTGGACTATCCTCTATTGCTTTCCCAGTCCACAGCAGAGAGCTAGATTGGAAGAGGAGCAGCCGGGACAAGAACCAGCATATGGGATGCTGGTGCTTCAGGCCAGGGTGTTAACCCATGGCGCCACAGTGCCGGCCCCTTGCCTGGATGTTACTCCGGTTATTGATCCTAGTGATATTCTAGATTTGGCACATAATAATAATTACAATTTTTCTATTACCTAAATGCTAGGGGTTTTTTTCAAATACAAATAATGCTATTCATTTTACATATGATGATACGGAAAAAGAGAGGTTAGAAAACTTGCCTAGAGTCATAAATGGTAACAGCAAAATTTGAACTCATTACTGTTTACCTCCCAACCATGAATTCTCATTTATTTTTCTTACCAACAAAAAATAGAATATTTGCTTCAACTAAACATCTGGATACTGGCAGACTCCATTCATTTTACTTAGCCATGAACATGAATGTGACAAAAAGCAAATTTCACAGGTTTGGAGGAGAGATCATATCAAATTCTCATATGGTCTTCATCAACATAGCAGTCTATCTCTATAAAACACACACACACAAAGAGTGTCAGCTTGGTAGTTAGTAAAGGCCTCTTGAGAAAATGATATCCAAAAACCAGTAATGTTTTTAATATATTTCCTTTTTTCCCATTTAACTGAAAATATTTGAAAAATCTGTTGTAGAGAATGATCCCAAGCCAAAGATACTTGAACTCAGGTATTTACAACCAAGTTACTGAATATAGTTCATTTTTGCAGTTTTTCTGTTGAGCAGTAATGAGAGAGATCTATCCAGGAATATCAGAACTTTTAGTGTTTTCAGATTCCATTGGAAGGTTTTGTCTGATCCAAGTGATGCTTTAAATATGTTAACACAGAGGTCCAGCATCAATGTCAGTGGCTTAGACTCAAAAAAACCATTCTTAGTACCAGATGGCGTGTTTAACTTCTATCTTCTCATAATCCAAAGACTTATCTGAAGTTAAACAATAAAAAGATCAATGCTTAAGCTCCAAAGGGCTATTAAGTTCCAAAATCTTTCCCCAGAGCCCTTCATTTTTCATCAGGTCACTATTTTGCTATGTGATTAAAGCACTGTAATGCCACAAGTGAGGATGCAAAACCCTCTGCAGGGTTAGTCCCCCCACATTCAGCCTTCCATCCTTTGCTTCCTGATTATATGGGATCCTGTAATATCTTTCCATTTCTGCCTGGCTGTCTTTTCCACCAATTGTTATATAAAGTGAATTTTAAAATAAATAATTATATGGCTGTCTGTATCATCACCCATGCTATACTTCTTTCAAAAACTATCTTTCTCCTTGTTACCCAGAGTACTTAGCAGAAGACCTCCAAATGAAAGCTTAGGAATAGACATTCCCTAAGGTTGGCACAGCCAGTCCAAAACCAACCTGGACTACATATGAATACATTAGAATGCAACCCATTTCTACAGCTATTTAAATTACAGAGAAAGACCAAAACAGAAATTCTCTTTTACTGAAGGCAGACTCTTGTTTAACTCCTAGTTACTTCCTAGGAAGGACTGCCTCTACCCAATTCACTTGAGCAGATGTAACTACAACCGCAAATACACTGTCGACTGGTGTCCTCCAGGGACCTGTTCATTACCTGTCATTAAATGTTTTAAAAGTTTGCATAATTGATCCAGCCAATAAGTCATCATTGATTTATGGGGTTTCTGTGCTGAAGAGTTGCTCTTTAAAAATTCATAACACTGGTATGTGTCTTTACAATCCATTAGCTGTTTACGTACCCACAGTCTTAGCATTGATTGACCTTGGACTGAGATTCTCATGGACTTCTTTTTCTGCAAGTCCTCAGTATAGAAAAGCAATACTTCAGCCTTCTCCCTGGACAGCTAGACTTTGATTTTCTTTTCCCCTCCATCAAAACAGAAACTTTACTTGAAATGATGAATAAATAAAGCATATTCCATAAACAGCTCTTCACTATTATTTAAGCTTATGGGCTGCGTTGTGTGAATCTCCTTTCCCCGCCATCAGATTCAAGTGTGTAAATGTTCTAAAAGGCTTTGAAAGTTTTATGATGATTTCAGGGGATGGAGGAGTAATAGCTGAAGAGTGAAGCTATTAGTTTTAATATTTATATTGAGTGCTCTGAAACATTAATGTGACAGGATGTAAGATCAGTGCAGTGGGATGTATTTACCTCACCACCATTGCCACGTGGCAAAGGGAGAAAAAAAAACCCTCTGTGTACATGTGTGTTTATTTTCTAAAACTTTGAGGCCACAGTTTAAATGTTTGTGGGTTGTTAGGTCCCCCCCCCCTTTTTGTGAGATCTAGAGTTCCCACTGACAAATTCATATGATTTCCTTGAACTTGAGCTATTTGTAGGAAGCAGGAATGGCCTGCCAGACCAAGCTGGGCACATCAGCTGTTTGTGTGGGTCTGCATCCAAATAGTCCTTTCGGGATGCTGTGCAGAACGCCACCTGCCAGGTTAGCAGCTCTTGCTCTTGCCTTCCTGCCCAGCTGTGTCATGGGAAATTTTAAAGAACAATGACAGCAAATATAGATAGATCAAGAAGCCACTCCCACTGATTTCAAATATGGAAAAGCAAGTTAAGGCAGTTCTGTACTCTGGGCTCCTACAGTTCTGGGTTTCAGTTCCAGCTCCTGGTGGAAGGTGAGCCTGGTGTGTGGGGATGATAAAGGGGGTGGTATGGGTACGGCTGAATTCTCAACTTTGGGGAGTGAAGTTGATGAGTAGGCTGGGGAAGGTGAATGTCCTTAAGCTCCAGGCTAAAGGGTTGTTATTTTATCTTGTACTTTTTGAGTTTTCGTTTATTTATTTGTTTGCTTTGTTTTTTCTTTATTTTAACTAGTGTAATATTTAAATATAAATTAACATTCATTTTTAAATATAAGCATAATGTGTCCATAATTTAAAGCACCAGCTCCCCTGGACTAACATTGTGACTTCATGCATGTCCCTTCACATCTTCAAACTCTGGTTATTGATTTTTTTAGATAAAAAAAAGTAGGGGGTCAACACTGTGTTATAATTGGCTAGGCCTTCGCCTGTGGCAGCAGCATTCCAAAATGAGCACCAATTAGTGTTCTGCCTGCTCTATTTCAAATCCAGCTGTCTGCTTATGGCCAGGAAAAGATGGCCCAAGTTCTTGGGCTTCTGCACCCACATGGGAGACCCGGAGGAAGCTTCTGGCTCCTGGCTTTGAATCCACCCAGCTCTGACTGTTGTGGCCATTTGGGGAGTGAACCAGCGGATAGAAGACCTATTTCTTTGTCTCTCCCTCTCTCTCTCTCTCTGTAACCCTACCTCTCAAAGAAATAAATAAAATCTTTGAAAAAAAAAAGATAAAAAGAGTAACTGTACCAATATACATAGTCCTTGTGATTAAATGAGATAATCACTATGAAAAGCTGGCACAATAAATATTTTCTGTTGCTATAACCACAATTAAACAAACACCTTGAGAGAGCCTGTAGTTTGCAAGGCACTAAAATGTGCAACTATAATTTGATTTTTAAAGTTTAATATGTGGGTCTCATTGTCAAGATAGTAACTACCTACTGGAAAAACAATACCATTTGCCCACATAAATCTCAAACAACAATGTGGTGTTTTTCTGGAATTAGAGCCAACTCCTAAAACTTGGGTTAAGTCCCAACTTTGCCATTAGCACCTGGACAACCCTGCACTTGGCACTGAAGCACTGAGACTAGATTTCCTTCAGAAATAGCAATACCATGGGAATCAGAGAAGGAGGAGAAGGTGGGGTAGGAGTGGGGGTGGGAGGGCAGGTGTGGTGGGAAGAATCACTATATTCTTAAAGTTGTACATATAAAATTTGTACTCAATAAATAAAAGTTTGCTTTGGGGAAAAAAGAAATAGTAATACCAGTAATTTGCACACTGTGCAAAGATATTAGTGCTGACAATAATTTTGATAAACAGCAAACTAAAAAAAAAAAAATGTGTGTGCTCAGACAGTTTGAGATATGAGGAATTAGACAAACATGACTGGCTTCAGATCGACACAATGGTTAAGACATCACTTGGGATGCCAGTTATCTCATACCAGAGTGCCTGGGTTTGAGACCCAGCTCTACTTCTAATTCTAGCTTCCTGTTAATGCACACCCTTGGGGACAGCAAATGATGGTTTAAATCCTTGGTTCCCTGCTACCACTGATTCGTAGACCACTGATTGGGTTTCATGGGAGACTACTATTGGGTTTCAGGCCCCTGGCTTTGGCCTGGCTGAGCCCCAGCTGTTTGTGGAGTGACCAGCTTTTTCTCTGGCTGTCTTTATCTGTCTTACTATATTTCAAATAAAAACGAAAACAAATTTTTAAATTTTAAAAAAGAAAATTCTGTTTGTTAAAATGAAAAAGCCCTGTGTGACTTTCTTTTTTTAAAAAAAAGATTTTATTTATTGATTTGAAAGGCAGAGTTACAGAGAGAGAGGGGTGGGAGAAAGACAGAGAGAAAGGTCTTCCCTCCACTGGTTCACTCCCCAAATGGCTACAACAGCCAGAGCTAGGCTGATCCGAAGCCAGGAACCAGGAGCTCTCTCCAGGCCTCCCACATGGGTGCAGAGGCCCAAGCACTTGGGCCCTCTTTTTCTTTCTCAGGCCATAAGCAAAGAGCTAGATCTTAAGAGGAGCAGCCAGGACATGAATTGGTGCCCATATGGGATGCTGGTGCCAGAGGCTTAACCTACTACGCCACAGTGCCAGCCCCTACTTGTTCTTTTTTAGATGTTAGTAGCAATGAAGATGTTAATTACAAAATAGAGATCTTTAGTAAATAATAGTAAAGATAGGGAAGGAAGACTTTCCTCAGATGTGTGAAAATCCTTGACTGTATAGGTGTAAGAATAGGTATTAAGGGGCCGGCACTGTGGTATAGCAGGTAAAGCCACAGCCTGCCGTGCCAGCATCCTTTATGGGAGCTGGTTCAAGACCTGGATGCTCGACTTCCAATCCAGCTATCTGCTACGGCCTGGGAAAGGAATAGAAGATGGTCCAAGTGCTTGAACCCCTGCACCCATGTGGGCGACCCAGAAGAAGCTCCTGGCCTGGCTCCTGGCTTCAGATCGGCACAGCTCTGGCTGTTGCAGCCATTTGGGGAGTGAACCAGCGGATGGAAGCCTTTTCTATCTCTGCCTCTGCTTCTCTGTAACTCTGCCTTTCAAATAAATAAATAATGTTTTTAAAAAACTAGGTATTAAAAAGTTTTGCAGGGTCTTTGCATGGACAATGGATCATTCTTTTCTACCTGTTGAGCTTTACTGTAGTAGAGTAGGTGATAAGCTGGATTTTTTGTAGAAACAGCCACACGTGCACAGGCCTTTTCTCTGGGATTCGTAGGTTTCTAAGGAAGGAACCTTCTGCCTTCTGCCTGGGCACTGCAAAGAACTAGAAGCACTCACTCTGTGAGCAAGGAAGAGAAGGGATACCCCCAGCCCTACCGGCAAATAGGCAAACCATCCTTGATGCCCTTATTTTTTTGGCTCTACACCATGCCCTCCCCGTGACTATGTCCCCAGACTAGAGCCTCCCTGATTCGGTTTTTCCAGAGGCTAACTCTCTGCTTCTCTGTAAATAGGGGGAGGGACATAGTCAGAGGTAGTAGGAGCGGGGAGAAAAACGGGGAGGCACAGATTCCTGACAGCTGTAGACTGGGCAGTAGGCCTGAGAGTCCAAATGCTCACACACTCACCTTCTACCAATTCTCCTCATTTCTGCTCATTTCCTGATTCCTCACCCCTGGTCTCCAACACTGATGTTTTTTCCTGTGGTTTTGCTTGGAGAACCCAACTACTCATCACTGGTATTGTTCTCTGTAACTTCCTCTGCTCTGCAGAACCATTGGCCACTCTCCATCTACTGCCTACCTTCCAAAATTGTCTCAGCCTCCCTCTGGACTGCGTGATCTCCTCTCCTGCTTCTTTGGCCCTGCAGCTTATGCCATTTGGTTGTTCTTGTGCCTTGAATAATATTGTAATGGAAAAATCTAAGTGGAAGAGAAATATATGTGGTCAAACTGCTATGTTTCAACAGAAATTTCAGAGGTTTGGGGCTAGGGGTGGTGGTGGTGGTTTTTACAAATATTATGCACAATGACAAAAAAATGCAGGTGAAAGTGGAGTTGCTCCACATAAATGATGGGTGAAGCCAGAGCTCCCCTTCCCAGCTTCTCCTTTTCCCTCTAAACCCAGACCGACTCTGAGAGCACAGGTGTCAGAAAGCCCCAGGGCTGCTGGGGACCGCATGGAGGAGAAGCCTTGTGCTCTTGGATTCCTGCCCTTCTGGGTCCTTCCGCCAAAATGGGGAGCAACCAAGGATCCGTGTGGGGGTTGCCCTTTTTCCTACCACGATGTGGCATGTTTATTCTACAGAATCTATCATTCAACAAAGGTTTCCTAGGCACCTTCGTCCTAAAGATTCTCATGATTGTGTGTGGAATACAAAGATCCACAAAACGGTCTCTGTGCTAGTGAGGCAGCTGGTTAGGGAAAAATGACCACACCCCACACCCTTCCAAAGGTTCTGTCACACTTACAAGCCCTCTAGAGGCAAGTGGACCCCAGCACCATCTCTTCAAGTTCTACCTGAGGACCCTCCAAGAAGGCACCATTCAGTGGTGAAGAGATGGGTGTCACCCCTACAATGGATACACGTCGCAATTTCAATTTCCCCTCCTCAACTTCCCAGCCTTGGCAGAGACCTTGAAGGAAGTGGCTCTTGGCCAATGCTAATTCAGATCTTTATACTCTACAAGTATGCACTGCTCAGGCCCCACATCCAAAGCGAGCACTGCCTCTCAGCAGATAAAAGCTGTGATCTGCACATTCTGACTATTTTCTTCTCTCCTCTCCCTTCCCCTTGCATTTCTCCATTGCAAGGATTCACTTTGAGCAACACCCCAAAGCCTCATACGGAGGCAAATAAATACGCTCTTTGTTTGTCCCTTGCTATGAGTCCTTTAATGTAAAGGTTACATGGCAAATATTTTCTATCCCAAATGTCAAAGCAACCATGGACTTCCCTGAGGGGACTGTTTTTCCAAAACTCCGTGAAATCAGGTTGGCAGGCAAAGAAAGACATAATGCTGCAGCTACGCGTATCCCTTGAAAAACCACGGGAAATAGCACATGCGAGCCTGTCCAGTAACACATGGGAACAGGCTGAGATGGGGGACTTGGGAGGCTCACCAGGCACCAGGGGCGGCAGTTCCAACCACCCATTCACTCACAGTCAACACCATGGCCCTTCATCCTGTCTGCTCACTCTTCCTGACAGAGAAAACACACAGATGCACACACTTCAATCCAAAGGAATAATTAGGCTTAAAAAATCTTCTGCAGCAAAAACTCACACACTTTTGCAGGTTCATTCTCTGGAGATACCAGCTCTACCATGCAAATATAATAGTAACAGCAGCTTTTCTGCAAACTCTCTCCCCTCTGTGGGATTCCAAAGTGCTGTACACACCATGGGGCAAATCTGGCCCGGTGATTCAGATTGGTCGGTGGATGCTGGAAGCCTTTTCATAAATCTTTCCTGAACCTTCTTAGAAAAGGGAAAGCAGGAAGACAGAGAGGAGAAGCAAAGACGTGAGAAACTTCTTAATTTGTCCACAGCTTTTCCCTCCTTCTGCCTGACTCAGAGGTTCTGGCTCTTGCCCGCATCCCTGATCTCCATGCCCTAGTGTTCTGGAAAAAGAAGGGTAAAAATCCTACTGGAAGATTCTACAGAGAAAAATCAATAAGAACAAAAGAAACCGCCTGCCCACGGGACTGTGTGAGATGAGAGAAATGTGGCACTGTACAGGAGGGGAGAGTCTGGAGAAGAGAGGGTGACATACAGGATAACGTAGGGGCAATAGGACACCACTTTTCTGGATGGAGTGAGAAATTCCTGCAAGTTCCTTGGGTAAAGGACAGAAGACAATGGGTGATGTCACCATACTTGGTTTTGGTCTGTGTGCAGTGATTGAGACACACAGGAGAAGATCTGAATTTTTATAGGGACTATGATTATTTTACTTATTTATTTATTTTAAATATTTGTTTATTTATTTGAAATTCAGAGGTGAGACACACACACCCAGAGAGAGAGAGAGAGAGAGAGGGAGAGAGAGAGATCTTCCATTTGCTGGTTCACTCCCCAGATGGCCACAACAGCCAGGGTGGGGCCAGGACAAAGCTAGGAGCCAGGAGATTCTTTCAGGTCTCCAACATGGGAAGCAGGTGCCTTACTTGGGCCATCTTCCACTGCCATTCACAGGCCATTAGCAGGGAGATGGATAAGAAGTAGAATAGCCAGGACACAAACCAGTGCCTATATTGGATGCCAGCATCGCAGGCAAGTGGCTTTACCCACTATGCTACAAAGCTAGCCCCTGGGACTATAATTCTTTGAGAAAGACACTGCTTGACGCTTTCTAAGCCTGCCAAAAGAACAGTTCCATACATATTTGATATATCTACAGCCCCAGTGATAATTCCCCCTATTCAGTCATCTCCTCAGAATTGGCCTTCTAGGCTATATTTCCCTTCTCTTGCTCAGCAAATACACCCTTGACCTTGAATGGTTACCATTCAGAACAGTTAACAAATTGAAGTGTAGCTGTCCAGGGGAGAAAATGTTTAAACCAATGAGAAGATAAGATGCTTTGTTTGCTGTACTGTCCTTTGCTTCCCCTTCCAGAAATACATATAACCTTTACCTTTGCCTAGTCCCAGGATGGCAGAGTGGATGGTGGAGGGGGCCCGATCTGCATGATCTGACTAATAGAACCCTTTGCCTTCAGAATTCTAGTTGAATTTGGGCAGCAGGGAACAGCGAAGGAGATGTGGGAATAGGAGCGAGGCTGGGTATTTATTCCTCAGACTCACTTCCTGATCTATGGAAGTGTCCTTCAACCAAAGGCCCAGCCTCACTCAGAAGACCCTCTTCACAGAGCTCCCTCTGTCTCCTTCTCAGGGTTCAGGCAACCACTCCTCCCTTGCTCATTCAGGTCAGGGCTGCACCAGCTCTAGTGCTTGACACTGTCCCTCTTGGGTTTTCTCTGCTCCTCGCCCACATCCTTGTAAATACTCTCTTTATCAGACTCTCTTCAAATTACCCAATTACAGGGCACCATCTGTTCCCTGCTGGGACCCAACAGTTAGCAGAATGCAGTCCACCAATGCAAACAGCCTAGCTTACCCGCAGGTGAAAATAAAACAAGGGTGCTATTGATCATGCAGTCATAAAAATAAACGTAGGCTAGAAAAAAAATCTTTTTAGATTTAAGATACACAAGAAGAAAGCATTAAATCATAACAAATAAACCACATCAATAATATAGATTCCCACTCAGCTGTAGAAAAGAATGAAATCATGTCTTTTGCAACAAAGCAGATGCAACT
Source organism: Lepus europaeus (assembly GCF_033115175.1). Classification (NCBI taxonomy): domain Eukaryota; kingdom Metazoa; phylum Chordata; class Mammalia; order Lagomorpha; family Leporidae; genus Lepus; species Lepus europaeus. The sequence continues at coordinate 84,064,162 of NC_084831.1, read as the reverse complement.
GGAAACCATTATGCTTAGTGAAATAAGCCGGTTCCAAAAAGACAAATATCATATGTTTTCCTCATTTGTGGTAATTAATATACAGAGCACAAAAAAGAGCAATACAGATGAGCAAAATTGACATTTTGAGATTGGACTGTTGTTTACAGCCCTTGTTTTTCTCTTACGGAACAGTGGTTTTTCTACATACTACTTGTTGGATTCTTTATTTGATGGAGGGCTATTCTTGTGATGATAAAATAAATTGAAAATATCTCACTGTAAAAATTAAAAGAAAAATAAGAAAGGAAGGAGAAGGAAGGGTAGAAACATGGGCAGGAGGGAGGGTAGGTTGAGAAGTATCACTAAATTTGTATATATGAAATACATGAAATTTGTTCACCTTATAAATAAAAAAAATTTAAATAAAAATTATAAATTCCTATACTTAAAAAATATATAATTCCAACCACTGAATTAAAAGAAAGGCTGTTAAAAATTTTGCACAATCATCTTTAAGTTTCTAAAATAAAAAAGCCCCATATAACACCTACTTTCACTAAAGGAGCTGAGAGAGTCATAATTATAACCCTAGTAGCCTAAGATAAAAAGGATCTGGCTGGGATAGTAAAGATGATAATGAAACTGAAGGACCAAGATCTGTGTTGGAAGTAGTGAAGAGCTGAATTGCCACAGAATAAAATCATCTCAATTGTCGTGCAGAATTCACTGAAGGGCTTTCTAGTGTTTTCTTCCTAAGAAGTTCCTGGAGAAAGCTAGATCAGAAGTAGAACATCCAGGACTTAAACCAGTGCCCATATGGGATGCTGGCACTGCAGGCCAGGGCTTTAACTCGCTGCGTCACAGCACTGGTCCAAACTCACACTTTTAAATCCATCTTTCATGAACTTTTTTGAAGTACCTTCATATTATAATACAGAAGATAAATGAAGAGAATCAGCTGAGATCTAATGAGGTTATTAAACAGAAAACATCCAAGATAAATATTCAGTGAAGAGAACTTTCTAATATAGCAGAAAAATTATTTAGAAAACATAACAGAAAAAACTGATTCATATTAGAAAATAAAATTTTATCTGTTACTTAATGTATTTATTTCTGCTGATAGAAAACCAATTTCTGGGGAGAGCTCAAGATGACGGTATAGCAACAGGATGATCTGAGTCATGCAGGGTAAAATAGATAGTTAAAAAGGAGAGAGCATACACGCCAGAGATAGAGCCATGGGACATTCGCCATGGGGAGCCCAGGAGTCCAAAAGAGACCAGGCAGGTCCATGCTGAAGGAGCAAATGAGAAAGGGAAGCAGCAGAGGCACAGCGGAAACACAGAACAGGGAGGCTGGCACCAGCCCCTGGGGCACCAAGTTAGATGGGAAATCGTGGGTCCATGAGCTGCAGATAGTAGCAGGAAGGGGAGCTTGGTGAACTGTGTTTGAAGTTCCACACGAGAAAAAGAGAAGGTATAGAGGAACAAAAAGAAAGGTCAGGCACCTCCCTGACCATCTACATCCCTCCTCTCCCCCCAGCCACACCTGCAGCCAACTGGGAGAAGCCATACTGATTGTTTACATTTTCCAACACAAGCAGGGTGCTGCCACCTTTGCCTCACATACATATGCCCATCAATTGCAGGGACCTCCTCACCACACCCCAACCCAGGAAAAAGGACCACAGCATTTCAGAGTAATTTCTTCACCACCACACAAGCTGTACATCAAGAATTCCCTAATATTGAAAACTTGAGCTCATTCCATGCACCAGTAGGCAGGGCTCCATGCACCATAGCTCATACCCACCCCCACCATGACTGAGAAGTGACCTGGGCTCCAGGAGGCAGGGCTATGTGCTTCTACTTACAAAGCATAGACACTTAGCAGCTCATATCAGAGGGAAACCTCACCACAAACACAAAGACAAATAAAAGAGAAAAGCATCCAGACAAAAAAAAGAAAAATATACAAATACCAAAAAACAAAGGAAAAATCCTAAATAAGAACAAAAAAGACACTATGAGGTCCTCAAAGGAACACTACAACTCTTCAATAATAGAAGGTAAAGATGAAGAGATCGGGATATGCCAGGAATGGAATTCAGAAAATTAATCATCAGATTACTTAGAAGCAATAAGAGCAAATTCACACAATCTGAATGAAAAGCACTCCCAAGAAATTGAGATATTAAAGAGAAGTCAGAATGAAATACTAAAAATGAAAAATTCAATAGGTCAAATAAAAAATGCAGTGGAAAGCCTTAACAACAGAATAGGTGAGACAGAAGAAAGAATATCAGAACTAGAAGACAAATCTCTCAAATACTACAGTCAGACCAAATAAAAGAAGAAATTAGAAAACAAAAAACATGGTTGCATATCTACATGATTCTATCAAATGACCAAACATACGGATTCTAGGAATTCTAGTAGATGTGGAAAGAAAGGATTTGAAGGCCTTCTTATTGAAATATTAACAGAAAACTTCCCCAATCTGGAGAAAGAAAGACATGTACAAGTACAGGAAATATACAGAACTCCCAATAGACATGACAGGAAAAGATCCTGACCACGAAACAATGTAGTCAAACTCCACAGTAAAACATAAAGAAAAGATCTTAAAATGTGCACAAGAGGAAGGCCGAGTCATGTTCAGAGGAAATCCAATTAGGCTCACTGTATACTCTCATTAGAAACTCTACAGGCAAGAAGAGAATGGTGAGATAAGTTCCAAGTCCTAAGAGAAAAAAGCTGTCAATCCAGAATACTGTACCCAGTGAATTTATCATTTATGAATGAAGGAGAAATAAAGATCATCCACAACAAACAGAAGTTGAAAGAATTTGTAACTACTCGCCCAGCCCTACAAAAGATGCTCAAAGATGTGCTATACACAGAAGCATAGAAGCAGGAACTTCACTATGAAAAAAGATGAATGTGGAAAATGACCCAGTAAAAGCACAAAGGAAACCCAAAGTAAAAAATTAGGACTATTAACAGAAACATGGCAGGGCAAAATTGGTATTTAACAATAGTCACCTTGAATGTAAACACTCTCAGTTCCCACGTTAAAAGACACGGACTGGCTGTATAGATTAATAAAGAAAACTCATCTATTTACTGCCTACAAGAAACACATCTTACCAACAAAGTGCATGCAGACTGAAAGTAAAAGGCTGGAAAAGGATAATCCATGCTAACAGAAACCAGAAAGAGCTGGTATGGTCATTCTAATATCAGACAAAATAGACTTTAACACAAAAACTATTAAAACAGACAAAGAGGGACACCATATAATGTTTAAATGATCAATTCAACAGGAAGATGTGGGGCCAGGCCTGTGGCACAGTGAGTAAAAGCCACAGCCTGCAGTGCCAGCATTCCACATGGGTGCCAGTTCAAGTCCCAGCTGTTCCACTTCCAATCCATCTCTCTGGTATGGCCTTGGAAAGCAGTAGAAGATGGCCCAAGTCCTAGGGTCCCTGTGCCTGTGTGGGAGACCTGGAAGAAGCTCCTGGCTCCTGGCTTTGGATCAGCTCAACTCTGGCCATTGCAGTCATTTGGGGAGTGAACCAGTGGATGGAAGACCTCTCTCTCTCACTCTATCTCTTTCTGTAACTCTTTCTTTCAAATAAATAAAAGAAATCTTAAAAAAAAAAAAAAGGAAGATGTGACTATTGTAAATGTACATGCACCTTGGGGCCAGCGCTGTGGCACAGCAGGTTAAGGCCCTGGCATGAAGCGCCCGCATCTCATATGGGCACCGGTTCGAGTCCCGGCTGTTCCACTTCCAATCTGTCTCTCTGCTATGGCCTGGGAAAGCAGTAGAAGATGCACCCATGTGGAAGAGCCGGAAGAAGCTCCTGGCTCCTGGCTTCAGATCTGCGCAGCTCCAGCCGTTGCATCCAATTGGAGAGTGAACTATCAAATGGAAGACCTCTCTCTCTCTCTCTCTCTCTCTCTCTCTCTCTCTCTCTCTGCCACTCTTCTCTGTATAACTCTGACTTTCAAATAAATAAATCTTTAAAAAATGTATATGCACCTAGTTATAGGACACCTGGCTATTTAAAAGAAATGTTAATGGATGTAAAAGGAGATAGAAACTCAAACACAATAGAATGGTGGACTTCAATATTCCACTTCAGAAATGGACAGATCAACAAGACAGAAAATCAACAAGAAAACAACAGAGTTAATTGACACCATAGACCAAACAGACTTAGCAGGTATCCACAGAGCCTTCTACCTCAAAGCTACAGAATACACATTTTTCTCACCAGTCATTGGAACTTTCTCTAGGGTTGACCACATTCTAGGTCATAAAGCAAGTCTCAGCAAATCTAAAAAAATTGAAATCATGCCATGCATCTTCTTGGACCACAATGCAATGAAGCTGGAAATCAGCAACTCAGGAATCTCCAGAACATATGCAAACACAGGGAGACTGAACAACACATTCCTGAATGAACAGTAGATCACAGAAGAAATCAGAAGAGAAATCAAAAAATTTCTGGTAACAAAGATGACAATACAACATACCAAAACTTATGGGGTACAGCAAAAACAGTGTTAAGAGGAAAGTTTATAGAAAATTGGTGCCTATATCAAGAAATTGGAAAGGCACCAAATAAATGAACTATCAATGCACCTCAAGGATTTAAAAAAACAATAGCAAATCAAACTCAAAACTAGTAGGACAAAAGAAATAATTAAAATTAGAAAATAAATCAACAAAATTGAAATTAAAAAAATAATAGTGAAGATCAGCAAAACGAAGAGCTGGTTTTTTGAAAAAATAAACAAAATTGACACATCACTGGCCCAACAAAACAAAAAAAGGAGAGAGAAGACCAAAATCAACAAAATTAGAGATGAAAAAGGAAATTTAACAACAGACATCACAGAAATAAAAAGAATCATCAGAAATTACTACAAGAAGCTGTATACAAACAAACTGGGAAACCTAGAAGAAATAGACAAATTCCTAGACACATACAACCTACCTAAATTGAGCCATGAAGACATAGAAAACTTAAATGAACCCATAACCAAGATAGAAATTGATTCAGTTATAAAGACCCTCCCAACAAAGAAAAGCCCAGGACCAGATGGCTTCATGGCTGAATTCTACCAGACATTTAAAGAATTAACTCCACTTCTTCTCAAGTTATTCAAAATAATACAAAGGGAAGGAATCCTCCCAAATTCTTTCTATAAAGCCAGCATCACCCTAATTCCTAAACCCAGAAAAGATGCAAAAGAGAAAAAGAGCTACAGACCTATTACCCTGATGAATATAGAAGCAAAAATCCTCAACAAAATTTTGGCCAGTTGAATCCAACAACACATCAGAAAGATCATTCACCTGGACCAATTGGGATTTATCCCTGGTATGCAGGGATGGTTCAACATTCAAAAATCAATCAATGTGATTTATCACATTAACAAACTGAGAACAAAAACCTTATGATTATCTCAATAGATGCAGAGAAAGCATTTGACAAAATACAACACACTTTCAGGATGAAAACTCTAAGCAAATTGGGTTTAGAAAGAACATTCCTCAACATAATCAAGGCAATTTATGACAAACTCACAGTTAGCATCCTAGTGAATGGGGAAAAGTTGGAAGCATTCCCACCAATATCTAGAACCAAACAGGGATGTCCACTATCACTATTGCTATTCAATATTGTCCTGGAAGTTTTAGCTAGAGCCATCAGGCAAGAAAAGGTAATCAAAGGGATTCAAATTAGGAAAGAGGAAGTCAAATTATCCCTAGTTGCAGATGACATGATTCCATACATAGGGGATCCAAAAGACTCCACCAAGAGACTATTGGAACTCATTGAGAAGAGTTTGGTAAAGTAGCAAGATATAAAATCAACACACACAAAAACCAAAGCCTGGGGCCAGTGCTGTGGCTCACTTGGTTAATCCTCCACCTGTGGCACTGGCATCCCATATGGGTGCCAGGTTCTAGTCTCGGCTGCTCCTCTTCCAGTCCAGCTCTCTGCAGTGGCCCAGGAAGGCAGTGGAGGATGGCTCAAGTGCTTGGGCCCTGCACCTGCATGGGAGACCAGGAAGAAGCACCTGGCTCCTGGCTTTGGATTGGCACAGCATTAGCCATAGCGGCCATTTGGGGGGTGAATGAATGGAAAGAAGATCTTTCTCTCTCTCTCTCTCTCTCTCTCTCTCTCTCTCTCTCTCTCTCTCACTGTCTATGTGTCAAAATAAAAAAAAAAGCCTTTGTGTACACAGACAATGCCATAGCTGAGATGAACTTCTAAGATCGATCCCACTCACAATAGCTAAAGAAAAATAAAATACCAGAAAAAATTTAATCAAGGATGTCAAAGATCTATACAATAAGAATTATAAAACATTAAAGAAAGAAATAAAAGAAGACACAAAAAATGGAAAAATCTTCCATGCTCATGGATTGGAAGAATCAATATCATCAAAATTCCATACTACCGAAAGCAATTTACAGATTCAATGCTATCCCAATCAAAATACCAAATACAGTCTTATCAGATCTAGAGAAAATGATGCTGAAATTCATTTGGAAACACAGGAGACCTCAAATAGCTAAAGCAATCTTACACAACAAAAACTAAGATGGCAGCATCACAATACCAGATTTGAAGACATACTACATAATCAAAACACAGATGGTTAGGCCAGTGGAACATAATACAAATGCCAGAAATCAATCCAAGCATCTACAATCAACTTATATTTGACCAATGAGCTAAAACCAATCCCTGGAGCAAGGATAGTCTCTTCAACAAATGATGCTGGGAAAAGTGTATTTCCATATGCAGAATTATGAAGCAAGACTCCTGCCTTACACCTTACACAAAAATACATTCAAAATGAATTAAAGACCTAGATCTATGACCTGATACCATCAAATTATTAGAGAGAATTGGGGAAACCCTGTAAGACATTGGCACAGGCAAAGAGTTCCTGGAAAAGACCTCAGAGGCACAAGCAATAAAAGCCAAAATTAGCAAATGAGATCACATTAAATAAAGAAGCATTTGTACTGCAAAAGAAACAGTCAGGAAAGTGAAGAGGCAACCGACAGAATGGGAGAAATTATTTACCAACCATGCAACATTTAAAGGATTAACTACCATAATATATAAAGAGATCTGGAAACTCCACAATAACAAAACAAACAACCCAGTCAAGAAATGGGCAAAGGACTTAAGCATACATTTTTCAAAAGAGGAAATTCAAATGGTCAACAGACACATGAAAACATGCTCAGAATCACTAGCCTTAAGCGAAATGCAAATCAAAACCACAATGAGGTTTCTCCTCACCCTCACTAGTATGGCTTTCATGCAGAAATCAACAAACAACAGATGCTGGCAAGAATGTGGGGAAAAAGGTATCCTAATCCACCATTGGTGGGAATGTAAACTGGCAAAGCCACTATGGAGACAATTTGGAGATACCTCAGAAATATGAATGTAGAACTACCATATAACCCAGCCATCCCACTCCTGGAAATTTACCCAAGGGAAATGAAATCAGCAAATTAAAGAGTTATCTGCACCCCCATTCACAATAGCTAAGACATGGAATCAACTTAAATGCCCATTAGCTGAAGACTGGATAAAGAAATTATAGGATATGTACTCCATGGAATACTAAACAGTGGTAAAAAAAAAAAAAGAAATCTGGTCATTTGCAACAAAATGGATGAATCTGGAAAACTTATACTTAGTGAAATAAGCCAATCCTAAAGGGACAAATGCCATATGTTCTCCCTGATCTGTGATAACTAACAGAGCACCTAAAAGGAAACTTGAAGTAAAATTGACCCTATAAAAAACAATGACTTGAACAGCCCTTGTCTTGACTGTCTAGGAATAGTTTTTCTTTTTTTTTTTCTTTTCCTTCTTAATCCATTGGTTGAACTCTTTACTTAACATAGAATAAAGTATAAAGTCAATTGAAGTAGGTCCCAGTAAAAAATAAGAGTGAGAATAAGAGAGGGAGGAGCTGTACAGGTCTGCATACATTCCTAAGCACATACTTCTAAGGGTAAATCTAACTACTTGCCATTGAACTCTAAATCCCATTAAACTGGGCAGTAATAATGCCATCTTAAGTGTTGAAGTGATCATATTAAGTGTTTAATTGATCATACAGATAGGATTAAGTGTTAAAGGGATCATATAACTAAGATCAAGTGGCTGGTAATAACAACAGATAGAATTGAAAGGGGGAGAATGTTCTAACATGGGAAGCATTCCACACAGTAGACTCCTAGAATTACAAATGCTCTAAATATCACTCTGACCTCAGAATCAGCCCTTAAGGCATTCTGGTCTGGCTGAAAAGCCCATGAGAGAATTTCCGGCATGGAAAACCAAGACACTGTGGCAAAAGAAAAAAAAAGTCCTACATGAAGGATCTCTATGGGTGAGACCCCAGGAGAACAAAGGGGCCATCAAAGAATGATGTATTTTTATCTGAAGGGATGAGAGAACTTCCACTTTGCTTATGGCCTTGACTAAATACTGACAGAGATTGTGGACTCAAAAGGCTTCCATAGCCTTGGAAGCTCATGTCAAGAGCCTCAGTTGATCACTGACATCATACATAAGCGTGTTAACTGTTAAATTAACAACAGGAGTCACTGTGCACTTACTCCCCATGCAGGACCTCTGTCCTTAATGAGCTGTACTATGATAATTAACTGAAAAACTTGTTCTCAGTTTTTTCTATTTTGTGTATGTGGGGAGGGGGTGTGGGTGCAAATTGTTGAAACCTTTACTTAATATAGAGTTAGTCTCCTTTGTATAAAGTTAATTAAAAATGAATCTTAATGGAGAATGGGATGAGAGAGGGAGTAGGAGGTGGGTTGAGAGTGGGGAATGGGAGGGTAGGTATGGGGGGAAGAACCACTATATTCCTAAAGTTGTACTTACGAAATTTGTAGTTATTAAATGAAAGGTTTCTTTGGGAGAAAAAAAAAACAATTTCTAGGACTAAATGAAGAAAGTGACAGTTTTAGTTACAAGAGAAAATGGAATAATGTGTTATATTATTGGGTAGGAAGATTCACTATTAAAAATATCAATTATTCATTAATTAACAGAAGTATATGGTAAAAAAATCAAATTCCCAGGGAGACTTCCATTTGATCTGGAATGAATAGTGCAAAATTATTCTGAATTTAGGTAATAAAATGAAATAAAATATGCGGCTCTGTGGCGTACCAGGTTAAGCCACCTCCCTCAACACCAGCATCCCTATGGACACTGGTTTAAATCCCAGCTCTCCTCTTCTGATTCAGCTCCCTTCTAATGGCCTGGGAAGCAGTGGAAGATGACCCAAGTGGATAGGCCCCTGCACCCACGTGAGAGAACTTGAAGAGGAGTCTGGCTCCTGGCTTCAGACTGGCTCAACCCTAGCCATTGCAGCTATTTAGGGGATTGAACCAGTAGATGGAAGACCTCTTTCTCTGTCTCTGTCTCTTCCTTCCCTCTCTCTCTCTTATAACTCTGCCTTTCAAATAAATAAAATAAATCTTTTTTTTAAAATGCTAGACAAGCAAAGATTTAAAAAAAAAAAGCTCAAAGAAAAATATTTGTCCTATTCTAGAGTTACAATTATTAAAACATTTTATTACCACCACAATCATGGAAAAGGGTAATATAAGAAAAAGTAGATATTTCATAAATAGCAATTCCTATAAGTGCATAGTAAGGTCATATTCTAAATTGATGGAGGAAAAAATATTATTCAGCATTTAGTAGTGAAATAAAAGAATAAATTTTTGAAGTGAAAATATAACTTATAAATACTTATAAAATCTGAGATTGAGAAAGAATTTTTTATGAAAAAGCATTGAAAAATTACAAAGGAACAGTGCACTAATTTAAAAAGTCTATTTCTATATGACAAGACAGAGTAAGGGCACAGTCCTGCAATAAAGAGACAATCATATGATGATGTCTCAGCTATAACAGAATATTAAAGAGTGGCTCAGAAATCATAGAAATGTATTTTTTACTTTTATAGAGGCTGGAAACTCGAATATCAAAGCACTGGCAGATCTCATGTCTTCTGAAGGCTCATTTCCATGTGCACAGATGTCTTCTTGCTATAAGCTCACATGATTAAACAGAGCAAAGACGTCCTGTGAGACCCTTTTCATAAGGGCACTAATTCCATCCATGAGAGGTCTACCCTCCCCACCTGATCACCTCTCAAAGTCTCACCTCCTAACACCACCTCTTTGGTGGTTAGGATTTCAACTCATGAACTTTAAGAGGACACAAACCTTCCACCTATGGCAATGGCTTATAGAACAGGCAATTTATGTGCTGTCATCTGAGAGTCCAAAGTTTGCCATTCAGGTTCACCCAAGTTCTATCCAACTCCTTGCTCTGTAACTTCTGAGAGCACTCTTGCTGCCTGTAGTTAAAGCTGAGTTTCCAGCTGGTAAGCAGAGGAAACAGCATGAAGAAAACCCTCCCACTGGCCCAAAGCCCTGATAAGACAGTGGTGAATCAGCACTTGTGACCAAATGGCACTGCCAAAATTCAGCCACGTGGCTGTATTTAATTGCATGGAGGATTGGAATCTGCATTGCCTAGTTGGGTGGGCACATGACTAGCTATAATGTTGCAGAAAAGAGAGAAAAAAATTGAGGTAGAAAACAGTAATACCCACCACCCCATCTTAAAGACAATTGAAAGGCAGAGCACAAATGAGGAAACAAGTGTGTGTTTGCAGCAAATATGGAAGAAGGCTGTCATCTCACATCATAAAGATGCGCACATAACAAATCAAGAAGAAACACAGCAATGCACTAATTAAAGTGGGAAGAGAGCATAAACAATATAAATGAACTATAAATGTAAAAATTATACAGTATTGCTTGTAATTAAAAGGATTAAGTTGAAACAAATGACTTTGTTCTTATCAATAGGTTTGTCTAGATCTTTCTTCATAGTCCTTCTCATACTGGCAGGGTGTGTTAAGATCCCTTTGCTGCGTACAAAGCAGTGTGCAGCCTTTGTGAAAGGCACTTGTTAGTATACACAAGAGCCGTAACCATGCTCTTCCCATGGAACCCTGAGTCCACATTAGGAATCTACCCTAAGGAAATAATTCAAGTTGTGGTCTAAGCAGTATATGCAAATATGTTCACTGTAGCATAAATAATTGGAAATAACCTAAATGACAATCAGGGAATGGTTAAATAAATTATGTGTGGGGAGTAATATTATTTCTATCTCTATGTTCTTGTCTTATCTTATAGACAAGATGACTCTGTTCAGTTCATTTGGGAAGTACTGGAAGTGACAATGAATTAAACAATTCCTTCACTCATTACTTGTTTGTTTCCAGGAAAGGAGCAGATTATTTTACTCCAGCAACATCAAGTCTACTGGTCATACGCCACAGAGATGGTGTTGTCAAGAAACATGGTCTATCCTCCTACACTCAGGATTTAAAGGGAAAGGCCAGGCCTCCCACTCTGCTGCTTCACGAGAAATGGCATGATCTGCATCAGAACCAAGACGTGCACTTTCTTAGAACCTCCACTCTTCCATAATTGTGTTTATGAGGGGGGACTAAACTTCAGCACAGGTGGCTGGTTGAGTATCTTGTAATTCATCATGCAAATTCAATTATTCAAGCAAAAGCATCCAACATTAAGAGATGGAAACTTCAAATCCTAGTCTCTGTCTCCATTGTAACTGCTCCAGGAACTTCTGAACTCTGGAATTGACGAGGTCCCCACTTGACTTCTTGTGTCCAGTTTCTACCAGTTAGTACATGGAGGCACTAGCAACACAAACCTCTAATAGGGGCTAACTAAAAACTAAATACGTTTGTGTTTATAGGAAAACATTAACAATATGATGGCTAATGGAAAGGCCAGGAATTGAGACTTTCACTTCAACAGTATGGCAAGCTGGAAGTCCAGCAAGAAGCATATCAAAATGCCAGATAAAATTTTTAAAATCTTTTCAAGCTATAACTGAATCGGAATGAAAATAAGTAAAACCCTCATACATCAGGTCATGTTTGACCAGGGAGGTAGGTGCCCCATGAAATTGATGGCTTCAGCTTTACTGGGCTACCTACAGGTTGAAATTGCACTTGATCTTAGCCCAAAGGCCAAGAAGTGATTGCAGGTTAAAATTGTAAAAGCTGAAACTGCCTATGAAACAGGGGTGGGATCAGCAACTTCTCTATTCCCCTCTCCCAGTAATCCTTGGGTCACTAAAAGGCAACTCTTTTTTAAAATTAGTTTTTTATTTATATAAGATGAACAAATTTCATGTACTTCATATATACAGATTTAGGAGCATATTGATACTTTCCATCCTACCTTCCCTCCTGCTCACCCACCCAATCTCTCTCCTTTCTTTTAATTTTTTAAGGAATATTTATTTAATTGAAAGGCAAAGTTACACACACACACACAGAGAGAGAGAGAGAGAGAGAGAGAGAGAGAGAGAGAGAGAGGCAGAGGCAGAGACAAAGAGAGAGAATCTTCTATCTGCTGGCTCACTCTCCAAATGGCCTCAATGGCTGGAGCTAGGCCAGTCCAAAGCCAGGAGCCAGGAGTTTCTTCCAGGTCTCTTACATGGGTGCAGGGGCTCAAACATTGCTGCTTTCCCAGGTGCATTAACAGGGAGCTGGATCAGAAGTGGAGCAGCTGGGACTCGAACTGGTGCCCCATGGGATGTCAGCACTGCAGGCAGTGGCTTACCCGCTAAGTCACAGCACCAGCCCCACTTTCTTTTAATTTTACAGTGACATACTTTCAGTTTATTTTATAATCATAAGCTTAACTCTCCACTAAGTAAAGAATTCAATAAATAGTAGAAAGAAAACAAAACAAACAAACAAAAAAAACACTTGTTCCTCAATAGCAGAGACAAGGGCTGTAAACAATAATCAATTCTAAAATGTCAATTTTACTCATACATTTTATATTTTTTTTAACTTGACTAGTTACCATGGATTGGGAAAACATATAATACCTGTCTTTCTGGGACTGGCTTATTAGGCAAACATGAAAATTTTTTGCCCTGTCTATAAGCACATAGTAAGGGAAATTCCCCATTTCAGCCTTGGTTTGTTAGGGGATAAAAAAAATGATCTTCATGAGAATTGTAACCACAAGCTAGTCCTACCTGGGTTTTAGACTGCAATTCACATGATGGTATGGTCCAAAATGTCCAAATCTTGAATTTGGCTTAAAGCATTCCCCGGTACCTGGCAAAATCCCACGAATCCTATAAGGGAACAATATCATTAAGAAAAGTTCTAAGGAATATGGGCTCTCCTGTATGTATATACAAATACATACACACAAACATACATACACAGACACACACACACAAAACAGGTCACCATGAGCAATTATTGATAGAAACAAAAAATCAGAAAACTGGATCTGCAAAGATGACTGATATTCAAATGAGCAGATACTGAATATAAAGTGAATGTTTAACATTTTTAAATAAATGATAGAAAAAAACAAAAGTATTACTAAGGAGTACAAATCATGAAAAATGATAAGATTTGCAAATTAGGAAAAGAAGCAAATAAAACTCCTAGAAATTCAAAACATATTGAAAACAATTAGAAACTGAATAACTGGCTTTAAAAGTAGATGAGATACACAGTAATTCCAATCTTGAGAATTTACCATCAAGAAATAGCAGAACCAAAAAAAAACACCTGTCATATATGAACATTATAAGAATTCCTACCAAGAAAAGCATGATAATCTATGTGGTCAACAAGGCTTTCATTAAATAAACACTTGTTAATAAAAAGGCAGATTAGACATAAGTAAATGCAGAATTAGTGAATTATTAATACCTTCTAGTAATATATACAAGTATATGATTTCATATTATGATTTAATATTTCACGTGCATATAATTTGCTTTTCATTTCAATTTACAAAGCACTTTTATTATAGATTCACATTAGCCTAACAAAAGACCCATAACTTTTTAGATTAGACATTAATTTCTCAAACAAGTTATAGACTCTTTGAAAACAGAAATTGAAATGTATTAAATCTCACAAAAAATTACATGTAAGCAATAGATATTTTATCTATTCAATAAATATATTCATACCATCTAATGCTTCCATAATTGGTAATGTATTTTAACAAAATGTCTATTCTTTCTTTAAAACTCTTTCTCCTTGGGACTGGCGCTGTGGTGCAGTGGGTTAATGCCCTGGCCTGAAACACAGGCATCCCATATGGGCGCCGGTTCAAGTCCTGGCTGCTCCACTTCCAATCCAGCTCTCTGCTTTGGCTTGGGAAAGCAGTGGAAGATGACCCAAGTCCTTGGGCCCCTGCACCACCGTGGGAGACCCGGAAGAAGCTCGTGGTTCCTGGCTTCGGATCTGCGCAGCTCTGGCCGTTGTGGCCAATTGGGGAGTGAACCATCGGGTGGAAGACCTCTCTCTCTCTCTCCCTCTCTCTCTCTCTCTAACTCTCCTCTCTCTGTGTAACTCTGACTTTCCAATAAATCTTTAAAAAAAAAACCCTCTTTCTCCAGTTTAAAAGTAGTTCTTTTTCATAAGAAATTTTGAAATCCTAAAATTCAAGTTTCTAGAAAGGAAATAACATGTGACAAAACATGTAATTAAGTGCCTAGTCACAGATCTGCCCTGACATAGTCATATGGTTTGGGCAAAGGAAGCGATAAGGCTGAATTTGATATATATTGATTGTCTACAAAATCTCAGAATTGTTTGGTAATTTTCATATGATATTTCATTAGTCTTTTGAGAAAATGCCCTTAAGTGAACTTTTGTGTGTATGTTGGGCATATGTAAAGAGTTATCATATAGGCTGATGTATTTTGTGTGAGGCACTGTGCTAGACTTAACATAGATATATATTCCCCTGGAATAGCTAGGCAATTATCCCAGTATTTCTATGGTGTAGTCTCACAGAAACGTCTCCTGCAGGAAGCAGTGTAAGTAGAGTAACCCCTCAAAACTGCTCTGCCTCCATGGCTTCTCCAAGACCCATGATGGTTAAAGACACTCTAACAAAGGGAACTGGTCCTCTGCACAGCCTGCATGAAATGGAAACAGGGGATTCATGTGTCCTCCCTTCAGTAATAAAGTATTGGCTAATGTAATGTGTGCAGAATGGATTCCCTGGACAGACGGTTGATTTACCTCCTGGACAGGTTGGAGCAGGATGGCAGGAGATTCCATCATGCTGTTCAGAATACTACGTGATTTAAAACTTGCGCACTGCTTACTTCTGGAATTTTCCATTTCATGTTTTCTCAGCACCCCCCTCCCACAGTGGGGCTCTCAGAAGGCAAGCATGAACCGCAGACCAAGGGCCACTATTGCGAGAGCCTAGAATGGACCTGCAGCCTTGCTCAACTTGTGTTTTGACCCCATTTGTGTCCATCACTTCATGTAATTAGGCTTAACCAGGACCTGCTGGAAGGGCCAAAGAAGTCATTTGAGAAAAGAAAGCTTAACGTGGATTGGGGTGGACAAGAACAAGCAGAACCATGAGTCAGGTTCAGGGCAAAATTTCAGCCACTGTAACTCTTCCGCACTGCCACCCCCCATGCCAGAATACATAAGGGGCTGAACAAAACTCAGTGCAAACAAATCTCCCTTCCCCAGAAATCCAAACACTTTTGAAAGAATACAGACATCCCCGTTTATTCACAGGGAATAGCTTTTTCTGTTTGTTTGTTTGTTTGTTTGTTTGTTTTGACAGGCAGAGTTAGTGAGAGCGAGAGAGACAGAGAGAAAGGTCTTCCTTCCGTTGGTTCACCCCCTCCAAATGGCTGCTACGGCCGGCGTGCTTTGCCGATCCGAAGCCAGGAGCCAGGTGCTTTCTCCACAGGAAATAATTTTTTTTTTACTTTTATTTAATGAATATAAATTTCCAAAGTACAGCTTATGGATTACAATCGCTTCCCCTGCCCCATAACTTCCCTCCCACCCGCAACCCTCCCTTCTCCCGCTCTCTCTCTCCCCTTCTATTCACGTCAAGATTCATTTTCAATTATCTTTATATTCAGAAGATCAATTTAGTATATATTAAGTAAAGATTTTAATAGTTTGCACCCACATAGAAACACAAAGTGAAAAATACTGTTTGAGTTATAGCATTAACTCACAATGTACAGCACATTAAGGACAGAGATCCTACATGAGGAGTAAGTGCACAGTGACTCCTGTTGTTGACTTAACACATTGACACTCTTGTTTATGGCATCAGTAATCCCCCTAGGCTCTTGTCATGAGTTACCAAGGCTATGGAAGCCTCTTGAGTTAGCTGACTCTGATCTTATTTAGCACAGGGAGTAGTTTTAAAACCCCAAGTGAATGCCTGAAATCTGGAATATCTGAATTGCCAGCTTCAGTACGGATGTGCTCTGGGGCCGTGACTAAGTGAAATTATAGTGACTTAAACAAAGCACTGCAATGTCAGTGACAGTCAATCTGATAACCACAAAGGCCACTAAGTGACAATGGGCAGGAAGTGGACACAGCAGGGATGTCCTGGACAAAGGGATGATTCACATCCGGGAAAGGATGGAGGACAGTGTGAGATGCCATCGTACTACTCAGACTGGTGCACAATTTAAAATTTGTGAATGGCTTATTTCTGGAATTTTCCATTTAATATTTTCAGGCTGTAGTCAACTATAGGCAAGTGAAACTATGGAATGCAAAGCTCTCAGTTAAGTGTCAACTGTTGTAATAATAACAGCAAATGCCTACATGGTATTTACCTTATTCAAGTCACTGTCCTAAGTTTCCCCCAACCCACTCTACACACACACACACACACATCTGAGAAGCTCATGAAAAATGTGCATTATTTTAAAAAACTATGCATAGATTACATTTTTTGCACCACAACAAGCTGAACTTTAACTTCTGTTTTCTACAAACTTTTGAGGAATATTGTTAGCCATTTTTACATAGGAATTTTCTACTTAGATCACAGGTACTATGTGGCAGAGCTGGAGTATATGTAATGTGGCTCCAGAGTCCAAGCTCTTACCCATTAGCTTTATCACCGCCTGAATCCTAACCAGACACTCAATTACAGGGGTGTACAAAGGACTTTGATGACTAAAACATAACACACAATACGTGTATTCCACATTAGTTGCATAGAATGCTCACAGAAACTAAGAATTTCTAGGAGGCTTCAGTCTGCAAAACTTCTATACCTCACTTGCATGACAAACTTGGAGAACAGTGTGTCTGTTCAGTTGTACAAAAGTGGTGGAAGGTCATAAACCTGTTCCTCTAGGGGTCTACCTGTTTCTTTTCTATAAAATCCTGTTACTGTATTCCCTTTAACCCTTGGTCCTATCAATCCCTCTAGGGTACATTCCTTTATTGTAGTCACATTATGTCCATAATATCTAGCAAAGAAGGAGCAAGAGTTATTGAGGGTGTGGACATGTCTTAGATAGAACAAAAGGAAGATGCAGCTTGGGAGAATTTGCCAATAGGTGTAATGAGGTAAGTGTGATTAGCAAAAAGAATATATAATATGTACACAGTGGGTGATAGAAGTGACAAGGGAGCATGAAGCAGGGGAGCCTTAAGACCCTATTGGACAAATGGTCTGGGTCTAGCAAGGAGCTTGAGGCCCTATAGCCTGATAACCTCACGACTTGCTCACCTCCCCTTTCTGCCCCAGTTTTTCTGTTTCTATCTCTTTCACCTCCAAAACTCTTCTACTTTGGTAAAAAAGGAGAATTTAGAACTAGATATTCAATACCAAGAATTAGACTGACCCTTTCCCTGGGATTTGTGTTCGCACTAAGAACCTTAATCTTAACATGAAGTTTGTGTGTTAGAATATAGTCAAATCCTAGGAGAAATAAAGTTGGAAATGGATCTATAGATAATCCACTAAACTGAAATTGACATCAAGCTGTTTCCTAAATCAAATTGGTTCATTTAAATTACCGTGACTTCATTTTCAAGTCACTTCTTAGTTTGTAGTTGATGAGAAGTGTGTCTGGTCAACCATCAACCAAATTCTACCAATGATAGAGAAGAAAACAATGAATGTAACATCAGAGAACATCGCTCCCTCAATGACTTTCTGGTTTTCCATAGAGAATAATGCTGCAAATCCCAAATAATGTTTGATATATTTACCAACTTGTTCTATTTGTGGTCATGATAGATTTCAAAGACACGTTGATTTCTGTTTCATAACACTGACAAGAGGATACCATCAAGTTTGTTTCCAGAGGAAACTTTTCCAAGTATGTAATAGACCACCATAACAAAAAAGAATGTTGACAGCCAGAAAGAGAAGCAAGGCGCATTACTATGACTGCTTTGGCACCTTCTTTAGAGATCAGGGGAAATGTAGCAAGCATGACTCCTGCGATTGCTGCAGCATATTGCATTCAGCTACAATAGAGCAGGACAGGAATAGTGCATCCTGAGGAATTTTCCCTGCATGCATGCTGCATTACTATTAGTTGTTGCATTTAAGATACATTGATTCATTTATTCCTCATGTTTCCTTACAGAGAAAATGTTAACCGTGGAAAGAGAATATTTGATTCTACAAATTATCTAACTTGCTAGCCTCATTTCCCTTTCAGTATGCAATTATTTGTTTAGCTCCCCTTAGCAAATGAAATTTCAAGGGCATTCAAGGAATGTAAGTAATATAAAAAGGAAGTGAAGCCCCAAAGAATTTTTCTTTCCTCCTCCTCTTTTTTTTGTATTCAAGAACAGCACTGAATCATGCATATGTATGAATCAACAAAATCAGGTTAGCAAAGAAATTGGAAATTGCACTCCACTAGAACATTTGTCTTGCTCTAGAGATCTTTGTTATGGATTTGAAGGACTAATAAAAAATCACCAGCATGACTGAAACGGATTTTTTTTATGGACTTGAGTTGTTAACAGTTTTTTTAGCTTCTCCTGAGAACTTAAACAAATACCCCACTTGTCCTCAATACCTGAAATTATATTAACATTGCCCAAAATGTACACCAACAAGCCACATTAAAAATGTCATAAATTGGAATGGAGATACTGGAGATTTTGACAAAGCAGAATAAATTTAAAAGTAGGAAGAAAGATAGGTACATAGCTAGATAAATAGATCAAGGAAAAATAGAAGATACAGAAAGATAAAGATAGATTTTAGACAGATCAATCATAGCATGAAATATACATAAAGAAAATAATGAGCTGATCATCATTTTGTTAAGGCAAGAGATAACCCTTTTCCTCAACTGAAATTACCAGGATCACAAGAAGCATAAAATAGAAAATAAACTCAGAATACTCCTCCTCTGTTTACCTTTATAGTGTGCCTGGAAGTGCTTTCCCTGGAAATTCATATGCAATGTTCTTTCTTTCTAAGCCCTTACAAGTTGCTCCCAGTGGAGGCCAAAACTGATCAATTTTGCAGAGACCAAAATAGGTAAGAAACAGCAGCTAACAAGCTTCCTGGTGTCACTGGGAAGGCTGTTTGTTGCCATCTTCTTAAACTGCATGAGTAGGTGCAAATGGGGCACCTGCCCCCAGCCTTGCCCTCTCTCTGCCCATCTCAGTTGGAGCACATCCCTGCTGGGCATGCCCAGTTCCCTTCAGCTGCAGGCCCTCTTGCCATCTGCTTCCTCAATTCCTAGTGCTGCCCACGATTTATTTTGCTCTCATTAATGAATGATGATACTGGATGAGAAGGCAGAGTCGGGTCTCTCTTAGTATGGGAGAATGCTGTACACTTGCTCCTTCTCCATTAATCACAGAGGGCTATGCTGCTTTCACTTCCAGCTCTCCGTTTGTGAGCTGAGTAAACTGGAACAAGTTTGCTGAGCTCACAGCCTCAGCCTACTCCTCCATGAAATTAAAACATTATTTATTTCTCAAGATTACTGTGAGCTAGGAATAAGTAGCCAGCGTGAAAATACCTAAGATAGTATGTGGCACAAGGCAAGCAATCAATAGTCATTACTGCAATTTATTAATTCATTAATTCTACAAATCTATTTTTATTTTTCCCATGTGAATGTTAAGCTCTGAGGATAAAGAAAAATAAAAGACCTTGATCTCCTAAAAAGGTCTTAGTCTATTTAGAGAAATAGATATGTAGATTAATAATTACTCTCCAGAGTTCACAATTAAATGTATCAAGAAAGGCATATAAGTAATTCAAGTTTGAAAATAAGAGGAGAGAGAGGGTGCAGAAAAACCGTGAAAATGT
Organism: Lepus europaeus; assembly: GCF_033115175.1. Classification (NCBI taxonomy): domain Eukaryota; kingdom Metazoa; phylum Chordata; class Mammalia; order Lagomorpha; family Leporidae; genus Lepus; species Lepus europaeus. The sequence goes on along the minus strand of NC_084831.1, from coordinate 84,043,906 downwards.
GATGGCTGAATTTTTAAAAAGTGAATGAAAATCATAAATCTACATATACAATAAGCACCTCAACTAACCCTAGGCAGGTAAATTAAAAATTATGTATTTTTTTACATATTATGCTTTACCTAATAAATATGGACACACAACAGTCATATTACAGGAAAAAACAAACACAAAAGAAGATCTTAAGATCATGCAGAGAAAAAAGACACATTACAACAGAACAACAGTAAAAATGATTTCTGACTTCTAACCAGAAATAACCCAAACCAGATGACGACAGTTATCATCATTAAATTGCTGACAAAAAATAAAACTGTCAGCTTAGAATTCCATATCCAACAGGAATATGTTTCAAACCTGAATATGAAATAAAACTATTCGAAGGGAAATAAAAGTGAAGAAAATTCAAGTCAGTAGATCCAAACCCACAAAACATAAACCAAGGTTCTTCACACTACGAAGAAACAACACCAGATGGACAGCAGATCTACAAAAGGAAGTGAAAAACATCAGAAATGCTTGAATTGTGGGAAAATATAGTGGTTTATTTTTATTTAACCTCATTAAAAGACACGAATAATACTAAAACTTTATGGGGTTAATAATATATTGTGATACATGATGTGTTTAACAAAGGAAGGGTGGGAGGTAAAGGAACACACACCACTGTTATGTTTTTAGACTAAACATGAGGTCATATAATATTAATTGCAGATGGACTGTGATAGATTAAAGATATATTATAATGCCTATTGCAATTAATAAGAAATAAAATGGTACATCTAGAGGGACCTGCCCTGTGGGTTAGCGAGTAAAGCCATCTCCTGCGGTACCAGCATCCCATATGGGCACTGGTTCAAGTCCCAGCTGCTCCACTTCTGATCCAGCTCTCTGATATGGCCTGGGAAAGCAGTAGAAGATGGCCCAAGTCCTTGGGCCCCTGCACCTGCATGGGAGAGCTGGAAGAAGCTCCTGGCTCCTGGCTTCAGATTAGCGCAGCTCCAGATGTTGTGGCCATTTGGGAAGTGAAGCAACGGATGGAAGACCTCTCTCTCTCTCTCTCTCTCTCTCTCTCTCTCTCTGTCTCCCTCTCTGTCTCCCTCTCTGTCTCTGCCTCTCTGTAACTCTGCCTTTCAAATAAATAAATAAATCTTTAAAAAAAAGAGTTAATAGAAGATAAAATGGAATAATAAAAATGCTTAATCCAAAGGAAGATGGAAAAGTAGAAGGAAGAAAAGAAAGAACAAGTAGAAAACAAATAACAAAATGGTAGGTTTAAAGTGAGGAATATGGTTGATTGCGTTAAATGTAAATGGATATACAGAACAATTGAAAGAGAATGTCAAACTAGAGAAAAAGGAAAAGTGGTACAAAAGATACAGTTGACATACAAAGATACAGATAAGTGAAGGAACAAGAATGGAAGTACATACACCATGCAAATGTAAACAATCAAAAACTGGTATAGCTATATCACTATCAAACAAAAGAATTCAAAATGCAAATGTTACTGGAAGTAAAGGAAAACATTTGTTAGTGGTAAATGGGTCAATTCATTAAAAAGATGTACTATTCACTGTGTATAATCATATGCAGAAAAAGCATCTCTGCTGAATACAATAGTTTCAAAAGGAGCAAAACCTGACTGAACTCAAAAGAGAAATAGATAAACATACAATTATAGCTGGAGATGACAGCACTCCTCTCTTGGTATCTGACAGAACAAGTAGACAGGAAAAGAGTCAGTATATGGAAAATTTAAATAACCCTATCAATAAACTCTATCAAGGAAAACTTAAATAACCTTATATGACAATAATAGAAGGCATCACCCATCCAGCGCAGAATACATATTCTTTTCAAGTACACATAGAACATTCACCCAAAGGAACCATATCCTGGGCCATAAAATCAAGTCCTGATAAGCTTTAAAGAAACAAAACTGGGGCCTGCACTGTGGCACAGCTGGTTAAGTCACCACCTGTGATTCTGGCATCCCATCTGGGTAATGGTTCGAGTCCCAGCTGCTCTACTTCTGATCCAGCTCCCTGTAAATTGCCTGGGAAAGGAGCAGAAGATGGTCCAAGTGCTTGGGCCCCTGTACCCATGTGGGAGGCCTGGAAGAAGAGAAGCTCCTAGCTCCTGGCTTCATCCAGGCCCAGCCCTGGCCTTTGCAGCCATTTGGGGAGTGAACCAGCAGATGGAAGATATCTCCTTGTCTCCTTCTCTCTCTCTCTAATTCTGCTTTTCAAATAAATAAATAAATCTTTAAAAACAAAAATCCAAAACTATCCAGAGTATATTCTGACCACAATGAGATGCAACATAGGGAAACCAAAAGCTATTTTCTTTAAAAAGTTTAATAAAATTGATAAAGATCTAGATTTTTTTAAAAATTAAGAAGACATGAGCTATCAAGCTAGACAGAGAAATCTTAAATTTCTTTTGTTAAGTTAAAATAGAAAATATGAAAAAGCTGCATATTATGTGTGATTCCAACTCTATGACATTCCAGAAAAGGTTGAACAATAGAGAAAGGCGAGTCTTGCCAAGGGTTTGAGAAAGGAAGCAAGGAGTACATAGGTGGCACACAGGGGATTTTTAGGGTAGTGAAATTATTCTTCAAGATACTATAGTGGTGGGTACACATCATTATACATTCCCTGATACCTGTAGAAAATGCAGTTGAGATGGTAAAACCCTGATGTAAACTATGGACTTCAGTCAATAAGAACACATTACTATTGGCCCATCATAACAAGTTAATGACATTAACACAAGATGCCAACAATAGGAGTTATCCAGAGAGAAGAAATAAAGGAAACTCTGTACCTCCATTCAATGTTTTATAAATGTAAAACTTTCAAAAATAGTCCATATTTTTAAAAAGGAAGGATAAAACACAAGTAACCAATATCAGGAAGAGAAGAACGGATATAATTATAGGTCTTAAAGAAATATAGAATATATTGAAATATTATTATGAAAACTTTATGACACTAAATTTGATGGCAAATAAAGTTGAAAAATGTTGGAAAAGTACAATTACTGAAGCTGAAATAAGAAAAAATAGAATATATATATATATATAAAACCTTATAACTGTTAAGAACTTAGATACATAATTCAAAACATTTTCAGGTGGCTTTACTTCCATAGTTCATCAAATATTTTAAAATACAGAACACTAATACTACAAAAAATGTTTCAGAACATAAAGAATGAAGAAATCCTTCTTAGTTTATTTTTTCAGATCAACAATAGCCCTATTAGTCAAAGACATTATAAAAAATTATTAACCATAATTTAAATATATTAGTAAATGAAATCCAATAATATATGAAAAAGTAATACCATATGCTCAAGTGAGGTTTGTCGGGGGAATGTAAAGTTTGTTTAATATTCAAAAACCAGTCAATTTAATTCATCACATTAAGAGAATAAAGACAAAACCTGAAATGTTTATCTCAACAGATAAGCAAAAACGTTGGCATAATTCAATACTATTTATAATAAAAACATGTAGGAAGTAAGAAAAGAGCTTTCTCAATCAACAGGGGACATTTATGAAAAATATACTGCCACTTAACAGTGAAAACTTAAATACCTTTCATCTAAGATCAACAACAAGGCAAGAATATCTATTTTCTTTTTTTTTTTTTATTAAATGACTGTAGAAATAAGTACTTCTGGCTCTGCATCTCATTTCCTTATGGCAATTAAAACAGCAGGAATTCAAATGGAAATATAACAATAAAGCAACCTAGGAAGAATATCTATTTTCACAAAGTTATTCCACATCACACAAGACGGCCAAGCAAATGTAGAAAGGCAAGAAAACAAGTAAAAGCCAATAACAGGTTGTAAACAAAGATGTACAACAGTATTTATTTAAAGAAAATATGATGATAAGTGGAGAAAATCCAAAGGGAGCCACATACCAAAAAAGCTATGAGAATAAGTGAATTCAGCAAACAAGGTGAACATTCAAAAATATGTTCTTTATCTATATAATGAACTAAGAATTGAAATTGAGAAAATACTATGAACAGTAGCACCCAGAACATTATATACAAATATCTGTATGTAAATTATCAAAATATGTACATAACTTGCATGCTGAAAACTACATAATATCAAGAGAAATCATAGACATCTAAATGGAATGATGTTCCATGTTCAAGGGCTGAAGTTTGAATATTGTTAAGATGTTGCTATGGACTGCATTATGTCCTTCCAAAATTCATGTGTAAGTATTTGACCTAGCAGTTAAGATGTTGATTTGGACAACTGCATCCCATATCAAAATGGTCTGAATCCTGGCTCTGCTCCCAATTTGTTTCCTGCTCATGTGTACCCTCAAGGCAGCAGGTGATGGCTCAGGAGCTTGGGTCCCTGCCCCTACATAGGATACCTGGATTGAGTTCCAGACCCTTAGTCCCCAGCCCTTATGGGCATCTGGGGAGTAAACCAACAGATGAGAGCTCTCTTTCTCTTTCTCTCTCTCCACTCCTCAAATAAATAAATTTCAAAACGTTTTTTTTTTTTAAATCATATATTAAAGTCCTGATCTTCAGTCCCTCGGAAGGTGACTATATTAGGAAATAGGGTCTTCAAAGAGATAAAATAGTACTCCCATAAGGTAAAATGAAGGCATGGGAGGGCCGTAATCTAATTTGACTGCTGCCTGTTGAAGGAGACATAGTTAATAAACAGACTTGGGGCAAACTTGTAAGGACACAATGAGAAGGAGACCACCAAGCCAAGGGCAGAAGCCTCAGAAGGAACCAAACCTGAAACAACGTGGTCTTGGACTTCCAGTCTCCAATGTTTAATTTGACCCCATCTCTGGTATTCTGTTATGGCAATACTAGAAAACTAATATAGATTTCAATTCTTCCTGGATTGATCTATAGCTACAGTGCTGTGGTAATCAAAAGCCAAAAAGGTATTTGCTGTAGAAATTTATACGCTTATGCTAAACTGTATATGGGAAGAGAAGAAATGAACAACGTATGTGAATAACCAATATAACTGTGGGAAAAATATAGCAGATTTATACTTATCTGATTGAAAGACACAACAAAACTACTGTAATCTAAGTAGTGAGAAATAAGATAAGTAGATCAAATTAATAGAAGAGAGAATTCAAAATAGACCCACATATATTTCATCAACTGATTGTTTACAAAGGCACTTAGATATCCCACAGATAGATCATTTTAGCAAATTGTTCAGCAACAGTTGTATTTAATTTTTACCTGACATTATGCACAAAAGTTAACTTGAGATGGATCATAGACCAAACCACAAAAATTAAAACTATAAAGTTTCTTGGAGAAAAAAAGAGAATATTTCTAATACATGGCATGAATAAAAATATCTTAGGAAAGATTTAAGGAGAATTAACTAGAAAAAAAAATTTTAAATGACAAGTAGAACCCTACCAAAATATATAGCTTCTGCCTGTCAAAATCAAATATAAAATAAATAGGCAAAGCAAGTGTGAGGGAAATATTCCTGACATATCCAACCAGCAAAGGTTGTATAATCAAAATATATAAACAACTTCCACTGATCAATGATAGGAAGGCAAATCAATGACAGTATCAGCAAGAGTTGAACAGACTGTCACAAAATAAGATATATTAATGGCCAGTCAATGAAAAGATGCTCAACACTATTAGTCATCAGGGAAATTCAAATCAAACTACAGGATAATACCTCTACATATCCCATAAAATGGCAAAAATCAGAAATAGAGATAAAAACTAAACACTGAAGAGAATGTAGAGCTCCAGTAAATCTCATTCATTGCTGGTGGGAGTGCAAAGTTAAACAACTTTGGTAACTTTTTATTAATCTTTAATATTTATGTTATACATTTGTTTATTCATTCATTCATATGAGAGAGAGAAAAACAGAGACAAATAAAAGGAGGGAGAGCTCTCGCCTGCTGGTTAACTCCCTAAAAGCCTGCAATAGCCCCTGGCTGGAGCCAAAACTGGGAGCTGGGAACTCAGTCCAGGTGCCCTGCTTGGGCAGACCACTTGAACCCAATCACTTGACCCATCACTTTCTGCTTCTAAGGGTCTGCATTAGCAGGAGGCTGGAATCTGCAGTTGGATTCAAGAACCAAGCTTAGGTACTCTGATATGGAATGTGGGCATCTTATTCATTAAGCCCATCACCTGCCCAATCATTCTTTTATAAAGCCAAACGTACACTTATCATATGGCCCATTAGTTCCATTTTCAAGTATTTATTCAAGAGAACTTAAAATACATGTCTATAAGAAAACTTGTAGAAGAATATTCATAACATTATGCTCATAATATAGTATAAACTGGAAACAATCCAATTGTCTAACAAAAGATGAATAGGTAAATATACCATGACATATTTATATAATTGGATACTGCTCTGCAATAAAAACAATACTTAAATGAAATACTTAAAATGAATGCATGTAACTCTATGTAAATTATACCTTGGTAAAGTTTAAATATAAACTATATCAGAAGTTGGATATTACCAATAAGAAAAAGTAAAGCTGGAAGAGGAAACGGACAGTGTAAAGTTGTTGGTATTTTACAAATGATGGTCTGGGCAATCTTCTTCAAGTGGCCTTTGAGGAAGAAAGGTGAAGAAAGTGATTAATCAGCAAGGAAAGCACTCCAGGCAGCAGAATCAGAAGGTACAAATGCCTTGAGGAAACAGCATGCTTGGCCTGCTCAAAGAGCATCGAGGAAGTCAACACCTCTTGAGTGGCATGTGCAAGGAGGAGTGTAATACTGTGAAATAGTGTATTGGTTTTCTGCTACTATAATTAAATATCTAAGGCCAGGTACTTCATTAAGAAAAAAGTTATTTAGCTTCAGTTTTGGAGTCTGTAAGTCCAAAAAGTGTGATACCAGCTCTTACAGGGTTCTCTATCCACATCACACCATAGCAGATGGAATTACGGTGGAATTGCATGCAAGATGGAGAAACCAGAGACTCACTCAAGGATCAGACCCACTCAATTAAAATGATCCTTTCCCAAGAAACAACCAAGTCTCACCAAAAGTACATCAACTCTTCTCCAGGGCAGCACCCTCAATGACATATTACTTCCCACAAGACCCCACCTCTTAAAGGTCCCACAAGATCTTAACATTGCAACATTAGGGACCAAGATTCTAATGTGCTAACTCTTGGGGGACATACTTAAAACATACACAAACCATAGCAAATATATACTTGGTCTTTGTCTAGTTTCCTGGTACACAGTTCCTAAAGCCTTTGGGATCTCTGAAGTGACAAGTGTCTTTTGTATGCCAACAAGATGACTGATGACTAGGGAGTCCTGAAGAGCACAAGATGGGGGCTTGTCACGCAGGAACTAACCATGTTATTAGAGGTATTGAGCGTTCATCAATTCCAGGGAGGGAAGAGGTACTGGTGGTTGAACTGATCACTAATGGCCAATGATTTAATCAGTCATGCCTACATAATGAAGCCCCTAACAAAAGCCAAAAGTTCAGGGACCAGAGAGCCTCCAAATCATTGAACACACAGAGGTTCCTAGAGGGAATGCTTTGAAAAGGCATGGAAACTCCATGATGTTTCCACATGCCTTGCTTTATACATCTCTTCCATCTGGCCCTTCATCTTTTTCCTTTGTAGCAGACTTCGTAACAAATAGGTAAACATAAGTAAACTATTTCCCTAAGTCTTGTGACCCCCTTTACAAATTAATCAATCCCAAAGAAGGAGTCATGGAGCCTTGATTGATAGCCAGCTGGTCAAAAGCACAGGTAACGACCTGGGGCTTGTAATTGGTATTTGGAGTGGGGGAAATCCTGCGGGACTGAATGGTTACCCGGTGGGGCTTGATGCTATCTTCAGTTAGACAGTGTCAGAATGGAGTTAAATTGTAGGATACCAAATTACTGTCCACTGTAGCACTGATTGTTGGTGGGCAGAGATTGCTACACACGTTTTGGTGACCAAAGGTGAAATGCTTTGTGTTGAGAAGTGTGGGTGATCCTTTGCCTGGATGGAAGATTGCCTGCCTAGCCTATGCAAGAGGTCAAGACAGCATGGCACACCATGCCCTCTGGGGAAAACCCTGATTGAGAGCTCAGCACACTGAGACCTACCTATGACCTGACTGCTGGCAGGAGGCAGAAGCCCCAGGCACATTTCCCCCACCCCCACTTCCTGTTGAGGGACCTTGTAATTGTCAACTAGGTAAACAGCTCCCAGGTGTGGCCCAGACCCATAAGACCACCTGGAAGGCTAAGCAGGCCATGTGACCTTCAAAGTGATTGGAGAAGCATAGCAGTGCCAGTATTGGATTTATCCTATAGAATTAGTGTTACTACCCTGAGCTAGCTACTCCCCTTTGTCTGCCCTAAAAAAGCTTGTGCCCAACTGCTAATAAACGGACACGTTCACCAAGACTGTCTCTGGTGCTCCTTGTTGAAGAACACTGTCGCCCCACCATCCCGACAGTGTGGGCCTCACAGGATGAGCCCACAGAGAAGGTGATCTTAGAAGGAAAAAAACCGTTTGTTAGATCTGTTCGAAGATGAGTTCTAACAGGCAGGGGACTCAGATCACATAGGGCCTGAAAGCCATTGTAAATACTCTGGGTTTAACTGAGTAGGATGGGAAAGCCTTAGGAAGTTTTTGAGCAGAGAAACAGCTAGGCTCTCTGTAAGGGACCATTCTGGCTGTTGGGATGAGAATATACTTGGGTAAGGAGTGAAACCAGAAAGGGCAAAAATAGAAAGATGAGTTAGGAGGCCACTACAGTGACTCAGACAAGAGAATGGATTGGGGTAAAGTGTTCAATGTCTCCATACAATTTGAGTTAGAGCCAACAGGAGTTGTTGGTGGATTGGATGTAGGACATGATAGAAAGAAAGAAGTTGGGGCCAGTGCCGTGGCTCACTTGGTTAATCCTCCACCTGTGGCACCAGCATCCCATATGGGAACTGGGTTCTAGTCCTGGTTGCTCCTCTTCCAGTACAGCTCTCTGCTGTGGCCCGGGAAGGCAGTGGAAGACGGCCCAAGTGCTTGGGCACCTGCACCCACGTGGAAGACCAGGAAGAAGCACCTAGCTCCTGGCTTTGGATCGGCATCGCTCCAGCCGTAGCAGCCATTTGGGGGGTGAACCAATGGAAGGAAGACCTTTCTCTCTGTCTTTCTCCCTCACTGTCTAACTCTATCTGTCAAATAAAAAGAAATGAAAGAAAGGAAAGAAAGGAAAGAAAGGAAAGAAAGGAAAGAAAGGAAAGAAAGGAAAGAAAGGAAAGAAAGGGAAGGGAAGGGAAGGGAAGGGAAGGGAAGGGAAGGGAAGGGAAGGGAAGGGAAGGAAGAGCAAGCACCGGTAGAATCTGAATCCCAGCAGTGTGGTTATAGAGCTAGCAAGTACTCTATAACCACATTTACAGCCTTCCTTTCCCAGAAGTCCACCTATGGTCATTGCTAACCCTTGTCCAATCTAGCTGAGCATGTTGATAGAACCTGCCCTTTGGAATCACTCGGGCTCTCTGGCCATCTTCTCTCCTGTAACTGTCTTCTTTGTCTACTGTCTCTCAGTCTTGTCATCTTTCTACTTTTCTGCTCAACCCCTTTGGATTTGCAGTGCATTTGGGACTGTTGGGTCCTCAGCCACATCTTTGCCCATTTCAAGGTATTTGAATAACTCCCTCTGCTCCATGTCCTATAGTCTTAGTTACTGCTGACTCATACCTTTGCAACTGAAAGACCCCAAATCTGGGAATCCAACGTGCTCGGGTGGTCGCCCAAAGACCCAAAACTCCAGCCCAGTAGATGCAAAAGCAAGAGGATATTTATTAATACGTTTGCGCAAACGGGCTCCCCAGCACCTCAGGCAGTCCAGAGAGCGAGAGAGCCCCGAGCAGGGGTTACAGCAGTTTTTAAAGACAATAGCCACCTGATTAACATATGTATGTGGGGCATTTGGTGATTGGCTATTTTGAAGGGCAAACTCTTGTTGCGATTTTAGTGAGGGAAGGGGTAAGTTTATACAATGGTCACAGAACCTTATTGCAACTCTTTTCCGGACTCCTGCAAGTGTTATCGCGTGAGACAGTTACACAGAGCAGTTTCACAAGGCAGTTTCCCAAGGTTATTCTGTAGGCAGGTGGAGACACAGTTATCTTAAGGAATGGCTACTGTCAGCAGCCAAACTTTTAAACCCTTGCTAAAATTATTTTAATATTTACTTTTAGCAGGGGTCTTACACAACAAAACCCAGACTTGGCAAGAGACCCATGATAGTATATATAAGGGTATTTCAAAGAGTTCTTGGAAAATTGGAATGAAAAGATCAGTTTGTTTTGGTGCAAAGAAAAAAATTGAAATCCATGCACACTTGTTTCATAATAAACATTTTCCAGGAGCTATTTGAAGACCTTTGTATTGACCAGGTGACTTCAGATATTACAACTTTTCAAGCAAATCATTAGGTAGGTAAAACTGTGTCCTGAACAAAGTCCCAGCCAAAGAGTCAAACTGGGTCTAAAACCCAGGCCACACCCTGTTCTCCAAGACCTCAGCCCTTGTGCAAGACAGTGGCCTAAAAGAAGCAGTACTATTGTTGAATTCACTCACTCAAAGGTAGCGTCTTTTGTATAAGGCAATTTTTCTAATTTTCCTGAAATCACCATATTCAGTATACAAAAGAAGTCCCAGCTTCAAGGCTACCCAAACATGACTCAGATTCACAAAGGTTGGATTTTTTTCTGGAAACTATCATGAGAATCTTAACAGAGCACCTTAAATTGCAGTCTGTCTTGCTGAGAATTTTTTGTAGGACTTAAATGGAAAAGGAGAGCCAACTTCATTGATACCAGCGTTTCAGAAGACAATTTTTAACAGCATCCCTTGTCTTGTTCCACATGCACACATTGTTGTCTCTCTTCCACTCCAGCAATGCAAACAGCTTTTGCTTATTTCTACTGAACACAGTCCTTTTTCTCTGATGTTGTCTCGATTGAACCTGAGAAGCTGACATAATTGTGCAATTCAAATCTCGTGAAAGTTGAACTTTGAACAGTAACTGGAGATCTGAGCAGATAAAGGCATCTGTCAAGAGTTTGTACTTGACAACACCAGCATCCCCTCTCTTCTGAATAATAACATAACCAATTTGGCATCCTCTATTTTCCTGCTTTGCAATTGAATTCAAGTATCAGTATGAACTGAATATTTATAGGGCAAGAACTCAATTAATTTGAGTCCAGACTCATTAATTGTTCTTAATTCACATTTGACCATTATGTTTGGTCCCTGACCTCTGGTCTCAGTTTTGCATAGCAATCTCCCTCTCAGAGGAAACACAGCACACTCTGGCATCCAGCCTGTCATTGCTGATTCTGACTGGGACTCTTCCTACCCATACAGCTGCTGAATCCCTTTGAACATATCTTAATGATAGGTTTGGAGGGGCTATATTTTTTTTAAAATGGTGTTTTAAAAAGTGCAAATCCTGATAAGCTTTTTCCATGTGATTGTAATTCATGAAGGGAGGCTTGTGACATGAGGTAGAGAACTCTGCACACACTAGGTATTTAGTGAATATTTGTCAACTTAAAACTACTCCTAGCTATCCCAGTAACTAGCTTGTGACCTGAGACAGGTCATGTCATCTCCCAGACCCTCACTCTTCTTATCTGCAATGTCCAGAAGCTACAAAAGATGACTTCAAAGATTAAGAATGGACCTTTTCATTTCCCATTTCTCCTATCATAGCTTCCAACATATTCTTTAGGTAAATTAGAGACAAGAGTCAAGGAACAAGTTTTTGGAACTCAAATGTCCTTTGTGGAATTCTTTTCAGTGAATCTTTCTTAAATGGACTTTGGTGATCACTTACCCTTGGGCATTTTTCTCAAAGAGCTTAAGAAATTGGGAAATTCAATAAATCTAGCCAATATTTTAAAACATACACTACCCCTATACTCTTACTTAATACCTTTTATTTCCAGCTCCACACAGTTCTTAGTAATACACTCATGTTTAGGGTCAGTTTGTTTTCCAGGAATTCATTCATTTTACCTCCTAGTAACTCAATGGAGTACTGTCAAATAACTTCTTGGGAAAAACCTTTGGACCATTTAGTCTTCTCTCCACCCTCTGAGGAAAATAATGGATTATTGTCATAGTCAGGATATTGGCACCTTCAAAGAGACAAAAACGTCTAAGTAGACACTGATAACACAATCTTGTTTTCTACTGCCTTCCTAAACTACTTATATCAAAATAAGATGAATATTTATCTAAACTTTCAAGGGAGAAATTGTTATACATTAAGTCTAATTTGTGGATAGGGACAGGCATTTGGTGGAGTGATTAAGATGCTGCTTGGGATGCCTGCATTTCATATGGGAGAGCTTGGTTCCAGTTCTGGATCTGCTTGCTGTCTGCTTTCTATCCATACCCTAGGAGGTAGCAGGTGATGGTTCAAGTCCTCGGATTCCTGACACCTACATGGAAGACCTGACCGGAGTTCTAGGGTCCTACCTTCAGTCTGATCCAGCCCCAACTGTTTGAACATTTGAGGAGTCAACCAGTAGATGAAAGATTCATATTCATTCTCTCTTTTCCTCTCTCTCTTTCTCTCCTCCAAGTTTTTTAAGTCTCAATCTTTTTCAGAGCCTTTTTCTTGGGTAGTTTAGTTAAAACTAAAAAGTTAATTCCAAAGGTTGGTTATAGATATATTGCTAACTTGAGATTCCTAGGAGCTGATCTCTTGTTCAGCTCTAACTATGCCTATTTAGCTGACACATAACTCAAAAGTATCATGGAATCTGAAATTTTTGGAGGAAGTATAGAGATCAACCCAGCAATAAGAAATTTATTAAGAAGAAAGCTTCTGTCCTATACTCTGTAAATACTTCCTGTGATTAAAACACAAACAGGAGAGGCGGCAAGATGGCGGAATAGGCAGGGAGCACACTTAGTCCGGGGCGAGAGAAAGTTTAATATAAGTGGAGATACTGCAGGGTCAAGGAAGAGTAGGGGATGAAACAGCAGAGGAAACTCTTCCAGAACTAGTGATTCACAGTGGACCTGCGTGGAGAGCGTGGGAGCCCAAGTTCGGGACACCAGCGGCAGACTCAACGCACCAGCGCTGGAACGCGAGGTGAGCCAAACCTCCATAGCCCGAGATACCAGCAGGCAAGCGGAAAGAGGAGGCTAGAGGGAACGAGGCTTGAAACTCCGTGGGGAAAAGTTCACCAGGCTAACTAGAAGAGAGAGAAAAAAAATTAAAAAAGTGACTGATACGGACACAAGTTTCTCTCTCTCCGCTCACCTCTCAAAGGCGAGCAAGACAGAGCAGGCGCCATTTTGGTCATACGTCATAAGCAGGGCGACCTCAGGTCTGCACCAGCCCTGAGCCTAGCAGAAAAACCTGACTCTGGGGGGAGGGGTGAAATAACAGGAGATTAGCATCTAACTTGGCAACCCAGTGGGAGACTGCAGGAGAATTGGAGCTCACACTGAGGGCAGCAGAGATTCCCTGTGTGGTCCTTGGGAAAGAGCTTCTGATCTCTGGCTCCTGTGGGTATATCATTTGCCTGCTAACTACCTCCAATTACGTTCAGCTGTGCGGAATTACTTCCCTTTTAAATCAAAAAAAGAAAGAGAGATTTACCACACCTAACCTGGGAGTGTCATCTTTGACACACCCTCAGCCCTGAGGAACCAAACACAGCTCTCAGTCCACACTCATCTCAAGCCTCTAAGGCTCCACTGAAAGCAGACAGTCCACTTAATATAGAGCCATAGTGTAACAAGAAAAAACACCACAGTGAAGAAACCAAATATCTCCAACATGCCAAACAACAAACGCAAAAACCAAGCTAACAAGAACAAGGAAGAAACTATGACACCCCCAAATGAAAAAGACACCCCAATTCAAGATTATGAAGATGATGAGATCGAAGAAATGCAAGAAGCGGATCTCAAAAAATTGATAAGAACATTAAGAAGTTCTCAAAAACAAATTCTTGAACTATAGAAATCCTTCATGGACAAGATAGAAAATCTCTCTCATGAAAGTGAAATATTAAGGAGGAATCAAAATGAAATGAAACAACTAGTGGAACAAGAAACTCTGATAGTGACTAGAAATCATAATGAAATGAAGAGTTCAATAGATCAAATGACAAACACATTAGAGAGCCTTAAAAACAGAATGGGCGAAGCAGAAGAGAGAATATCAGACTTAGAAGACAGAGAACAGGAAAGGAAACAGGCAAACCAAAGAAAAGAAGAAGAAATTAGAAATCTAAAAAATATTGTCGGGAATCTACAGGATACTATTAAAAAACCCAACATTCGGGTTCTAGGAGTTCCTGAAGGCATGGAGAGGGAGAAAGGATTAGAAGGCATTTTCAGTGAGATACTAGCAGAAAATTTCCCAGGTTTGGAGAAGGACAGAGGCATCTTAGTACAGGAAGCTTATAGAACCCCTAATAAACATGACCAAAAGAGATCCTCACCACGACATGTTGTAATCAAACTCACCACAGTGAAACATAAAGAAAAGATCCTAAAAGGTGCAAGAGAGAAACGTCAGATCACTCTTAGAGGATCTCCAATTAGACTCACAGCAGACTTCTCATCAGAAACCCTACAAGCTAGAAGGGAATGGCGAGACATAGCCCAGGTACTAAGAGAGAAAAACTGCCAGCCCAGAATATTATACCCTGCAAAGCTCTCATTTGTGAATGAAGGTGAAATTAAGACTTTTCATAGCAAACAGAAACTGAAAGAATTTGTTGCCACTCATCCTGCCCTGCAAAAGATGCTTAAAGATGTCTTACACACAGAAACACAGAAACATGGTCACCAATATGAAAGAAGGTAAAGGAAGGAAACCTCACAGCAAAAGATCACAGGAAGCTCAATTTCTCTTTGACATAGAATTAAACTCTGATGCTCTGTTAAAGCAATGTGTTAAAGTAATCTATTATGTTCTCTTGATGTCTGTTAAATTCTAATTGTTCAAAAACAGCTGAACTTTTATTAAGAGCTATGGGTTATTTAAATATGTGCTTTTTTCAAAAATTTGAATAATCACCTTGTAACAATGATCAAATTTGGTCTATGTTATGTCATGATTTTAAGAAATCTTATTTCAACCAGATATTTTGGATTTTGAGCCTTCTTGGCATTCTTGACAGGCATTCAAAAAATCAAAGTTTCAAACAATCTGGTCTCTAAAATTTCCAGTAAATCCAGGACTTTGGTTTTTCCAGTTTGGGCCCAACTGAAAAAATCGAAGGACCTATGTCTCTCATCTTATAGAGACACCAACTAATCAGTCTATTTGGAGTATATTAGAAGTACTGTCAAGATGTGATGTGGTACCAGACTTTAAGTTTCTATAATGGAAAATGCTATTAATACAAATGTTTGAGAATTAAAAAGTCTAATGATCTTGTGTTACTAGACATGATAGTTATCTTAATGAGAAAGCCCCAGAGGCTTAAAGGGTTAAATACTTGTAAAATCCTACAGGTGCTTTCAAAAATACTGTGAAGTAAGCAAGTGTCTCTTGTTGGTTGATGAGTTTATAATTTTAAACATGGCGACTTAAAGTCTTTTGTCATCCACAGTTATATATGATCTGCTGCTCATAAAACTAAAGCGTTGTTGGTTCTGTGTTTAGCTGTCCTCCTATAGGTTCCTATGGACTTTTTCCAGCCACTTTTATTGTATTCAGTACTTTGGGATGGCTCTGTAAACAGATGAAGCCAATAATGTATTAACAGTACCAACTGAGAGAAAGTATGGTTAACTGAGGTTACTAAAGAGAAAAAGCAATTCAAATCAATTGGCAATCTACAAAAAGAGTTAAAGATTTTAAAAGCTATTATTAAAATTGCTATATTGGTCTATTATGCTATATTATATGTGTGTACATATTGTATGTCCACATGGGAAAATTTTATTAAGAGTTTTATTTATTTTTTTTTTATTAAACTTTTATTTAATGAATATAGATTTCCAAAGTATAGCTTATGGGTTACAATGGCTTCCCCCCTCCCATAACTTCCCTCCCGCCCGCTACCCTCCCCTTTCCCGCTCCCTTTCCCCTTCCATTCATGTAAAGATTCATTTTCAATTCTCTTTGTATACAGAAGATCAGTTTAGTATATATTAGGTAAAGATTTCAACTTTTTGCCCATATAGCAACATCAAGTGAAAAAACTACCATTGGATTACTAATTATAGCATTAAATAGCAATGTACAGCACATTAAAGACAGAGATCCTACAGAATTTTTTTTTTCAAATTAATTAATTTTCTATGCCATTTCCATTTTAACACCAGGTTATTTTTTTTTTCATTTCCAATTCTCTTTATATACAGAAGATCACTTCAGTATATAATTAGCAAAGACCTCATCAGTCTGCGCCCACACAGAAACGCAAAGTATAAAAATACCGTTTCAGTACCAGTCGTAGCATCACTTGGCTTTAGACGACACATTAGGGACAGATCCCACATGGGGTTGAACTCAGTAATTAACACACAATTATTCTTAGGTGTTTAAATTTTAACTGAAAAGTGATCCCTGTTAAATCTAAGAGTGGAAAAAGAGAGGGAGGAGATGAACAATTTGGAACATGCTCAATCGGTCTGGCCGCAAATGGTGGAGTTAGAAACGTGCCAGGGGATTCCAACACAATTCCATCAAGATGGCATGTACCAATGCCATCGCACTAGTCCAAGTGACCAATTTCAGCTCACAATTGATAGCTCTGATAGGTCTAAGACTCAAAGAGATCACACAAACAAGACAAGTATCTGCTAATACTAACTGATAGAATCAAAAAGGGAGAGAAAGATCCAACATGGGAAGTGGGATACACAGCAGACTCATAGGATGGCAGATGTCCTAAACAACACTCTGGCCTCAGAATCAGCCCTCAGGGCATTCGGATCTGGCTGAAGAGCCCATGGGAGTATAGCAGGCATGGAAAGCCAAGATATCATGGGAAAAAAAAAAAAAAGACCTAAATGAATGATCTCTGTGAGTGAGATCCCAGTGGAAAGAACGGGGCCATCAAAGAAGGAGGTACCCTTCTCCGAAGGGAGGAGAGAACCTCCACTTTGACTATGACCCTATCGGAATAAGATCAAAGTCAGCGAACTCTAAAGGCTTCCATAGCCCTGGCAACTCATGACTAGAGCCTAGGGAGATTACTGACGCCATGAACAGGAGTGTCAAATTGTTAAATCAGCAACAGGAGTCACTGTGTACTTACACCCCATGTGGGATCTGTCCCTAATGTGTCGTCTAAAGAGTTTTATTTTAAATGGCTTATAGATAAGATTGTCCATAAATTTAAGCTGCTAAAATCAATCAAAGATACATTTTAATTTGTGGGACCTGAATCTGTGTATCATATGTTTTAGACTTATTGGTAGAAAGAAACTAAAAACATTTTAGATGGTTGTGCTTAAGTTTACTGGCTAAACAAACTACACCATGTTAGATATTTAAGAGGTGTTTTCAAATACATGATTCTTAAAATTTATAGAAGGCATTGGACCTTCTGGTAAATGTTTTCTTAAGTTGTTATCTAATGGTTGAAATGGTTTGCTAAGTATTCATGTAATATTGCTATTGTCAGCAAGCAATCTAGGACTTGCTCCCTCATTTCTCTATTCTAAGCCCAACTTGTTCTTTCATTTCTCTATTCTCTTCAAGGTAGGAAACTAATTCTATTATGAAGGAATCTGTAGGATGCACAATTTAATCTTTAGACCTTATAAAAGAGATGGCTAACATTTTTCTGCAATAGCATAGCCAAAATAAGAGCTTAAATAATAATCTCATAGCTAGATTCACTTCGCCATCAGCGAAGTATACAGTAAGTAGAAAAAACCTCCCTTTCAGACCAAAGGGAAAGAAAGTTTTAAAGTGAGAATATAATTTTCCTCATGGGCATTGTCTACCTTAGAAAAACTACTACAGAACATGCCTGTGACTATAGACTTGTAGTTCAGGCCACCGAAGATTAGAGATGGGACACAGGCACTCCCTTGACTTGCATCCTCTGGTCTGCTTTAACACAAACCAGGAGGAAAAGAAAGCTCGGCATCAGAAGCAATGGGTGGCAGGCCTATTAATGGCTGATCTGTACAGTGATCTGCCCTCAAGGAGACCCAACAGGCCAGTCCACTGCAGTGGCTTTCAATGTGGTAAGCCTGGGCTTCAGCAGAAGTCAGCTTATGAAGAGCCCTGGCAGCTCTGCCAAGAGTTGGATCACTGGAAATGGACCTGCCCTGGAGTCGAAGGATGCCCAGGTCAGAGCCACAGATCTTATTGGCTCTAAGCTGAAAAGCCCTTCACTCAGCCCAACTTCCAAAGTGACCACTGCAGCTGAGGGGACGGCCAAGTAGGGTCACCAACATTGCAGGCAGAACTGTAAATTTCTTGTTAGAGATGCCACCTGCCTTTACCTGGCCAGCTCTCCTCCCAGGCCAGCCAAGTAATGAAAGTCAACAGAGTGCCTTTCCCTAGGAGGTTCACACCTCCCTTAGGATATACCCCATGTGAAGAGATAGATAGGTCTGGGCCTCTGAATTTACAAGGCCTGAAGCCCACCAGATTATTATCAAGCCCCTTCTATCAGGTTCTATTTGCCTCTCAATCAGAAAACTTCATTGTAGCTTAGACAGCACCTTTCTTAGCTCCTCTAATAATGACTCTGTCCTTTGTTCTAGGCCCTGTCTAGTGCACTTGGGCCTCATTCCTTTGTAATCATAACCTCTACTCTACCACCAATGGCTCTACTCCCAACATGTGTGTACTGATGGTCCTCTTCCCCACTTAATGCTGTATAATTGTTCAAACCTGGTTAATGCCACTCTCAGGATCATTGGTTACTATCCTCACCCTGTCTTTTATGACCTTGTCTAAATATGATCAGAGTCGGCAAACTTGGAAGGCTTCCATAGCCTTGGCAACTCATGACGACAGCCTAGGATGGTTACTGGCGCCATAAACTAGAGTGTCAATTTGTTGGGTCAACAACAGGAGCCACTGTGCGCTTGCTCCTGATGTGGGATCTCTGTCCTTAATGTGCTGTCCATTGTGATTTAATGCTATAACTAGTACTCAAACAGTATGTTTCACTTTGTGTTTCTCTGTGGGTGCAAACTGTTGAAATCTTTATACTAAATTGATCTTCTGTATATAAAGAGAATTGAAAATGAATCTTGATGCAAATGGAAGGGGAGAGGGAGCGGGAGAGGGGAGGGTTGCGGGTGGGAGGGAAGTTATGGGGGGGGGAGCCATTGTAATCCATAAACTGTACACTGGAAATTTATATTCATTAAATAAAAGTTAAAAAAAAATAAAATAAAATAAAACACAAACAAAACCTTACTATTTCCTTTGCTATCAAAAGGTGTTTTAGAAATATTCTTGTAACTCCCACTTCCATCCTTTGGTCCTAGTTCTAATTTTTGAAGCAATGGAGAAAATTAATAGTCATTTGTGATGTAGTGGTTTAAGCTGCCATCTGTGATGCTGGAATCCCATTTCAGAGAATCAGTTCATGTCCCAGCTGCCCTGCTTTTGATCCAGCTCCCTGCTACTGTGCCTGGGAAAGCAACAGAAGATGGTCCAAATGTTTGGGCCCTTGTCACCTGTGTAAAAAACCCAGATGCAGTTCTAGGCTCCTGGCTTCACCCTGATCTAGCCCAAGACATAGCCATTTTGGAAGTGAACCAGGGGTGAAAGATCTTTTTCTCTATTTGTCCCTCTCTCTGTCTTTCAAATATATAAATATTTAAAAGCAAAGAAAGAGAAAATACATGAAACAGAGTTTTTCAACATTGAAAAACAGGCAGTATGGAAGTATGATCCCTGAGGAAAAGAAACAGGGAAGTTAAGCTCTCCAGTTGCTGTAGTTCACACCAGAGGCAGTTCCCAGGCTGCAGCACTGAGAAGGGGACCTAAACAGAATCCAGTATTCTCATGTAGGTAAGGAGACAGACATAGGAGATCAGAAGGTAGAACAATTGTACTATGGAATAGTACACATGGAGAAAGTCCTGCAGATCTGCAGAGTCTTTGCCCAAGGAATAATATACACATACATGAAAGCAAAGCCCCCAAGATCTCAGGAGAAACCTTCTAGAAATGGGGAAAAATTTTTCCAAAAGCTCATTTCATGTTGCCACTTGACAGAATGGAAAAACCTCATAACACATAGTACATTGGGTGGGATCATCTGAGAGTGTAATTTTCATAGATGAATTAAGTTACCTATAAAATAAATGTTGCTCTAGACCTTCCTTAATAAAACTTCAAACAAGTCACAAAAGAATCCAACTGATTCCAAGTAACTTAAGCGGGTACTAGAACAAGCCCAGCATTTAAAGGAATTTAAAAGAATACAGCCCAAACTGACACTAACACAAAATTCATAATTCTTGACACCTAACCTAAATGTATCAGAAATTTAATAAATAGAAAATACTATGCCCAAAAAGAAAAAAAGAAGTCAGTCACTAGAATCAGATAGATAAATGGTAGATGATAAAGAGCAGATAGGAACTTTGAGACTAATATTATAAGTGATGTTTGTTCAAGAATATGAGAGAAAACACAGGTATGAGTAGAAGACATATTGAAGGTCCACTTTTTAAAATTTATTTAACTGAGAGATAGTGCTATAGACGGGGGGGGGGGGAGGGGGGGTTGGAGAATGAGAGAGAAAGATCTTCCATCCACTAGCTCACTCCCCAAATGGTCACAATGGCTGGAGCTGGGCCAATCCGAAGCCAGGAACTAGGAGCTTCCTCTGGGTCTCTCATGTGGGTGTAGGGAACCAAGCACTTAGGCCACCCTCCACTGCTTTCGCAGGCCATTAGCAAAGAGCTGGATCAGAAAAGGAGCATCCAGGACACAAACCAGCAATAATATGGGATGCCGGTGCCACAGGTAGAAGACTAGCCTACTATGCCACAGCACCGGCCCCAGAAAATACATCTTTTAAAAGTACTAATACTAAAATAGAACTTATGGCAATAAAAAGCAATTTATACATTCAATGCAATACCAATCAAAATACCAAAGACATTCTTCTCAGATCTGGAAAAAATGATGCTGAAATTCATATGGAGACACAGAAGACCTCAAATAGCCAAAGCAATCTTGTACAACAAAAACAAAGCCGGAGGCATCACAATACCAGATTTCAGGACATACTACAGGGCAGTTGTTATCAAAACAGCATGGTACTGGTACAGAAACAGATGGATAGACCAATGGAACAGAATAGAAACACCAGAAATCAATCCAAACATCTACAGCCAACTTATATTTGACCAAAGATTCAAATCTAATCCCTGGAATAAGGACAGTCTATTCAATAAATGGTGCTGGGAAAATTGGATTTCCACGTGCAGAAGCTTGAAGCAAGACCCATTCCTATCACCTTACACAAAAATTCACTCAACTTGGATTAAAGACTTAAATCTATGACCCGAAACCATCAAATTATTAGCATTGGAGAAACCCTGCAAGATATAGGCACAGGCAAAGACTTCTTGGAAAATACTCCAGCAGCACAGGCAGTCAAAACCAAAATTAACTATTGGGATTGCATCAAATTGAGAAGTTTCTGTACTTCAAAAGAAACAGTCAGGAAAGTGAAGAGGCAACCAACAGAATGGGAAAAAATATTTGCAAACTATACTACAGATAAAGGGTTGATAACCAGAATCTACAAAGCGATCAAGAAACTCCACAACAACAAAACAAACAACCCACTTAAGAGATGGGTCAAGGACCTCAATAGACATTTTTCGAAAGAGGAAATCCAAATGGCCAACAGACACATGAAAAAATGTTCAAGATCACTAGCAATCAGAGAAATGCAAATCAAAACCACAATGAGGTTCCATCTCACCCCGGTGAGAATGGCTCACATTCAGAAATCTACCAACAGCAGATGCTGGAGAGGATGTGGGGAAAAAACAAAATATGTTTCATATGAAAATACACTAAATAGGATTTATAGAAGGTTAGATATAGTGAAAAGAATGTCAGTGAACTTGAAAGCACAGTAGTAGAAATTACCTAAAATAGAGCACAGACAGAAAGAAGAGGGTGGGAGCATCCTGGTACAGCATCTTAAGCTGCCAATTGGAACACTATTAACCCATGTTGGAGTGCCAGTTGAAATCGTGACTACTGAGCTTCCAATCCAGCTTCCTGCCAATGCATCTGGGAGGCCACAGATGACAGTCTAAGTACTGGGTCCCTGCCACCTATACGGCAGACCTGGATGGAGTTCTTGATTCTTGGCTTCAGTCTGGCCCAGCTGTTGCAGCCATCTGTCACTCTGCCTTTCAATCAGTAAATCTTTAAACAACAAAAAATAAAACATAAAAATAAATGGAGAACCAATGATCTGTAGGACAATACCAAGTAGCCTAACACAAGGAACTGGAGTATCAGAATTGGAGTATCAGAAAGGGACTGACAAAAAAAAGCAATGATAGCCAAAATTTTTCAAAATTCAATAAAACTATAAATTCACAGATCTAAGAACCTCAACAAACTCCAAGATCAACAGTTACAAAGAAAAGCACATGAATGCACAACATAATCATATTGCCTAAACAGTGATAAAGAGAAAATCTTACAAGCATCCAAAGGAAAAAATATATACATTATAAACATTGGAAGAAAGATAAGAATATTATACTTCTTGTGAGAAACTATTTAAGGTAGGAGACAATGGACTAACATCTTTTATTTTTAATTTATTTTTTGAAAATCAGAGTTACAGAGAGAGAGGAAGAGACAGAGAAAGAGAGATCTTCCATCCGTAGGTTCACTCCCCAAGTGGCCACAATAGCCAAGGCTGAGCCAGGCTGAAGCCAAGAACCAGGGCCTTAATCCACGTCTCCTATATGGACTACCTCCCAATGCTTTTCCTAGGCCATTATCTAGGAGAAGGATCAGAAGCCAGCACACAGACCAATGCCCATATGGGATACCAGCATTGCAGGTGGCAGCTTAACTCACTATGCCACAGTGCCAGCCATAAGGATTAATATCTTTAAAGCACTGAAAGAAAAACAACCTAGAATTCTATACCCAGTGAAAATAGCTTTTCAAAATGAAGACAAAATAACAACTTTTTCAAACAAGTAACATATGAGAAAAAGTTATTGCCAGTAGACCAGTAGCACTATAAGAAATAGTAAATTCGGGCAAAAGATAAGTGATTCCAAATGGAAATGTGGACATACACAAAGGAATGCAGACAGTCAGACAGGCAAATATTTAGGTAATCATAAAAGATTCTTTTCTTGACTTTTAAATGTTTAAAAACTAAATAACTATTTAGTGCAAGAATAATATATTGTATAATTTATAACATATCAGAAATTAAAATATGTAATAATAGCACAAAGCATGGGGAACTAGACTGTCATAGCTTCATCCATTATGTGTAAAATGATGTATGACTTAAAGCACATTTTGATAAGCTAACAATATGTGCTCTAAATATAGGAACAAAAAATAAGAACAAAAACAGTTGTATAATGAGTAGGTTAATAATGGAGATAAAATGGAAATAAAAAACACAAAAGAAGGCAGGAAAAGGTAAAAAACAAGAAAACTCAAATAGAAAACAGCAAGTTGATAGGTCTAGATCTAGCAATATCCATAAATAAATTTCAGGGCCGGCACTGTGGCGCAGTGGGTTAACGCTCTGGCCTGAAGCACCAGTATCCCATGTGGGCGCTGGTTCAAATCCCAGCTGCTCCACTTCTGATCCAGCCCTCTGCTATGGGAAAGCATTGGAAGATGGCCCAAGTCCTTGGGCCCCTGCACCCGTGTGGGAGACCTGGAAGAAGCTCCTGGCTCCTGGCTTTGGATGGGTACAGCTCCAGCCGTTGCGGCCATTTGGGGAGTGAACCAGCAGATGAAAGACCTCTCTCTCTGTCTCTACCTTTCTCTGTTATTCTGTCTTTCAAATAAATAAAATAAATCTTTTTAAAAATAGTTTTTTTTATTTAATGAATATAAATTTCCAAAGTACAGCTTATGGATTACAAAGGCTTCCCCCGCCCCACAACTTCCCCCGCACATTGTGTCCTTACTCTTCATGAACATATGTCCAAATGTGCATTGATTGAGTCAATGATCCTCAAGCAAATGTTTCTCTCTACACATTCATGGAAGCATATTGGCTCATGGTGTTAGTCAATCAAAGCAGCATCCTTTTGGTTGGTGGAGATCCCACACAGTTCACTATATTCTCTTTCCTTTTCCTGGCCACAACAGTTCAGATTCTTTCTATATAATACGATGAATAAGCCAATGTCAAGTAATAGCTTCTCCACCACAGTACATTCATTAAAACCACTCTCAATGTAAATTAGGAAACTGACCAAGTGGCCTAATTTATCAACCCAAAAGTTTTTGGGGGTGGGTGGGGAGAGGAGACAGTTTACTCTCATTCTCACTGTTGTTCTCATTTCCTGCTCTCTTTTTCTTCCTAGAATGTCAGATGTAATCCTAATCTTGTCTAAGTGATTACCTTGCAGCTTTCAGTTGCTTTGCATAAAATGTTTGTATTCATTAGTCATTCAATCACATAACCATGAAGGTAAGACTGTCAGCAATTCTCCTGCCTGCCGGGCTGACTTTGATGGGTCACAGTGCAGGTGCTCCCCAGCTGCTGACTTGGGCAAATCCCTAAGGTTCCTGGACAATGCTCAGGTACTGCTTATCCCACAGTATACCCTTTCTCCTCCTAGGGAAGCCAGAGCAATTTCACACAGGCAGAAACTGGGAAGTAGAGGTGGATTGTAGAAAATTTAGAAGTCCTATACATGTTTAAAATATCTGACATTGCACAATACACAAACTAGATGACAAATTTTTGGAAATTTTATAGCCAGACAGAAAAAAAAAAAACAAGAAGAAATTAGAAAACTTAAAAACAGTGTTGGAGATTTATGGGGTATTATCAAATGACAAAACATAACAGATCTTAGGAATTCTTGAAGGTGTGGAAAGAGAGAATGGACTAGAAGGCCTATTTAGAAAAATAATTACAGAAAAGTTCCCCAATTTGGAGAAAGAAAGGATTTCCAATCAGAGGAAGCACATAGAATTCCTAACAGACATGACCAGAAAAGATCTTTACCATGACACAGTGTAGTCAAACATTCCACAATAAAAACTAAAGATTCTAAAATGTGCACGAGAGAAATGTCAGATTACTTTCAGAGGATCTCCATTTAAACTCAAAGCTGACTTCTCCAGAAACTGTACAGGCTAGAAGAGAATGGCAAGACATAGCCAAAGTCTTAAGAGAAAAAACTGTCAAGGCAGAATACTGTACCCTGCAAAGCTCTCATCTATGAGTGAAGGTGAAATAAAGACCTTCCATAACAAACAGAAATTGAGTTTGTCAACACTCATCCAGCTTTACGAAAGATGTTTAAGGATGTTCTACACACAGAAACACAGGAAGATAGCCATAATTATGCAAGAATGTGAAGGCAAAAAATCCCCCAGCAAAAGTACAAAAGAGGGACCAGTGCTGTGCTGCAGCAGGTTAAGGTCCTGCCCTGAAGGCCAACATCCCATATGGTGCCAGTTGTGGTCCCAGCTGCTCCTCTTCCAATCCAGCACTCTGCTGTGGCCTGGGAAAGCAGTGGAAGATGGCCCAAGTCCTTGGACCCCTGAACCTGCATGGCTTCTATCTTCAGATTGGCCCAGCTCTGGCAATTGTGGCCATTTTGGGAGTGAATCAGCAGATGAAACATCTCTCTCTCTCTCTCTCTCTCTCTCTCTCTCTCTCTCTCTCTGTAACTCTATCAAATAAATGAAAATACAAAAATCTTTAAAAAAATAAAACTACAAAAGAAACCCAAAGTAAAACAATAGAAATATTTATAGAAAAATAGCAGAACCAAGTCCTTACTTATCAGTAGCAACCTTGAATGTAAATGGCCTTAACACTCCAGTAAAAAGATACAGACTGGCTGAATGGATTAAAAAACAAAGCCAATCTATTTGCTGCCTGTGAGAAAAACATCTCACCAATAAAAGATATACACATATAGAAGTGAAAGGATGGAAAAAGATATTCCATGCAAACGAAAAGCAAAAAATGGTAGGTGTTGCCAACCTAATATCAGACAAAATAGATTTTAACACAAAAACTGTTAAAAGAGATGAAGAATGGCACTATGCAATGATTAAGGGATCAATTCAACAGGGAGATGTGACTATAAATGTACATGTACCCAATTACAGGGTGCCTGGCTATTTAAAAGAAATGTTAATAGCTCTAAAGGGAGACAGAGACTCCAATACAGTAGTAACAGGGGACTTCAACACCGCACTTTCATCAATGGACAGATCAACTAGACAGAAAATAAGCAAAGAAACAAGAGTTAGCTCACACTAAATGGACCTAATTTATATCTAAAGAACTTTTCATCCTACAGTTGCAGAATACACATTCTTCTCAACGGTGCATGGAACTTTCTCTAAGATAGACCATTGGCTAGGCCATAAAGCAAGTCTCAGCAAATTCAATACCATGCATCTTCTCTGACCACGATGGAATGAAGTTGGAAATTAACAATCCAAGAATCTCTAGATTATATGCAAAAACATGGAGACTAGACAACATGCTCCTGTGTCAACAATGGGTCATAGAAGAAATCAAAAGAGAAATCAAAAAATTTCTGGAAATGAGTAAAGATGACAATACATCATATAAAAACTTATGGAAGTGGCCAGAGCTGTGGCATAGCAGGTAAAGCTCCCACCTTCAGTACCAGCATCCCATATGGGTGCCGGTTTGAGTCCCAGCTGCTCCACTCTTAGCCAGCCCTCTGCTATGAACTGGGAAAGCAGTAGAAGATGGTTCAAGTCCTTGGGCCCCTGCACCCACATGGGAAGGCCTGGAAGAAGCTCATGGCTCCTGGTTTTGGATTGGCGCAGCTCTGGCCATTGCAGCCAATTGAGGAGTGAACCAGCAGATAGAAGATCTCTCTCTCCTCTCGCTCCCTCCCCCCCCCCCCCCGCCTCTCCTTCTCTCTGTGTGTAACCCTGACTTTCAAATAAATAAACCATTAGAAAATAAACCTTATGGGACACAGCAAAAGCAGTGTTATGAGGTGCCTACATGAAGAAACTGGAAAGGTACCAAATAAATGAGCTATCAATGCATCTCAAAGACCTAGAAAAACCAACAACAAACCAAACCCCAAAATTAGTAGGAAGAAAGAAATAATTAAAAATAGAGAAGTAAATAAAATTGAAACAAAAAATACAAAGGGTCAGTGAAATGAAGAGCTGGTTTTTAAAAAAATAAACAAAATTTATACACAATTGAACCAACTAACCAAAAAAAAGGGGGAGAAGACCCAAATAAATAAAATCAGAAATGAAAGAGGAAATCTATCAAGATACCACGGAAATAAAAATAATCATCAGGAATTATTACAAAGAGCTGTATGCTAACAATTTGGGAAACCTAGAATTGGATAGATTCCTAGATACATTCAGTCTACCAAAATTAAGTCATGAAGACATAGCAAACCTAAACAGACCCATAACCAAGATGGACATTGAATCGGCAATAAAAACCCTCCCAACAAAGAAAAGCCCAGATGGCTTCACTGCTGAATTCTAGCAGACATTTAAAGAAGAACTAACTCCAATTCTTCTCAAGCTATTCAAACAATTGAAAGGGAGGGAGTTCTCCCAAACTCCTTCTATGAAGCCTGAATCACCTTAATTCCTAAACCAGAAAAAGATACAACAGAGAAAGAGAACTATAATTTAAAATACTAGATGAACATAGCTGCAAAAATCCTCAACAAAATGCTAGCTAATCGAATCCAACAACACATCAGAAAGATCATTCAACCAGACCAAGTGAAATTTATCCCTAGTGTGCAGGGATAAATTTTCAACATTTGGAAATCAATAAATTCAACATTTGGAAATCAATAAATGTAATACATCACATTAACAAATTGAAGAACAAAAACCATATGGTTATCTCCATATATGCGTAGAAAGCATTTGATAAAATGCAACTTCCTTTCATGATGAAAACTAAACAAATTGGGTATAGAAGAAACATTCCTCAACACAATCAAGACAATTTTCGACAAACCCACAGCCAGCATCCAACTGAATGGGGAAAACATGAAAGCTTTCCCCCTAAAATCTGAAACCAAAGATACTCCTCTCACCACTGCTATTCAATATAGTCCTGGAAGTTTTAGCCAGAGCCATTAGGCAAGAAAAAGAAATCACGCAGAAACACAAAGTGTAAAAATGCTGTTTCAGTACTAGTTATAGCATCACTGCACATTAGACAACACATTAAGGACAGATCCCACATGGGATGTAAGTACACAGTGACTCCTGTTGCTGACTTAACAATTTGACACTCCTGTTCATGGCGTCAGTAATCTCCCTAGGCTCTAGTCATGAGTTGCCAGGGCTATGGAAGCCTTTAGAGTTCACTGACTTTGATCTTATTCCGATAGGGTCATAGTCAAAGTGGAAGTTCTCTCCTCCCTTCAGAGAAAGGTACCTCCTTCTTTGATGGCCCCGTTCTTTCCACTAGGATCTCACTCACAGAGATCTTTCATTTAGGTCTTCTTCTTTTTTTTCTTTTCCATGGTATCTTGGCTTTCCATGCCTACAATACTCTCATGGGCTCTTTACTAATTATACACTGAATCGATCTTCTGTATATAAAGATAATTGGAAATGAAAAAAAAAAAAAACCTGGTGTTAAATTGGAAATGGCATAGAAAATTAATTAATTTAAAAAAAATATTATGTAGGATCTCTGTCTTTAATGTGCTGTACACTCTTATTTAATGCTATAACTAGTACTCCAACAGTATTTTTTTTTTTCTTTTTCACTATGTGTTGCTATATGGCGGCAAACTGTTGAAATCGTTACCTAATATATACTAAACTGATCTTCTGTATATAAAGAGAATTGAAAATGAATCATGATGTGATTGGAAGGGGAGAGGGAGCGGAAAAGGGGAGGGTTGTGGGTGGGAGGGAAGTTTTGGGAGGGGGAAGCCATTGTAACCCATAAGCTGTACTTTGAAAATTTATATTCATTAAATAAAAGTTTAATAAAAAAAAAAAGAAATCAAAGGGATACAAATTGGAAGGGAGGAAGTTAAACTATCCCTATTTGCAGATGACATGATTCTATATATAGGGATCCAAAGACTCCACTGAGAAACTATTGGAACTCATAAAAGAGTTTGGTAAAGTGGAAGGATATAAAATCAACATAGGAAAATCAATAGCCTTTGCATACACAATGTCATGGCTGAGAAAGAACTTTTAAAATAAGTCATATTTACAATAGCCCAAAAAATTAAATATCTTAGAATAAATTTAATAAAAGATATCAAAGATCTCTATGAGGAATACCACAAAACGCTAAAGAAAGAAATAGAAGAAGACAGTACAAAATGGAAAAATATTCCATGTTCATGGATTAGAAGAATTAACATCATCAAAATGTCCATACTATCAAAAGCAATTTACAGATTCAATGCTATCCCAATCAAAATACCAATGACGTTCTTCACAGATCTAGAAAAAGTGATGCTAACATTCATATGGAAACACAAGAGATCCCGAATAGCCAAAACAAAAACAAAGCCAGAGGCATCACAATACCTGATTTCAAGATTTACTACAGGGAAGTTATAATCAAAACAGCTTGGTACAGGCACAAAAATAGACTTGTAGACCAGTGAAACAGAATAGAAACTGCAGAAATGAATCCATACATCTGCACCCAGCTTATCTTTGACAAAGGAGTTAAAACCAATCCCTGGAGCAAGGACAGTCTCTTTAACAAATGGTACTGGGGAAACTGGATCTCCACATGCAGAAGAATGAAACTAGACCCCTACCTTACACTTTACACAAAAATCCACCCAAAATGGATTAAAGACCTAAATCTATGAATCTCTCTCTCTCTCTCTCTCTCTCTCTCTCTCTCTGTCTCCTCCCCCCTTCTTTCCTTCCCTGTCTCTCAAATAAACAAAAATTAAAAGAAATGCACTGAGTCCTACTTCTCTCTTCTGAATAGTCTATTTATTTTGTGGTTAACAGTGATGATATCCTTTGGATATTTCATAACTTGCCAAGTTTTTTCAAATTCTTCATCTGAATTCATGCTAAGGAATTCAAGCTTGAGCTTCTGCAAGATACAGAACAGAATCCACTGGTAGAGTAGAAATAACTTTGGCGGGCTGAACTCCTGGAAGTATAATCATAATGAAATATCAGAGAGCAGTAAAGCTTGCTTTTTAGCCACAGTCTCCTAATTCTATATTATATGAGACTATGGGACTATAATTTGTCAATGAGGGCAAATCAGATTTTAATGTCTATTAATTATCCTAATTATTAATTTTATAGAAGTATGCTTAAAATTATTCATTATAGAATTGCAGCATATGGACTGCAGAAATAACAACTGCTACACACAGCATTTCTCAAACTGACCTAAATATCCTTTGATTTGGTGGGTGTTTGGCATAACAGTTAAGACACCACTTGGGACACACATATCTAAATGCTTAAGTTTGAATCCTAGCTCAGCTCCCAATTTCAGCATCCTGTTAATGCATACCTGGAAGGCAGCAGGTGATACCTCAGTATTGATTCCTGCCTCCCATGTAGGAGCCCCAAATTGAGCTCTCAAATCCTGGCTTGCACCTGGCCCATCCTGGCCACTGGGGGCCTTTGGGGAAATTTTATGGATTTAGATTGTTTTTACACCAAAATAAACTTATCTTTTAATTTCCTTATCCCATGAACTTTTAGAAGAATCTTTGGAGAGTCAAAAGACTGAATTCAGATTTTGGTTTTATTGTCTTTATTTCTGATTGGCTGGCTTAATTTCTTATTTGGTTTTATTTCTTACCATGCTCCCCAAACTTTACATCACTCATCTCCAAATTGAGATAATAAAGTCATTGGGAGGATTTACTGTGAAAGTGGAGATAAGAATATGCATCTAAGAAATATGTGTTGCCTGGGAACAACTGATAGCTCCCGATCCAAAAGCTGGAGATGCTAGAGTCAACTCTAAGACCAAAATCCAGAGAATCACCAAAACTATGTGACAAGACGTATTTTGTTCACTAATGTAATTGCTCAAACACAGAACAAAACAAACCAACCAAAGCCAAAACAACCCAAACATGAAGCACCTTCCCTGGCCCAACCACCTCATTAGAACCTGGCAGTCCCCTTGACCTCTGCCAGTTCACAGCTTTGTAGGACACACAGCATGGAAGCCATGAAATGTATTATAGGAGATTTAAAATAAGCAAATCTCTTTTATTCACAGTCTTTTTACACATCCATTTGAACACAGACCACTAATGTGTGAGAACCTGAAATCCAGCCCCAGAACCCAGTTTCCTTGGCCCCAGCATCCGCTCCCTGTCACTGTGTATGTGTAAGTAATTGCATGTGGCTTAGTTAGGCGCCCTGGATTGTGGGAGCTAGGGAAATTATGCATAGATCTGCCATTAACACTAATGGGGGGTTACATGCACAAATCCTCCACACACCAAGAAGAGAATAGGCTCTTCTCATTCATACATAATAGATCTGTAGAAAAATTAGCATGTTCGCTTTTAGGAGCTGAACTCTGAAGATGTACCTTTTATAGGAAATATGTAAATAAGGAGAGAGGATACACTGAAGGACAAGTGCTGTAATGTGCTCCTTTTCTGATGCCTGCGCACCTTGTCAATTTTGCTGCTGCATAAAGTAGGACTAGACTTGCCTCTGCAGAGATTCCCCTGTGCATTCAACTTCCTGGTGCCTTATCGAATTTCCCTGGGCACAGATTCCTGTGCCAAATTTGCCAGTTCCCCTGGGGAAACCAAAGCAGGGTCATGCAATGATCAATCAGCAGGCAAGTACTAATATGAATGTTTTCCAAGCAAGTGTTTCTTTTTTGTCTTAGAAGCTATTATTAGATTGCCTTATAATTTCAGTTGTATTCTTCATAGAAGTGCCACCCACCCTAATTAGCTGGAGTTACTTCTGGAAGACCACAGAAATCCAATATGCCAGGCAGACTGGTTTTTGTCTGTAAAGTGGTGGGGAAAGCCTGAATCTTCCCCCTTTCTGTCTCTGCTCACAGAGGAAGGAAATTCTCTCTCCAGCCCTCTACCAACTCCCATGGAACTCATCTCCATCAGTATAGTTGCTAATCTGACACTCGTGGAACCTTATTTCACTAGCAGGTAAGGTCATAGTAGGGACAAAGGTACTCCCCTCCTGTACACACTTTTCAGGCCAGGTGAAAGTCAGCCTCTTTCCTGCAAAGATGAACCAGGCACCCTCGCTGCTGCTCACATCCAGTGGCCTCTCTCTTCCTGTTCCCCTGGGCATGATAGGGCAGGGCTGTGCTACAGCCCTAGTCTTCCACCTAGCTGCCTGTCCTAGACCCCTGACCAGGGGTTGCCTATGTGTGCCAAGAGTTTGCCCTGTAATTGAGGTAGATAGGAAGGTGCAATGGGAACCTTTACTGGGGAGTCCAGTGCTAGTTACCAAAGATGGGATGCATTTGGAGAACAATTACAAGAGTTGTATCAGAGGTTTCCTAGATTCCAATAAAAGCCACAGAACGCCACATCTTGTGTGAATAACTTTCTAAGCAGGCCCCAGAAGAAAAGAGTATTGAGGTGCCAAACTTCAGCCTCAATGCCTAACAGTTAAAAGCACTAGTAATTGGGGCTGACTCTGTGACATAGTAGATTAGGCT
Organism: Lepus europaeus; assembly: GCF_033115175.1. Classification (NCBI taxonomy): domain Eukaryota; kingdom Metazoa; phylum Chordata; class Mammalia; order Lagomorpha; family Leporidae; genus Lepus; species Lepus europaeus. Next base: position 84,011,024 of record NC_084831.1, on the reverse strand, counting down.
TCCACCTGCAGTGCCAGCATCCCATATAGGCATCAGTTTGTGTCCCAGCTGCTTCACTTCCAACCCAACTCCTTGCTGAAGGCCTGGGAAACAATGGAAGATGGCCCAAGTGCTTGGGCCCCTGCAACCACGTGGGAGACCTGGAGGAAGCTCTTGGCTCCTGGCTTCGGATCAGTGCAGTTCTGGCCCTTGCAGCCTTCTGAAGAGTGAGCCAGCAGATGGAAGACTGATCTCTCTCTCTCTCTCTCTCTCTCTCTCCCCCCCCAACCTCTCTCTCTAACTCTATCTTTTAAATAAACAAAATAAATCTTAAAAGGGGCGGGCGGCACTGTGGCGCAGCAGGTTAATGCCCTGGCCTGAAGCGCCAGCATCCCATATGAGCGCTGGTTCGAAACCCAGCTGCTCCACTTCCGATCCAGCTCTCTGCTATGGCCTGGGAAAGCAGTACAAGATGGCCAAAGCCCCTGGGCCCCTGGGCCCCTGGGCCTGCATGGGAGACCCAGAAGAGGCTCCTGGCTCCTGGCTTCAGATCAACTTAACTCTGCCTGGTGCAGCCATTTGGGGAGTGAACCATCAGATGGAAGACACCTCCCGCCCTCTCTCTCTTTCTCTCTCTCTCTCTCTCTTTCTCTCTCTGCCTCTCCTCTCTCTGTGTAACTCTGGCTTGCAAATAAATAAATAAGTAAATCTTAAAAAAGATAAAAAGTGCTAGCAATTATATAGTGCCTCATTTGTTCACTCATTCACCATACAGCACCCTTTCCTAGTTTCTAGGCTCAGTCCAAGGCTGGACATGGTACCAGGAAAACTGGCTATATCTTCACTTTAAGGAACATGGAATCTATTGGAAGAGACTGGAAAGTTTCCAGATTGATAAATATGATAGAGGTAAACACAGGTGAGATAAGGGTACAAGAATAAAAGCATTAACCCAGGCTTTGGAGCTGTGTGTGCCATCTTTCATTAACTAAAACCCTTGAGATACATAGAACTAGCAACAATAAAAACCAGGTTCAGACATTAGAAAATCCTTTCAGATATAAATCATTCAAGGTGTTCCTAAATCAGAAAGGTTTGACTCCCAAAAACCCATTATACAGTTGAGGAATTCATTTGGGGGAGAGATATTTTTACTTTAATACATTGAATCAAATTCAGACACATTAATCAGGTTTCCTTCGATTTTTATGAATGTCTTTAAGGTTTTGACTACTAATACAATGGTTTTCTAAGAAGTCCAATCATTGAAGAGCATGAACTGAACCAGTTGTGTCCAGCTCTCATGTTTGCAAGTCTTTGTAGCCAATGGTGGATCCTTTACTTCAGTTCCATGAGACTACAGCAATCAAGCAGGAAATGACCTAAAGTTTCCCAGCCAGGAGCCAGGCAGCCACCTGAACCTGAGATCTTAAAATGGGGGTGGTAGAGGAAATGTTTGAATATAGTGCTTCATCTGATCCACTGCCACTGAGACCCGCCAGCAGTAGACCCTATCCTATGTTAATACCGTATTCTGATCTGCCCATAGCTTGCTACGTAGCAAGGATAGATAAAGAAAAACAGAAATCTTGTCTTTTGCAACAAAAATAGATGCAACTGGAAACCATTACACTTAGTGAAGTAAGCCAGTCCCAAAAAGACAAATACCGTATTTTTTCCCTGATCTGTGGTAACTAATAAAGTACAAAAATGTAATGGATAGCAGTGAAATGGACACTCTGAGATTCAATGACTGTTTACAGCCCTTGTCTCTACTGTTGAGGAACAGTGGGTTTTTTTCTTATTATTTCTTGAACTCTTTACTTAGTGTAGGGTTAATCTTATGAGTTTAAAGTAAATTGAAAGTGGATCATTGTAAAAATAAGAGAGGGTTTACAAAAGGAATGAGGAGGAATGTTAGGGTGGAAAGGATCACTATTTTCCTAAATCTGTGTATATGAAATTTGTTTACCTAAAATACATTTTTTTTTTGACAGGCAGAGTGGACAGTGAGAGAGAGACAGAGAGAAAGGTCTTCCTTTTGCCGTTGGTTCACCCTCCAATGGCCGCCGCGGTAGCGCGCTGCAGCCGGCGCACCGCGCTGTTCCGATGGCAGGAGCCAGGTGCTTCTCCTGGTCTCCCATGGGGTGCAGAGCCCAAGCACTTGGGCCATCCTCCACTGCACTCCCTGGCCACAGCAGAGAGCTGGCCTGGAAGAGGGGCAACCGGGACAGGATCGGTGCCCCGACCGGGACTAGAACCTGGTGTGCCGGCGCCGCAAGGCGGAGGATTAGCCTGCTGAGCCACGGCGCCGGCCTAAAATACAATTTTTTAAAAAAAAGAAAGAACTCACCATTATAAAAAAAAAGCAAGAAAGGAAACCACACAGGCAGACACTGGGACAGCTCTTTCTCTGTCAAGTGAAGATTTATCGCTACCAAAATACTGCCAGAATTTCCTGTTCCAACTCAAACCTACATGCCTGCCCTGCCACCCCCGTTTTCTGAAAAACAGGCATTAGTTACAAAATTTCACCAAAATATCCATGGTTTGGAAAGCAAAGCAGCACATGCAGACATCCAAAGCACTCTTTCTGCTCATGGAGTTCAGAAACACTGAGCCCTGGCCCTAAAACTGTGCCATAAAACCACAGCCATTGAAGTCTTGGCCATTGGTTTTTGGTTCATTGTTCTTCTAAAACTCTAGTGGTTCAAATCTTTTTTAGAAACATTTTTTAGCATTTTCCTAAAAATGGATTTGCAATGGAATGTAACCAGAATAAAATGAAAAATCTGATAATGGGGGTGGGGGTGTATGCTTCTAGTAGTCAAAAAGAAAATAACAAGTATCATCATAATCAAAGTGTGCTCATATTGGGTATTTAACGTAAAATTGGCATTTTTTAAGGAACCAAGTAAAAGCCTACAATTATATCCATCTATGTAGCTTAAAATCTCAATTAGATTGTTTTTTCCTCTATGGATTTTTACCCAAAATGACAGCATTCGAGAGGAGAGAGTTAAAGAGGTTTAAAAAAAAGAAGAAGAAGAAGGAAGACTGAACTAGCATTGCACATGCAAATGAATGCATTACAGTAGTAGGGGTTTTTTTCCACTGAATAAATTTACATTTACATCAGTTAGATCTGATATAATCCTGAAGCCAATGAAACTTAAATGTACACATATTTTGTCATGAAAGCCCTCACAGCTATAACCTTTTGATTAAGATCTATTGTAAAACTAAGAATAAATTTTAGTTGACCAATTTTAGATTTGATTGTTATTGCTGATTTTACCCAGGAGTACACTTTAAGTGGTATTTTACCAATAGGCAATAGAAGAAGTCTCCTTCCATTTTCCTGTTAATTCCCTAGATTTTTTAACAATTCTCATAAACTGATGAAATTTTATAAACTCCTATCATAAAGAATGCATTATATAAATTGCCTGCTCTTGGCCAAGGACAGGCCTATATATGTAGGTGATACATGGTTACTACTTACATTTTCCCACTGAACCAGAAATAGATCACAAAAATTAAAGGATGGGAAGAACTGGTGATGAAGTAGTACCCAATGGTTAAGCAGGCACTCTGCTCCTGTGTTTCTTATTTATGTTAAACACGGCACAAGGAGCGAGCATGGTCCCAGACACTGGAACCAGTCACCAAAGGTGGCATTCCCAATTAGCATGCAAGCAAAGCTGCACAGAAAAGGCAACAGCCGCAGCTCTAATGTCTAAGCGATCTTCCCAGGTAATTACAATTTGTTTCAACACAGTCATTTCACATGGCAAATTAGTAAAGCTGAGATTAGGGAACCTTGCATGGCAGGGCTGTGACAAGATTATAAAAGACTAACTTGCCACTGGGTTATCATGGTTAGGAGAAAGATATCATTTAGAAGACTAGTAATAATAAGCATTTCTCAAATGTATACATGCCAGATACTGTAGGCTGAACTTTTTGTTTAACCGATGCCTGAACATTATTTATATTTAAGGGGCATCGTGTGTTATCTCAATATATGCATACATTGTATAATGTTCAAATCAGGGTAAACAAGTCTATCTCCTCAACACGCATCATCTCCTTAGGGTAAAAATGGTCAAAATTCTCTCCTTTATTGTTTTAAAGAAATACCTACATGCAGTACACTGTTGCTTCTATAGTAACTATGGCACAACAGAACACTGGAACTTCTTTCTTCTATCTAATTATAACTTGTTATCCATTAACCCACTTTTTCCCATCCCTTCCTCCCCCTTTCCCTCACCAGCCTCCGGTAACTGCTACTCTACTCTCAACTTCTATGAGATCAATTTTTTTGATTTTACATATAAGTGAGATCATGTAGTACTTGTATTTTTGTGCCTGGCTCATTTCACTTAATATACTGATCTCGAATGCCATCCATGTTGTTGCGAATCAAAGGATTTCACCAGTGCATATATTGTACCACATATTCCTTCCCCAGTCGTCAGTTGGTGGACATTTAGGTTGCTTATTCCTTTTCTTTGCTTTTGTGAATAGTGCCGCAATGAACTTAGGAATTTGGTTATCTCTTTAGCAGACCGATCTCATTTCCTCTGGATATGTACCCCGTAGCGGGATTGATGGGTTATATGGTAGTTCTATTTCTAGCTCTTTGAGAACCTCCACAATATTTATATAAAAGTTGTACTAACACACATTCCCAACAACAGTGTGCAAGTGTTCCCTTTTCTCCACATGCTTACCAGCACTTAGTATCTTGGATCTTTTTGATAATAGCCAACTTAACCAGAGTGAGATGATATCTATTTTTTTAAGATTAATTTTTTTTTTGAGAGGCAGAGCCACAGACAGAGAGAGGGAGAGAAAGAGAGAAAAGTCTTCCATTTGCTGATTCACTCCCCAGATGGCTGCAACTGCCAAAGCTGGGCTGATCTAAAACCAGGAGCTTCTTGCAGGTCTCCCATGTGGGTGCAGGGGCCCAGGCACTTGGGCCATCTTCCACTGCTTTCCTGGGCTATCAGCAGGGAGCTGGATAGGAAGTGGAGAAGCTGGGACTCAAACCGGCGCCCATATAGGATATAGTGTCACAGGAGAGGCTTAACCTCCTATGTCATAACAGTGGTCCCAAGATGATATCTTATTGTAGTTTTGTTTCACATTTCTCAAATGATTAGTGATGTTGAGTATGTTTTCATATGCCTATTAGCCATTTGAATGTCTGGTGAGTTTTTGTTTTGTTGTTGTTTGTTTGTTTTTGCTGCTGACTTATTTAGATTCTTTCTATATTCTGGTTTAATTCCCTATCAGATGTTTGGCTAGCAAATATATTCTCCTATTCCGTAGGTAATCTCCTCAGTCTGTGGATTGTTTCCATTACTATGCAGAAGCTTTGTAGTGTGATGAAATCCCATTTGTCGGTTTCATGTTTCCAATCTTTTGGGGTTTGGATCCAAAAAACTCCCATTCCAATGTCCTGAAATACCTTCCCTATGTCTTATTCTAGTACTTTCAAAGGCTCATGTCTTAGTTTCAGTCCATTATCTATTTTGAGCATATTTTTGAATATTGTAAGAGATAGGGGTCTAGTTTCATTCTTCTGCTTGTGGATGTCCAATTTTCCCAGCACCATTTATTGAAGATTATCCTTTCTCCAGGGTGTGTTCTTGTCACTCTCGTTAAATATCAGCTGAATATAAATGCCTGGGTTTGTTTCTAGGCTCTCTCTTCCGCATGACTAGTCTGGGTGTTTGTTTATATTACCAATATCACACTGTTTTAATTACCATAGCTTTGTAGCATATTTTGAAGCCAGGAAGCATAGTGCCTCCAGCTTTGTTATTTTTGCTCAAAGTTGCTTTGGCTAGTCACGGTATTTTTTTGGTTCCAAACTATCTTTTATGATTGTTTTTTCTAGTTCTGTGAAGAATGCTAATGGTATAGACATTTTGATAGGAATTTCATCAAATCTGTAAATCACTGTGGGTAGCTTGAACATTTTAATATTGATTCTTCCAATGCATGAATAAGGGAAGCTTATCCACTTCTTTGTGTCTTCTTCAAATTCTTCTATCAGTGTTTTATAATTTACACTCTGGGGTTGTAAGGATAATTCATATCTTCGGTTAAATTTATTCTTAGATATTGTGTTTAGATTTTTGATCCATTTTGAATTGATTTTTATATAAGGTGAGAAGTAGATGTCTCCTTTCAATCTTATATATGGATATTCTTTTTTCCAGTATCATGTACTGAAAAGACTGTCTCTTCTCTGGGATATGTTTTTAATTTCCTTTGTTAATGATAAATTGGCTGTAGATATGTATTCATTTGCGGGCTTTCTATTCTGTTCCATTGGTTTATGTGTCTATTTTTATGCCAATACCATGGTGGTTAAATTTATTTTGTAGCTATTTTTTTAAAAGATTTATTTATTTATTTGAAAGTCAGACTTATGCAGAGAGAGGAGAGGCAGAGAGAAAGAGGTCTTCTATCTGCTGGTTCACTCCCCAGATGGCCACAATGGCTGCGCCGATCCAAAGCCAGGAGCCAGGAGCTTCCTCCAGGTCTTCCCTCATGGGTGCAGGGGCCCAAGGACTTGGGCCAACTTCTACTGCTTTCCCAGGCCATAGCAGAGAGCTGATTGAAAGTGGAGCAGCCAGGCCGGCGCCGTGGCTCACTAGGCTGATCCTCCGTTCTGGTCCCGGTCGGGGCACCGATCCTGTCCCGGTTGCCCCTCTTCCGGGCCAGCTCTCTGCTGTGGCCGGGGAGTGCAGTGGAGGATGGCCCAGGTGCTTGGGCCCTGCACCCCATGGGAGACCAGGAGAAGCACCTGGCTCCTGCCATCAGGTTAGCGCGGTGCGCCGGCCGCAGTGCGCTGCCGCGGAGGCCATTGGAGGGTGAACCAACGGCAAGGGGAAGACCTTTCTCTCTGTCTCTCTCTCTCACTGTCCACTCTGCCTGTCAAAAAAAAAAAAAAAGAAAGAAAGTGGAGCAGCCAGGACACGAACTGGCTTTACCTGCTATGCCACAGCACCACGGCCCCTTGTAGCAATTATGAATGAAATTGCTGTTATAATTTCTTAGTGAAATTATTATCAAAGAGTGAACTCATTATTGATGTATAAAAATGATACTGAGTTTTGAACGTTGATTTTGTATCCTGCAAGTTTGCTGAATTTATTTATCAGTTCTAACTGTCACTTGGCAGAGTTTTTTGATTTCTCTCTATATATACAGAATCATGTCATATGCAAAGGTAGTTTAACTTCTCCCTTTTCTATTGATATGCTTTTCATTTCTTTCTTTTGCCTAATGGCCCTGGCTAAAACTTCCAATACTATATTGAATAATAGAAGTGATAGTGGATGCCCGTATCTGAATCCAGATCTTAGAAGAAATGCTTGCAGTTTTCTCCATTCACTATGATGCTGGCTATGGGTTTTTCAAATACAGTCTCTGTTATATTGAAGTATACTCCTTTTCATATAATTTTTTTGTTTTTTTAACTTTATTTAATAAATATAAATTTTAAAAGTACAGCTTTTGGATTACAGTGGCATTTCCCCCCATAACCTCCCTCCCACCTGCAACCATCCCATCTCCCACTCCCTCTCCCATCTCATTCACATCAAGATTCATTTTCAATTATCTTTATATACAGAAGATCAACTTAGTACATACTAAGTAAAGATTTCAACAGTTTGCACCCACACAGAAACACAAAATGTAAAGTACTGTTTGAGTACTAGTTTTACCATTAATTCACATAGTACAACACATTAAGGACAGAGATCCTACATGGGGAGTAAGTGCACAGTGACTCCTGTTGTTGATTTAACAATTGACACTCTTGTTTATGGAGTCAGTAATCTTCTGAGGCTCTTGTCATGAGTTGCCAAGGCTATGGAAGTTTCTTGAGTTCGCCAACTCTGATCTTATTTAGACAAGGTCATAGTCAAAGTGGAAGTTCTCTCCTCCCTTCAGAGAAAGGTACCTCCTTCTTTGATGACCTGTTCTTTCCATTGGGATCTCACTCACAGATATCTTTCATTTAGGTCTTCTTATTTTTTTTTTTTTTTGACAGAGTGTCTTGGCTTTCCATGCCTAAAACACTCTCATGGGTTCTTTAGCCAGACCCAAATGCCTTAAGGGCGGATTCTGAGGCCAGAGTGCTGTTTAGAACATTTGCCATTCTATGAGTCTGCTGTGTAACCCACCCCCCATGTTGGATCGTTCTCTCCCTTTTTGATTCTATCAGTTAGTATTAGCAGACACTAGTCTTGTTTATGTGATCCCTTTGACTCTTAGACCTATCAGTGTGATCAATTGTGAACTGAAATTGATCACTTGGACTAGTGAGATGGCATTGGTACATGCCACCATGATGGGATTGAATTGGAATCCCCTGGCACGTTTCTAACTCTACCGTTTGGGGCAAGTCCGAGTGAGCATGTGCCGAACTGTGCATCTCCTAATGATCTTTTGTATTTCTTTTTTTTTTAACTTTTATTTAGTAAATATAAATTTCCAAAGTACAGTTTATGGATTACAATGGCTTCCCCTCCCCATAAGTTCCCTCCCACTCGCACCCCTTCCATCTCCTGCTCCCTCTCCCATTCGCATCAAGATTCATTTTCAATTATCTTTATATACAGAAGATCGATTTAGTATATATTAAGTAAAGATATCATCAGTTTGCACCCACACAGAACATAAAGTGTAAAATACTGTTTCAGTACTAGTTACAGCATTAATTCACATTGGACAACACATTAAGGACAGAGATCCCACATGAGGAGTAAGTACACAGTGACTCAAATCAGAGAAGTAGATCTTTTGTATTTCTATGATATCAGTTGTAATATCTCTTTTTCACCTTTTATTAATTTTACTTTTATTTTTATCTCTTTGAATAATGTTTCTATACCTTTGGCATTTTCAAATCCTTCTTGAACCCCAGTAAGTCAGATATTTGTTCTTTCAATGCTTCCCAAATTTCCTATAAGCTTTCTTCACTCTTCGTCATTTTTTTTCCTCCTCCCACTGTGTTTTCAAAGAGCCTCTCCTCAAGCCCAGTAATTCTTTCTTCTGTTTGATTTATTGTGTTGCTGATGGTTCTATTGTGTTTTGTTTTTCTTAGTGTAAGTTTCATCTCAAGGATCTCTGTCTGATGTTTTATACATTTTTAACTACTATTGAATTATTTCTGTGTTTTCTTATAGTTTATTGATTTTCCTTAAAATATCATTTTGAATTCTCTGTCCAAAATTTACAGATATCAGTTGCAGTATGGTCAGTTTCTGGCATCTTAATCTGATAATTAGCGGAGATAATGGTTCCCTGAAAATTCTTGATGCTTGTTGGCATGACATCAATGGAACACTGACTGCATAATTTGGCTTTGTCTGTGTTTGGACTTCAGGAATTATAAGAGGTCTGCTTATTTGCTAAGTCTTTGGAGGCTTTTGCTATTTCAGCAGCAGATGGCATCACAAGTTCAAGTTTGCTACACAATAATTTTGTCACCACCTCCCTCTTCTTCCCCCAAGTGAACAATTACACTCTCCTTATTGTGCTTCCCAACATTAGAGGAGCAATAGAGTGGATGGTACTATGGCCACCAGTGCCATAATGCTTGAACACACACAGAGCCCACAGCCTGCTGGGACCAGTGCAGAATGGGGATAATGCCAATACTCCCAGTGCTATGGGCTACCTGTACCAGAGGAGGACTCTGGGTCCAAGACTGCTGCAACCAGCCACAGGTACATCTGACCTGTATTTAAATCTGATCAATGTGGTCATGGGTCTCTACTGGCACCCAGCGCAGGCCCAGAGACTTAGTTCTGATCTAGAGGCAGGGACCATTAGAATCTTCCCAAAATTTGGTTTTACCGGTCCATCACAAAGTTCCATCACACAGTCATGTACAAATTTTCCTGCTCTCCTCCCAAGCATGTCTTCCTTTTCCCAAGACTGGGGGAGGGGTGAAGGAGATGATCCTTTGGACACACAGGCTGACACTAAGCTATGTCTCATTTGAATCTCACACCTGAAGAGCCCTGCACAAGCCTAGCAGATGAATACCAGGTCCAGTGATGCTGCAGGCCAAAATGCAAGTCTGCTCCACTGGGGCGCAGGTATCTGCCTGATGCTGGCTCAGATATACAGACACCCTCTGTGACCACTGGCCTGGGGGTGGGAGCTTTGGGTTTTATCAGCTGCTGGGTCTCACAAGCACCTCCAAGGCAAAATCCTGAGAGCACCTTCTTGTTCTATTCCCAGAGAGCTAGAATATTGCTCTGATGTTCAGCCTGAGGTTAGGAAAGGGGTGGTGAAAGTGGTCCTCCAGTTCTCTGGCTAAGGAGGTCTCAGAGGTTCAGTCTGTAATTATTGGTCTGAGAATAGGCGCTCTGGGGCCCATCTCTGGCACTTGGTATCATCGTGGTGGCCCTGGCACCGGATTTCAAATCTAAGGTCTTATTTAATTTCCTCTTGTTCTCCCTCTCCCACGCAGGAGGAGGTGTCTCTGTACTATTGTCAACTGGGGGAGAGGTAACACAGGGACTTTTTTCCTCCTAGCTTCTTTTCTTGTTGCTATCCTAGAATGAGGCACTGCGGTGTCTGGCCTGACTTCCTCAGTTCTTGGGGACGTGGTTCAGTGTGTGAATTGTTTGCTCAGACTGTTGTCTGTGCGGAGACGACTGTTGGGATATCTTACACAGTTGCCATCTTGCTTCCACTCCCTCTCACAAGAATCCTTATTCTCCTGAAACAGGAAATAGTTTCCATTTTACAGATGAGAAGACTAAGTGACAGAGAAAAATCCCATGTCTAAATCCAACAGTTTTTAAGAGGCAGAGTGAGGACATGAACCCTTCTGACTGAGGGCTGAGGTCCCACAATGCAGCCAACCTTACAGGGAACTAGCAACGGAATGGAGAGCATCAGCAGAACCACAGCAGTGGTGGGAGGAACTATGACGTTGATGGAAAGAATTTCCTTAACAAATGCACTGAAGTCATTTTTGAAAATACTCAAATTAGTACAATTATTACAGATCCAGTAATACTTTTTTTTTTTTGATACCTTGCTACTTATAAGAATCTGACTTGGAGAGCTAACACCTCGATTCAATCACAAAGTTAGATACAACCACTGATGGTAGTTAGACCTAGTATTTTATTGTACTGCATGCTTCTTTATCTCCACACACCACCAGATCTTAGGAGTAGCCCCCAAGACACTGGTTGCTGCTCATCTCTCTCTCCACTTCTGTCTGCCCCATTTAGTGGAGACACTATCACGAGCAGGTGCTATGCTGTACTAATCCTGGAATTTCCAGGGCTTGGCCCAATTCCGGACATGCTTCTTTACATACTCTTTTATCTAATGCTTATAAGGGGGTAAGATTAACCCAGGGCAGGGAGCCCCATAGGATATCCCCCAAAGAAATTAATCAGTAATTCTCAAATTTTAATAGATATTGCAATCACCTTGTATTCATTAAAATATATATTCCAAAGTCCTGAAACTCACAAAACTTAAGCTATGGTTTTAGTGTATATAGGCCTGGAAATCTGTAATTGTATTAACCATCTGGTGATTTTGTTAATTGGGGTAAGAAGGAGATACCCAGTATTATACCCTGAGAAACACTGGTGTGTACCAGAAAGGCAATGCTATGTAGCACCAGCTTCCTCCCACCACACTAGATGATTGCTTTCCTGAGTATGGAATGAATTTCATAACAATGACCCCAAGTAGCAAGTGGTGGTTGCATGGACACCTTAACCCCTAAATTCCATTTCCCATCTCTGACTGTGGAGTTTTTATTCCCAATGCCCATGCCCACTCAATAGCTTTCTATTTTCCCAGTCTTCTTTTCTACTCTCTGGGCCCTCTAAGCCCCCAGTGGGATGTCACATATTAAAAAGGGCCTTCCCAGCAATAACTGTATTTTACATACCCAGCCCCCTAGAGCCCAAAGTGTGTGCTCCATGAATTACTTCAAAGCCACAACAGCATGAAGTTGGTAAGTTTGGCATCTTTGTGTACTAGGATCTCATCAGGTACTTCAGCACAGGCCCAACATAATCAAACCTATTTTCTGGTTCAGGATCCAGGAAGGGAGACGGCAGTCTTAGAACATGCACACTCATTGCCAAGCTCCCCCAGTGGAAGGGAGTCTCCCCACAGCACCAGGTCTTGGGAACAACCCTCAGCACACTAGTTCTGCTTTCTCTCTAGATACCTCTGCCTGCCTTCACTTAACCTGGAGCCCATCAAGAACGGAGACTGTGTTCTATTCACCCTTTCATCCTTGAATTCCAGGGGCCTAGCCTAGGGTAAGACTTATAAGAGATGGTCAATGTTAAGTGAAAGTTACATCAAGGAAATTAATTAAACATTAGGGGTGGGGAGGGGGCTCCTATCACTGTAGCCAGAGAGATGTTTTTGTCTCTCCCTCTTCCTTTACTCTACAGGAAACACATATATATTTTTCCCTGGATACACTTGCTGTAATGAAATCAGTAGATCACACAAGAAGTACTCTGCACTAGAGTTAGGCTCCTTAGACATTTAACAGGAATTCTTCTACTTGTAGATTCTGTGTGTTCCTTCAGTTTTTCAGACCCACCCTTCCCAGTCTGTGGGAGGCCTCACGCAGACACACTAGCAAGCATGGCTGGGGAAACGCGGGCCCTGCCTGCATCTGAGCTGGGTGTGATTCCATGGACCTTCCCGCAGTGGACGGGAGGAGGCCCGGGGCAGCCAGGGTGGCACGATGCAGGGTCATGAGCACCCTCCAAGGTCGTTCTGGATTCTCTAAATGTTCTGCCATCACGTGTTGACCGTCTCTAGGCACCTCCAGAGAGGGAGGGAGGTCAGCACTAAACACTCTGGCTCAGCAGGAGGATTTAAAACCCGGAAGGGGAAAAGGCAGGCAGGGTTGAGTCCCCCAGCTAGGACTGCAGAATCCGTTCCTTCAGGAAGGACAGCGCGTTCCAAAGTTTCTGCAGACTGCTAGGTGGGGAGACACGCGACAAGCTGCAAGCAGCCGAGTCCACGAGGAAACCTAAGTGGAAAATGAACCTTGAAATGTACACCCTGGGGAGTCACAAACTCTCCAGTGTGAGGAACTGAGAACAATGTTTAAGCCACAAGGAGGAGTGATTTACAATGTGTTTACAAGGAGCATTATCAGCATGTGCACCTGTGTTGTCGGTCATGTTGTAATGCCATGCCTGGTGGGCAGGCCGGAAAGCAGGGCCCGGGTCCTGAGATGCCAGATCCCTCAGGATTCCAGACCCTTCACAGCCACCCTCTGTGTGTTCTGGAAGGGAACACGCAGGGTCTGAAGTATGTGCGTGTGCTCGGAGCAGTAACTTGGAACATAAAGCAATGACTTTGGACTTCACCTAGCCCAACCCCCTCCTCAATACCCACACAGATGCAATGTGCAATTCAACCTGCTGGATTCACTAGAGGAGTAGCCAGGATGAGACTTGGGTCTGCAAACTCCAAGAACTAAGAAAGTGTTTTAGTCAGTTCAGTCTAAGTACTGGGGCCATGGTAACCTGTCAACAACAGAAACTGATTTCTCCCGGTTATGCAGGCCGCAAGGCTGAGACCAGGATACCAGCAAGGTCAGGTTCTTTCAGCATGCAGACTGCTGACTTCTTGCATCCTCAGAGGGCAGGAAGAAAGCAAGGGAGCTCTCTGAGGTCTTTTTCAGAAGAGCACTAATCCTTTATGTGATTAACCCCCATACACTGGGGGGTTAAGATTCAGCATATGAAGCTGGGGGAATGCGAATATTCAGTCCATTGCTTCCGGGCTGTCTTCCTGCCTGCTGGAAGAGCAATGGTGGGGAAGTACAGAGCTGAAGGTCAGAGGAAGCCTCACACGCAGCGGTTAAGAGTGTGGGCCTGGCAGGAACTCCACGTGTGGTTCCCAGATCAGCAGCAGCAGCAGCACCAGGGAGCCTGCTAGAAATGCCAGGCGCTGGAGCCCACTCAGATGTATTGAAGGGCAGGATCTCTTGGGGTGGAGTCCAAGAATCTGTGTTTTCATAAGTGGGACTTGGAATGAAGCCCAAATGTGATGCTGGTGTTGGAGGCAGTGGCTTAACTGGTTGTGCCGCAACATTGATCCTAAGATGCTATTTTCATAAGTATCTGTGGCCTTACTGGTAGTTCTCTGGAAGTTTCTGTCTTCCTGAGAAAATACACCCAAAGGCTGTACACAGGTGATGCTACTGTTGCCCAGAACTGAGAAGCATTGTCCTCTGGACCAGGGAAGCCTGGGCTTGGTGGAACTGTTCCATCGCCCTTTGGCTGTGTGATGTCCCCAGGTCTCCACTCCTTGCTCTGTAAAGTAGGTATGACAGTACTGCCCATGTCATGATGTGGTTTAGTGGTGAGGACTACATGAGACAATGTGTATGAGGCACTGAGATCAGGAACTGGCAAACACTAAGCCCTCACTAGAGGCTTGCAGGAACAATGCAAACCCTTCACAAACTCCTGAACCCCACTGCCACCCTTGGGCCTCGGTCAACTTTCGCTCACAAAGAAACTCTTGAATCTCACCTAAGCCATTAATGACCCATTCACCCATGGAAGGTAGGTAGTCCACACACATCATTCTTTAGACCCCAACTAAGGCCTCTGTCCCCTCCCCAGCAGCCCTGGAATTAGCTGTGGTTTCTGATGGTCTTGGTTTAAAATGGGAGGCAGGCCTTTGGGTGTATTTTCTCAGTAAGACAGAAACTTCCAGAGAACTACCAGTTAGGCCACAGATACTTATGAAAATAGCATCTTAGGGTCAATGTTGCGGCACAACCAGTTAAGCCACTGCCTCCAACACCAGCATCACATTTGGGCTTCATTCCAAGTCCCAGATGCCCCACTTCTGATCCAACTCCCTGCTAATACACAATAAACCTGGGAAAAAAGCAGATCTTGGGCCTGTGTCACCCATATGGGAGACCCAGACAGAGTTCGAGTTTCTTGGCCTCAGCCTGGCCCAGCCCTGGCCATTGCAGACATTTGGGGAGTGAACCAGGGTTCGAACGATCTCTCTCTGTATCTCTGCCTTTCAGATAAATAAATCAACCTTAAAAAAAATTGCATCTCACTTTCATTATTTTATTTCCTGCTTCATAAATATTTAAATGAATTAATTCCATTCAACTTAGAAAACATAGCCATAGATGATATTGACAGGCAACTGGACAGGGTATCGTGCTTCAATTTATTGTTGAGATTTATATATGGTTCATTGATCCATTTAGAGGTGCCAGGGTAATGCCTGGTTTCTTGTGGCATCTTGCCAGTTTAATAAGCACACTTAACAGTCTGCTTCGCATATAAAATTGTCACAGTTTTTAAACATATTTTTAAAAAGTACTTTGATAATACCTAAGAAAGGCATTATATTTTACAAAAGATTAATAGAAGCAAATATAACCATGGATTAATTTGTTCTATTGTGAGACAAAGTGAAGGCCAAGTCTTAAGACTAATGAGCCTGGTGATTACGAATGCTGACGGATGTATATGTGCACATGTAAATAAATATATATATATCTGATAGAGAATATACATATATTATATACACATATCATATACGTAAACATACAATATAAATTCTCAACTTTTTTGCTTTCTCCAAATCTATGAAGCCCAACGAATGAGCTTCATCACTACTTTTCAAACCATCTGTGCTAAATGACAAGTACTTGCCCTCTGCTCTCGCTTTTTCATTTTCTGTCTGTCACGGACTATGCTATGAATGCTCTACGATGAATTATTTTAAAAATAAAATGTAAAACATACGGCACCATCCTGGAAGACAACTCCTCCCCAAGGTTTCTGTTGTGCTGAAGGAAGGAACTAGACACCAAACCATGTAAGAATCTAAGATTCCAAGATTATCAAGCAAAACATACAATGAGGTTGCTCAAAGGACTGGATGGCAGTGGTAACAGAAACAGAGGAGTGCCCCTCAACCTTCAGCCCCTGCTGGGTGAAGCGGAATCCCGGACAAAGCCTACGGATCTCAGTGATGAAGGCACCTGCCAGGAGCCACCCACGGCTCTGCAAGAGAACAGCACAGGAGAACATCCCCTCACATTCCCTGCTTTTCTGATCCAAAGTAACATAAAGGTTCACACAGATCCTGTGGGGATGGAGAAGTGGCAAGTCTTGTTTTGCATATTTGTCATTTTTCCCCCTTTTTAATGATGCTGATTTCTCTAATCTTATACAGTATTTGCAAGAAATGAGGGTTGAGGGGAATGGGGCTTGTGGCAAGAAAGGAATTCCGAATTGTGTCAGACATGACTACATAGAGAGCTGTGACTGGGCCCTCTTGGTGGCAATATTCACTTAAGAGTGACTCCAAGCCTCTGGATGCTCTGACATTTTCTCCTCCTGTCATTTACTGTACTGTTTCCCTCCCTACCAGCTCCCACCCTTATAATTGTAAGTACACAGCTTCCTCTCTCTGCCCACCACACTTCCTCATCGGCACTTGCTGGGGCCGGGGGCAGGGAGGAGTGTCTTACTGCTTCTATTGGTGGCCCATAGCACTGTGTATGCTGGCCTTCCTTCTCCCAGCTATGTCTATTTAAAAAAAAAAAATTAGCATGTAGTTTCTATCTTTTTTTAAAAATTCATTCATTTATTTGAAAGGCAAAGCTACAGAGAGGCAGAGGCAGAGAAAAAGAGAGAGAGAGAGAGAGAGAGAGAGAGAGAGAGATGTCTTTCATCGCTGCTTCACTCCCCCAAACAGCTGCAACAGCCAGAGCTGCACCAATCCGAAGTCAGGAGGCTGGAGCTTCTTCTCAGTCTCCCACAAGGGTGCAGGAGCCCAAAGATTGGACCATCTTCCAGTGCTTTCCCAGGCACATGAGCAGGGAGATAGATCAGAAGTGGAACAGCCAGGACTTGAACCGGCATCCACATGGGATGCCAGCACTGCAGGCGGCGGCTTTACATGCTATGCCACAGCACTGGCCCTCCTAGCTATGTCTACTAAAGACAAAGACTATAAACTCTAAGGAGGATGCAAGTGAATATGGTAGTCATGATGAGAATGTGATTTCTTTGCACAGTCTGCCTGGATTTGATCAGGGGCTCAGCCTTGTAGTAACAGAATGCCCTGCTCAGAGCTCACACAGGTCGAGATACATGTTACAAGCCTGTCTTCACTCGCACCAAACCATGGACTTCACTAGTTTGGCCTTCGTCACTTAAAACAACCTTGGCTATTCCCCTTACTATGGTACACAACTCCTTCTCTCTGACCTTTGCTCTTGAGTGTTTTGCGTGGTTCTGTCACCATGATTGCTGCTTGGCACCCAGTGCATGCCCAGGACCCTCAGTGGGCATCCTTTCTGGTTATCTCCAAGTCAGGCAGAATTAGGTTCAAGTCTCAGGTCCACCACTTAGCAGCTGCATGACCTTGGGCAGGTTACTGGGAGACAAGGAGATCTAGGTTGCTCATCCATAAAGTGGAAATAATGCCAGCACCTGGCCCAGAGGGCTATTGTCAGGATTAAGTTAGATGTTGCATAAGAATGCCATTATTGCAATGCCTGGGCCTTAATAGACACTAAATAAAAGTTAGCTATTCTTATAATCTGTCCTTATGCACAGAATCCAGACCATGTTGTTTAATGGGTAACAAGCAACACTGGAAGAAACTGAGCTTAAAAATAAGGTAGAGGGTGCTCAGTTAGTTGTCGCCAATCAGGGAGAACATATGATATTTGTCCCTTTGGGACTGGCTTAATTCACTCAGCATAATGTTTTCCAGATTCCTCCATTTTGTTGCAAATGACCAGATTTCATTGTTTTTGACTGCTATATGGTATTCTATAGAGCACATGTCCCATAATTTCTTTATCCAGTCTACTGTTGATGGGCATTTGGATTGGTTCCAGGTCTTAGCTATTGTGAATTGAGCTGCAATAAACATTAATGTGCAGACAGCTTTTTTGAAGTGAAATGGACACTATGAGAAACAGTGACTTGATCAGCCCTTGTCCTGACTGTTGATGTACAATGTAATACTTTATCCATTTTAGTATTTTTTTTTGTTCTAGTACTATTGGTTGAACTCTGTAATTAACACACAATTATTCTTAGGTGTTTAAATTTTAACTGAAAAGTGATCCCTGTTAAATATAAGAGTGGGAATAAGAGAGGGAGGAGATATACAATTTGGGACATGCTCAATCAGACTTGCCCAAAATGGTGGAGTTAGAAATGTGCCAGGGGATTCCAATACAATTCCATCAAGGTGGCATGTACCAATGCCATCTCACTAGTTCAAGTGATCAATTTCAGTTCACAATTGATCACACTGATAGGTTTAAGAGTCAAAGGGATCACACAAACAAGACTAGTATCTGCTAATACTAACTGATAGAATCAAAAAGGGAGAGAACGATCCATCATGGGAAGCGGGATACACAGCAGACCCATAGAATGGCAGATGTCCTAAATAGCACTCTGGCCTCAGAATCAGCCCTTAAGGCATTCGGATATGGCTGAAGAGCCCATGAGAGTATTTTAGGCATGGAAAGCCAAGATACCATGGAAAAAGAAAAAAAAAGAAGACCTCAATGAAAGATCTCTGCGAGTGAGATCCCAGTGGAAAGAATGGGGCCATCAAAGAAGGAGGTACCTTTCTCTGAAGGGAGGAGAGAACTTCCACTTTGACTATGACCCTGTCGGAATAAGATCGAAGTCGGCGAACCCTAAAGGCTTCCATAGCCTTAGCAACTCATGACTAGAGCCTAGGGAGATTACTGACGCCATAAACAAGAGTGTCAAATTGTTAAGTCAGCAACAGGAGTCACTGTGTACTTACTCCTCATATGGGATCTGTCCTTAATGTGTTGTCCAATGTGAAGTAATGCTATAACTAGTACTGAGACAGTATTTTACACTTTGTGTTTCTGTGTGGGTGCAAACTGATGAAATCTTTACTTAATATATACTGAATCGATCTTCTGTATATAAAGATAATTGAAAATGAATCTTGATATGAATGGAATGGGGGAGGGAGTGGGAGATGGGAGGGGTGCGAGTGGGAGGAAAATTATGGGGGGGGGGAGCCATTGTAATCCATAAACTGTACTTTGGAAATTTATATTTACTTAATAAAAGTTAAAAAAAAAATAAGGTAGAGGGGCCGGCGCTGTGGCATAGCAGGTAAAGCCGCCACCTGCAGTGCCAGCATCCCAAATGGGCACTGGTTCAAGACCTGGCTGCTCCACTTCTGATCCAGCTCTGAACTATGGCCTGGGAAAGCAGTAGCAGATAGTTGAAGACCTTGAGCCTCTGCACCCATGTGGGAGACCTGGAGAAAGCTCCTGGTTCCTGGCTTCAGATATGCCCAGCCCTGGTCATTGTGGCCATCTGGGGAGTGAACCAGTGGTTGGAAGATCTCTCTCTGCCTCTGCCTCTCTGTAACTCTGCCTTTCAAATAAATAAATAACTCTTTTTAAAAAATCAGGTAGAAATGATATAACAGTTGGTTCATTCATTCAGGGCATGTTTATTCAGAAACTACTTGGTGTTGGTTATCGCCTTAGGTTAATATGCTGTAATACTCTAATGTGAAACTCAAGTATATTAGAAAAGCAGCCTCATAAAAACAAAATAATCACTCTTGTATCAGTTCTGTCAGCTCAACAAAGATCAGAGGGTAGGTACTGAAGCTATGTCCTGTCCTTAGGAAACCCGATTGCTTCTGAAAACGTCTCTGGAGTCATAGTCCCCTGAGCTCTGGCTCAGATCTGAGATAGTTCTGAGGCCAAGTCCAAGAGGGATGAGGAGGGCGGCACGATTTCTCTGCGACCTGGTCTATAAAGGCAGCCCCAGAGCCCAGAACTCTAGGGCCAGGGAATATCCGTCAACAGCATTTGCTAAGGCAGACCCACCGACACGCATCAGGAAAGCAACCAACAAGACACACACCCAATCTCCCCTTTAAATTAACTTCTCATCACATCGTTCTGCAGGATGTGCACAGCTCTAGATGGTAGCCCCGGCAGGGGCCAGGCCACTGGTTTTCTTTCCATGGTTGTTTATAAAATTCAAGAGGGGAAAAAGCAGCACTGGGCTCAAATTAATCTTCTCCATCTGAAGCTTTCACGCATCAGGTCCATCATCTCCCAGCGAAACATTCTGCACGCTTCCTGGAACAAAGAGCAGCGGGACCAGCCAGAGTCTGTGCCACCCACACACTAAGGGAACAGTGTGCCGGCCTCAATGGGAGCTATTTCATTTATTTTTTTTTTCTGTTCTTTCTTTTGTTTTCCATGTTTTCCAAATGCCTTTTGAAGAGGCAGCAGAAAAGGCTCTCCTTTGGAAAAGATTTCCTGGATGGAGGGAGGGTTAAATAAACAAATGATAACAACACCAATCAACCCTCTTTGCTTCCAGCCTGCAGAGTCAATCTGCCTCCTGGCTGCGGAGCTACCAACCAGCAAAGGCAAACTAATTAGACACAGACAAACACTTAGGCAATCACACCTTGTGAATGTAAGCGTCTTCCTGTCATTTGGCAAGTCTCTCAGCTGCCTCCGAGCGTGAGACAACAAATTCCCTGCAAACAAGTCCCTGGCTCCCGTCAGTGAAACCTAACGGATCACAATGGCTGGAGGTGAAAGGTGGCAATCTTGTCAGGTAATGACATCCCTCCAACAGCCCATATTAAAACAGCCGCACTTGTTTAGACTAGCCTATTTGCACCTACCTACAGAGGGCCTTTTTAATGTAATTATTAGCCTCTGCCGCCCTGCTTTGGATTTGAAAATATCGTTCATTTTCATCTTGCTTCGGCTACCGCTGCTACCTCCCATTCAGTCTCAGTCACCTCATCTTGCCACAACTAAGTGTAGAAACAAGCACAAGCTAGAAGGACTGAATTAACAAGAACAAGTTGGCAGGTGAGCTATGTGACAAAAAAAAAAAAGAAGGGATTTGACAATATATTCTAATCTCTACCTGTCTGTAGAAATCTTGAAAAATCCTAGATGGCTTTTCTTACAGAGACCAAAAAGCTAGCACAATAATTGACCAAACCTACAGATGTAAAAACGAAAAGG
Organism: Lepus europaeus; assembly: GCF_033115175.1. Taxonomy (NCBI): domain Eukaryota; kingdom Metazoa; phylum Chordata; class Mammalia; order Lagomorpha; family Leporidae; genus Lepus; species Lepus europaeus. The sequence continues at coordinate 83,989,918 of NC_084831.1, read as the reverse complement.
TTGGACTCTCACAACAGGAAGCACTCAGTAAACAACTGTTTGCTGCATTAAAAAAAAAAAAATAGGAGGCTCAAATCTATTGACAGGCTGGGTTAGGAGTTCTGATAACTGTTCATCACAGTGCAGACTGTGGTCTTTGACATTTTAAGTAGCTGGAAGGGATGGTCCCACCTGACCCCACTCTGTATTATACAAACAAATACATCACCATGTCAAAGTTTGCCTGATCCATTACAGACCGCTAGGTCAAAGACCAGATGTGTAAGTCCCCCGGATGGTTTCCATCTCTGCTTCTAAGTATCCAGGTCATGTTCAGGCAGAGCAGGGAGAGGTTTGACCCACCCACTCCTAATTGTTAAATATCTGTCGTTGCTTGGAGCTGTGCTCACTTAAAAATGATGCAGTTGACTTTCTGTCGAGACGGTTTTCCGTCTTGCTCCTCGTGTCTTACTGGTGTTCAGTTGCACTGTGGTTTATGGCCATTGCATTTGAATGATAAGAAACCAGGAGGAGTTTGTGCAAGACACCCACTCAAACCATCATCAGGGAGCGATTTCCGCATACAAGGCTGTACCTGTGCAGGTGCCTGTATTTTCTCCTTTGTCACCTCTCCTTTATCTTGTTCCTCTCCACTCCCCATCCCACCAATGCAAAAGGCAGACTTGGTAAAAGTCATTTTTCTGGAGAGTCTTGAGTGAGGATAGGAATCAGGACCTCAGTCCAGGAATACAGAGTCATATGGGATAAGTCCCCAGGGCAGGTAAAGGCTGCCTGGAACAGGAGTGGTCAGATAGGGTATTTACGCTACACCTCCTGACTTTGTGTCAGTACTGTGCTAGGTCCATAGCTAAGAAGGACAAGGTGAAACAGCCCCGGCTCCAATCCACTGCGGAAAGCAGAACTAACGCCATTGTGGGAGCAGCCACCCTTAACCTTCCAAATCCAAATCAGCCACTTAGTAGCGTGGAGGCCACACGGTTAACGCCAGTTCAGAAATAGTAGCAAGAGACTGCTGCTCAAAACTGCAAATGAGGACAAAAATTCAGATTCAAATCAGCAAATGAGAGGAGGTCAGAGGGAAATGACATTGTTTTTTCTAGTAAATGACACAATTTTAACAAAAACCTTTAGAGAGGAATATAGAAGAAGTCAAATCAGAGCATCACTCTGGGCTCACTGGCTTTTTTCCGGACTGGAGACAGCGCACTTCTGTACCAAGACGGTAGCACAGAGCCATGCCTGCAATGCCCACCTGCCCCTCGACTTATCAAAATCACTGAGAATACTCACCAGGGAAGTACAGAAATTGGCAGCATCCCTAGATGCCAAACACGGCACATACTTGTAGGTCATAGTTAGGGGACGTTTCCATAAACTGCAACTATTAGCAAAGAGAGCCTGCAAAGCACATTCTGAGAATACACACACACGCACACGCACACGCACACGCACACCATCTTCTGAATGCAAATAATAGGGAGGACTTTGAAATGACAGAGAAAACCTTTGGTCCCAGTGTTTGCTTCCAAGCCCAGCATGCACTAACCCAGAAAATGAGTGGTCATCCCTGAGCTACACCTGCACTGTCTTCTGACCCCCAGGACACAGCTGGCCCTCAGCTCCTGCCTGTGTACCGTTCAGAAGGCAGCAGCCCAGAGGTCTGAGGGCATAAGCGGCTGTACTCCACATCTTGGAAGACAGCATCTCCTGCTGAGAGGGAGGATTCGGAAGAGCTGTGGGAGCCAAGCCTGCAAAAAGTCATTGTCTTTTAGAATCCACTGTCACAGGTGCCACTGCCACCTCCTCCTCAGTCTCCAGTCGGTATGGTCAGACACGGAGCCAGGGCTGGGCACACCGGGCTGCCCCAGCCCAGCCACATTACAGTCAGAAGTTCTTTACACCAAGTGTACAATGAGGGGCATTAGGACCAGGCGTCCCTGCCCCCAAGCTGGTGGTACGGGTCTCACTCCTCACTCCTTTTGTGGACTTTGAGGGGCTAGTGGCTTGTGGTTTCTGACCCCACGGTGAGGTTTCCAGATGGTTCAGGGGACTTGAGCCCATTCTGACAGCATGAGAGCTCACACCCAGACAATGATAAAGGGGGAAATCCTGGGAGCTACGAGCAAACCCTGGACCAAAAGCTAGGATGTCCCAGAAGTCTCAGAGCATACCTCCAACATTTTCCCACAGGTAATTGTTAGAAAATATTTGTTTGTCCTTCACAAAACAAAGGCAAGGACATATGTGATAGAATGCTATGAGGCAAAGGCCGAGTTGGAAAGGAAGCAAGGGAAGGAACACTAAACACCTCAAATGCAATAGTAAAATGGAAAGTCGTTGTTAGGGGCAGGAGTAAGGAAACCTGTCACTCTCCTCTTCCTTTGTGTTCCAAGGAATTTTCTCAACTGCATTCTCTAAATTACCATCTGCTTTCTATATTGATGGAATTATTTTTTTTAATTAAACTTTTATTTAATGAATATAAATTTCCAAAGTACAGCTTATGGGTTACAATGGCTTCCCCAAAGATAATAGAAATGGAACACTGGCTTGGAAATATCCCACAGGTTTTTTTCTAATTTTAAAGATGAATAAGTAGGTAAGAAGAGGAGGAGAGAAGCACATGATAACCACAACTTGCATAATAATATTTTTGCTACCAACATCACACCACCACCACGTTCTAAAGTTCCCTGCTTTTCCTACACTCTAATAGGTCTTAATCAGACCACTGCTTGTAAAAGAGCCAAATAGGGCAACTTGTGAAACTATGAAGTATAAAAGTAATCACACTCCTGTCAATGTAGCTATAAATTCCTTCACTAAATATACACGGAATATCTACCCCTGTGGTTAATTTTATATGTCAGCTTAGCTAGTCTGTGCTACCCAGTGTTCAGGCAAACACTGTTCTAGATATTGCTGTGATGGTATTTTTCAGATGTGATTAAATTTCATTATATTAATCAGTAGACTTGGAGTAGATTATCCTCCACAATGTGAGTGGGCCTTATCCAATTAGTTGAAGGCCTTAAGAGGGCAAACTGAGTTTTCCTGGAGAAAGGGAAATTCTGCCTAAAAACTGTAACAGGGAAACTGCCTGAATTTCCTGCCTGCCTCCCTGTGGAATTCGCACTCAAGGCTGCAACATCAGCCGGTGCCGCGGCTCACTAGGCTAATCCTCCATCTGTGGCGCCGGTACTCTGGGTTCTAGTCCCGGTTGGGGAGTTGGTTCTGTCCCGGTTGCTCCTCTTCCAGTCCAGCTCTCTGCTGTGGCCCGGGAGGGCAGTGGAGGATGGCCCAAGTGTTTGGGCCCTGCACCCGCATGGGAGACCAGGAGGAAGCACCTGGCTCCTGGCTTCGGATCGCTGTAGCATGCCAGCCATAGCAGCCACTTGGGGGGTGAACTAACAGAAGGAAGACCTTTCTCTCTGTCTCTCTCTCACTGTCCAACTCTGCCTGTCAAAAAAAAAAGACTGCAACATCACTTTCACCTGAGCTTCCAGTCCACCATTTGCCCTACAAATTCCAGACACACCAGCCCCTACAACCATGTGAGCCAATTTCTTAAAGTAAATCTCTCTTTCTAGACACACATACACCCCCTAACATATAACCAAATATATCCTATTCTGTTTCTCTGGAAAGCTCTACTACCACAGCAAGCTTTTATTCTACATTATGGGATAGTCACAAGTAAATTACACCTTCATCTCCATTGCCAGGGAGTGCACTCACTCGATACAACTTCACCCACGTGCTCAACACAGTGCTGGAGCTCCGTGTATGAATGAGTCACCACTGTCCTGAAGAATCCCACAGTCTAGCCAAGAGGACCACATGCACAGAACTGTAGGATGTCAAGGGGAGAGGGCTGGGGATTCACAGAGAAGCAAGAGCTCCTGCCAGAAGGCATCATGAAAGGCTGACGTACGAGGACGCACTGGGGCTGAGCACTCATGCCGTCAGAATGTGCTCAAGTCCCGGAACCATTTGCTAACCTCACCGTGGGGTCAGAAACCACAAGTCACTAGACCCTCAAAGTCCCTAAACGCGCAGATTGCAGGATCATCAGTTTGATGGGGCTCTGTGAATATTGATCTTTTGTGTCCACCTGGCAGAAGTTCCCCAGTACTCTTGAAATGGGCAAACAAGGTCAAGGTCATGAGAGCAACACAGAAGATGGCAAAAAAGCCACAGAAGAAAACCAACAGAATGGGGGAAATTATTTGCAAACTGATAAAAGATTAATAACCAGATTATATAAAGTGATCAAAAACTCAACAATAGCAATGCCAACAACCCAGTAAAGAAGTGGGCAAAGGACTTTAACAGACATTTCTCAAAAAAAGGAAATCCAAATGGCCTACAGACACATGAAAAACTGCTCAGGATCGGGCCAGCGCCATGGCTCACTAGGCTAATCCTCCACCTGTGGCGCCGGCATCCCATATGGGCACTGGGTTCTAGTCCCAGCTTCTCCTCTTCCAGTCTAGCTCTCTGCTGTAGCCCAGGAGGGCAGTGGAGGATGGCCCAAGTGCTTGGGTCCCTGCACCCACATGAGAGACCAGGAGGAAGCACCCGGCTCCTGGCTTTGGATTGGCGAAGCACCAGCCGTAGCAGCCATTGGGGAGTGAACCAACGGAAGAAAGACCTTTCTCTCTCTCTCTCACTGTCTATAATTCTACCTGTCAAATAAAAAAAAAAAATGCTCAGGATCACAGGCCATCAGGTAGATGCAAATCAAAACCATAATGAGGTTTCACCTCACTCCAGTTAGAATGGCTTTTATACAGAAATCAACAAACAACAAATGCTGACCAGAATGTGGGGAAAAAGGTAACTTAATCCACTGTTGGTGGGAATGCAAACTGGTAAAACCATTATGGAAGACAGTTTGGAGATACCTCAGAAATCTGAATATAGACCTACCATATGACCCAGCCATCCCACTCCTCAGAATTTACCCAAAGGAAATGAAATCAGAAAATAAAAGAGCTATCTGTCCCTCCATGTTTATTGCAGCTCAATTCACAATAGCTAAGACATGGAATCAACCTAAATGCCTATCAACATTAAGACTAGATAAAGAAACTATGGGATATGTACCTTATGGAATACTATCAGTGGTTAAAAAAAAAAAAAGAAATCTGGTCATTTGCAACTAAATGGATGAATCTGGAAAACATCATACTTAGTGAAAAAAACTCAGTCCTAAAAGGACAAATACCATATGTTCTCCCTGATCTGTGATAACTTACAGACACCTAAAAGGTAGCCTGTAGAAGTGAATCTGCTACTACAAGAAGCAATGATTTGAACAGCCCTTGTCTTGACTGTCAAAGAACAGTTTATTATTTCATTTTTTTATTCTTTCTTTTTCTACTTAATACCATTGGTTGAACTCTTTACTTAACATAGAATTAATCATAGGTGCATTGTCAATTGAAAATAGATCCCAGTTAAAAATAAGAGTGGGAATGAGAGAGGGAGGAGCTGTACAGATCAGCACACATTCCCACAGATTTACCCCTAAGGGTGAAGCTAAAAACTTGCCATGGGACTCCAAATCCCATTAAGCTGAGCAGCACTAATCCCATCTTATGTGATAAAGTGATCATATTAAATGTGGAATCAATCATATAGATAGGATTAAAAGTCAAAGGGATCACATAAATAAGACCAAGTGTCTGGTAATAACAATAGATAGAATTACAAAGTAGAGAGAGTTCCAACATGGGAAGCTGTCCACACAGCAGACTCATAGAATGACAAACACCCTAAACATCACTCTGACCTCAGAATCAGCCCTTAAGGCATTCAGATATGGCTGAAAATCCCATGAGAGCATTTTAGGCATGGAAAGCCAAGACATAGTGACAAAAACTGTTCTACATGAAAGATCTCTATGAGTGAGACCCTAGTGGAAAGAAGGGGCCCTCAAAGAAAGATGTACTTTTCTCTAAAGGGAGGAGAGAACTTCCACTTTGATTATGGCCCTGTGTAAATACCAATGGAATTTGTGTACTCAAAAGGCTTCCATAGCCTTGGTAGCTCATGTCAAAAGCCTTGGGTAGTCACTGAAATAAAAAATAAGTGTGTTAATTGTTAAATCAACAACAGGAGTCACTGTGCACTTATTCCCTATGTTGGACCTCTGTCCTTAATGAGGTGTACTATGAGAATTAATGATAAAACTTGTCTTCAAATTGTACTTTATATGTTGTGCATCTGCGTTAGTGCAAATAGTTGAAATCTCTTCTTAGTATAGAGTTGGTCTTCTGTATATAAAGTCAATTAAAAATGAATCCTAATGAAAAATGGAATGGGAGAGGGAGTAGGAGGTGGGATGGGAGTGGGGGTGGAAGGGTGGGAATGGGGGGAAGAACCACTATATTCCTAAAAGCTGTACATTGAAATTTTTATTCATTAAATAAAAGCCTTATTAAAAAAAGAAAATAAAAGCTGAGTAAGCTTCGACCCTTGAGTCACTCATTAGCCCTAGGAAGCAGCCACCCTCCCCTACCCAGGAGGCCAGCTGTTGCCCCAGCTCCCCCCAGGCCTTTGCAGGCCAGCACCAGACACTAAACCAGAGGGCAGCTTGGATTCAGGAAGCTTTCCCTAGCAAGTTGCAAGGGCTGCTTGGGTCAGTCTTAGCCAGCTATTTGTCCACACTAACTCTGACTTGAAAACTATGATGAAAACAAAAAAGAAAATTATGTTCACTGTATATAGTTTTAGAAAGAAGAGAAGCTCAGTATCTTTAAGAAATATTTTCAGGGCTGGCGCTGTGGCACAGCATTTTAAAGCTCCAGCCTGCAGAACCTGCATCCCACATGGGCAATGGTTCAGGTCCCTGTTGCCTCACTTTCGATCCAACTCTCTGCTCTGGCCTGGGAAAGCAGTGGGAGATGGCCCAGGTTCATGGGCCCCTGCACCTGTGTGGGAGACCCAGAAGAGGCTCCTGGCTCCTAGCTTCGGATTGGCTCAACTCTGGCCATTGTGGTCATTTGGAGAGTGAGCCAGAAGATGAAAGATCTCTCTCTCGCTCGCTCGCTCTTGCTCTCGCTCTCGCTCTACCTCACTCTGTAACTCTGTCTTTGAAATAAATAAAATAAATTAAAAAAATTTTTTCATCCACAAAAAACCTACTTCAAGGTCCCTAAGTGAGAGTTACAAACCCAAATGCCATTGGGACATGGGTGAAGAACTTAGCTGTGTAAATCAAGTGAGGACAGGATTATAAGGAGTACTTTAGGTTGATGAAAGCTCTTAGGTACATCTGCAGCCAGATTTGGGCCATTGTCCTGCCAGTTTCTGTCCTATAGTTTAAGGGTTAACCTTGTCTATCTCTAAAATGCAGGTATTTGAAACAATACAATCCCAGAGGGCTCTGAAAAGCTAAAATACGTCTGAACTCTAGTTGTAAGAGGTGCCACTAACAGCTAATGCCACAGAACCTTTAAATTTTAACTTTCTCCTTCTGAATGAGAGCAGTAGGGTCTACCAGCGGCAACTGTTTGACCCAATTGAGGCCATGATTTCAGCAGGAAAAGGTGGTCTCAACTGGGGAGATGCAATATTATGCGGGATCCAGGGCCCCATATGGCCCCTCAGTCAGGGGTACCATTACAGTACATCAGATGCATTACCTTCTCTCCAAGAGCTGGCTGGGGGCCTTCTCATGCCATCTGACCACCTGTCCCTTTTTCCTTCTCTGTCACAAAGGCTCCTTCCTCCCTCCACACTTTAACCAGGGCCTGCACGCTCAGCTCTTGCCAGTCACGGTGGAGGTGGGGAGGTGCCGGGATGCTGGGGGGCTGCCAGCTTGACCGAGGCCTGACACCCTTCAGCTCCCCTGAGACTACAGTCAGCTGTCCCCGCCAAAGAGGATCTGCGAGTTCCTGGTGGGGAATCCAAAGGTCATGAAGCAGTGTTCCTTCCTTAAGGATCCACGAGGGTGCACAAGGATGGGAGAGGCCAGGCCCCTAAGTGTGTGGGCAGGGGTCTCTGGATTCCCCAGGCTCCTCAAATTGTTTGCAATGTAAGACTGGGTGCCCCACACCTGGTGCCTGTCCAAGTGGAAATATTTTGCGTCCGTTTGGGAACTTGTCTGTTTAGAAAACAGAGAAATATTTTTGTTAAGGTAGGATAACTCAGGAAGGAAAAATAGAGTGCCACTAAAAAATAAAAAAGAAAGCTGCCTTCCTTCTAGCTCCGCTGAGCATCAACAATCTAGGCTTTCAGAAGAGCTGTCTGCAGCCCTCGTCTGAGCGGCCAAGCTGAAGACAGTTATGTTTTGCTTTTACATCATGACCCCTCCCCTCATTTGCATTCATTGTTTCTCCCCAGTGGAGGTCTCTGAATGAGCCTGTCACTCCCCCAGCCAGCTCTGCCCAGCAGCAAGTGGCAGCGCCAGTCTCTGTGCTTGCTGAGACAAGACGGGACTCCTCCCAGTACGTATACACTGGAGAATGGCAGTCCCTGCCAGTGCTGAAACCCACATTCTAGCCATAACGCGTGATTGCCTTAATACTGTTTTTAAAATCTGCCTGTTCCGAACTCAAAAGGCTTCCATAGCCTTGGCAACTCATGACTAGAGCCTAGGGAGATTACTGACGCCATAAACAAGAGTGTCAAATTGTTAAGTCAGCAACAGGAGTCACTGTGTACCTACTTCTCATGTGGGATCTGTCCTTAATGTGTTGTCCAATGTGAAGTAATGCTATAACTAGTACTGAGACAGTATTTTACACTTTGTGTTTCTGTGTGGGTGTAAACTGATGCAATCTTTACTTAATATATACTAAATCGATCTTCTGTATATAAAGATAATTGAAAATGAATCTTGATGTGAATGGAATGGGAGAGGGAGCAGGAGATGGGGGGGATGCGAGTGGGAGGGAAATTATGGGGGTGAGAAACCATTGTAACCCATAAACTGTACTTTGGAAATTTATATTTACTAAATAAAAAATAAAATAAAATAAAAAATAAAATCTGCCTGTTCAAAAACACACTTAGCACAAGTCCAGATCCACAGAGTAAGTGCTCAACAGGTATCGTTGGCTGATTAATTGATCAAGTCTCCTCTCCCCGCGCATGCCCAGAAGGGTTCCCTGTGGCTTTCCTTAAAGGCTTTGCTGCCGCCCAAGAACACCTTGCTTCAGAAAGCCCTGCTGTAAGGTGAAATCACACGGAGAAGAAGAAACACCTGCACAGCAAGGAGCCGACGGAAGGCATGACTCAAAAATGGCCAGCGGCACTTGAAAGCCCAATTTCACTTTTATTCGGTAACTTTTTTTTTTTTTTTTAACAGATGAATCATTGATGTGGAAGGAGAACTTCAACTTAGCCTGAACTTACTGAAAACCATTCCTGGCTGGGAAACTTGAGAGGGCTCTTTAAACACAGAGGAATGGGCCCACATTCCATGGTTTTCAACCTGCCCTACCTGATCTGTTGTCACCGATTCAGGGCTCTGTTCAGTGACACGATATCCATGCACCCTTCTGTTCTACAGACACCCTTGTGGTCACTTGGAATTTCTTTTTTTTTTTTTTTAAGATTTATTATTTATTTGAAAGATTCTGTGTATCTAGAGTTACGGAGAGGGGTAGAGACAGAGAGGTCTTCCATCCGCTGGTTCACTCCCCAGATGGCCGCAATGGCCGGAGCTGCACCGACCTGAAACCAGGAGCCAGGAGCTTCCTCCAGGTCTCCCACATGGGTGCAGAGGCCTATGGACTTGGGCCATCTTCTACTGCTTTCCCAGGCCATAGCAGAGAGCTGGATTAGAAGAAGAGCAGCTGGAACTAGAACCGGCACCCATATGGGATGCCGGCGCTTCAGGCCAGGGTGTTAACCCGCTGCGCCACAGCACCGGCCCCAGAATTTCTTGTCTATATGAAATGGTGGGAATGGGGAAAATTAAAAAAGAAATAACTACTAATGAGATACAGTTAAGGATAAAAACTTTTAGACGCTTACATTTTCTTTTTAACTGGAATCCTCTCTCTTGCCCATCTCCTATATACACTATATTAAATAACTGACATCTTGAGTGTCTTCCAAGACTCTCCTTGAGTTCAGTCTCCTCCACAGAGTCTTCCCCCCAGCTCTGGGTCAGACTGCCTAGGACCTAATCTAGGCCCTGAATAGGCTCAGCTGTGGGCTCTGGGGAAGTTATTTAAACTCCATGTGCCCCCATTTGCTCCTCTGTAAGATGGGAATAATACAACCACCCTCAAAGGACTATGACAACTAGAAAATCCAGTTTGTGAAAAGTGCTTAAAACAGTAACAAGCATTTATAAACATTCCACTGAAGCTAAGTGATATTATTGGCTACTAGCCGTGGACTCCAGAACTTTGGTTTCTTTCAAAACTCTTGCCGTACTTTCCTGCTTGTATAGTAACATGTCCCTCTTCATTTCCCCACATTGCTTCCATGTTTAGGGTCACTCGTCTCCCCCAGCCAGAAGGGGTTTTAGGTGAGCTCAGGGTAGGTGGAAGCTCCTCATGTTGGATAAAGGTGCTTGGGTCCCTGATCTTTGTGGCTGCTTCATGTGTGCTTTATAAGGGAGACCAAAGTTAAGCACTCAAGATTTACTTAGTACCTAGCATAATGTTGTCCTTGACTTTGTGTTGACATAATCTTCCACTAAAAGGATGACTCCACATATCTGTATCAGACTTGCTGCTCTATACTTCTCATGTGTATGCATCCATGAATTATATATCTTTGAAAGTATCCACACACAACCGAGCAACAAGACACAAAACAAAGTTGTCTTCTGCCTTCTGGTGACCTGCCCAGAATAGAAGAGTCTGACAGCACCCAGAAACTTTTCCCAACATGCAAAGCTGTCATCAGCATTTCCCCACCTTCCCAACAATACACAAATACTGCTGTGGACGCTAGAAATATTGGCAACCAAACCAAGGACAGTGCCCTGCTGTAGTTGGCAGTCACCACGTTCATTCTCACTCTGATCTGCTGTCAGTTTCATTCCTCGCAGGTTCATGGCTATTTTGTGAGATAACATTGCAAGTCTTCATCATCTGGCTTGCAATATCTATTTTCAAAATACTCTCTTGTGAATGCCAGGTAAATCTAATTTTCTTTAATACTCCTAAACATTCTATGGAGTCAGTAAAAATCTTTTTTACCTCCCTTCCTGTTTTAGTCTTTTAAAAATTCTCCCCTAAGAACTCCTTTTGTCAAGCTCTCCATCGTGATGCTCCTTCCAAGGTGGTTGGTCATTTTAAGCTTGTCTGATTGGTCTGTAAAGAGATGACTCTTTTGGGCTTCTCTGTGTGAACATTCAGGGAAAATTTTGGAATATAATTAGCATATCAGGCAGATCCTCATGGGCAACAGAAGATCCATGCAGATGGGATTTTGAAGGGCTGGGGTGGGGAGGTAGATGGGGAGAAAGAGAGTAGGGTCAGGGGATCCAACAAGAGACATGGAGGTGTTCAGCACTAGGGAGAGTGGGAAGCTATTGCCACCAGGGACATGAAGGAGTAAGAAGGAAATGGTGTTACTGGAGCATGGTGAGAGCCAGAGCCAAAAATGAGGGGGCAGCTAACAGGGGCTGCAGGCTTGGAGGACACAGCCTCTAGCATCCAAGGAGTCAGCTACGTGATGCCCCCTGCAGAGAAGGAAAGGGTAGAAGAATGAATATCTTAGGGGAGATGGATAAGAACAAGTGTAGAATAAGCAGCACAATGTATATGAAAATGCATGCATCCAAATCTGTATTAGTTAATACACTGTGGTTATAACAAAATACCTGTGGCGGAGTATTTTACAGAGAAAGGACTTTTATTTAGCTCGTGACTTTGGTGGCTGCAAAGTCCTAACCGCCAGTGTACCGGTGAGGGTTCCCTTGCTGCACCACAGCAATGTGATGTTGGGAAAGGGAACCAGCCACGTGCAGAAGGGGCCACGGCATGGAGTGGCCTTGCCTTATAACAACCCCTTCTTACGAGAGCTAACGCACTTTATGAGACCAGCATTAATCCTTTCTGAAGGTGATGCCTTCATGACCTAATTATCTGCCATTAGACCCTGCCCCTGAAAGGTTACACCACCTCTCCACCTGACCACACTGGAGACCAAGGTTTCAGCACAAGAACCTTAGAGAAACCTGCTCAAACCATATCCAGACCATAGCGAAATCTGTAATGTAATTGCATCATAGCATTCTGCACACCATAGCAAAACTTCATCCATGAAAACTCAAAGGCAAGTCTAAGGAGCTAGTTATTTGGTAATTGGTCTGGATCCATGCTACTAGAAACGAGGGGCCCCTTGCAATTCTAAAAATAGAGAGCAGCAGAACCTCTCTTACAGTTGTGAGTCTCTCAGATGCTTGTAAGATTTGTGCTACAGCACTCTTTGAGTTGCAGAAACATGTTTAGGAGGAAATTGTTCTCCTTTCCACTTAGGAGTACCGGGATTAAAAACAGCAATTGTGGTATTTATAGACGTGCTTGTTTTAAAAAAGGAGTGACTTTATGCATTCCAATTATGGATGTAAGGCAGTGGTCTCAACCCTGGCTCTTTGCCAGCATCAGCTTCAGAACTTGTTCCCAGCGTGGAATCCTGTGACCTGCTCCAGAGAGTCTCGATTGAAAAATCATTCATTTAAAATTATGGCTGTATGATTAGCAAGCTTGACATAGATATTTTTATCCAGGCCTCTTTGATCTATCAATAAAGTTTAACATCATTCTGTGTTATGTTTTTAAAAGATCTCCCATGTTAGTCTCAAGATAATTTATTAGTCGGAGGTATATACCCAAGGGAAATAGAAATTAACTTTCACATGATTCCATGCTCTTAAAAAGAAGTGGATTTAACTCAAACTGAGGTTTTCCACAGACAGAATTCGAACCAGTGTGTGGTTAAGGCTGAGGTGGCATTTCTGAAAGTTAAGGTGAACAAATGAGAACCCACCTCCCCAGGCTTGCAGGCCAGCTCAAACCCACAGTGGGTAATCAACACACTGAATGTGGAAAGACACAAAACTTCTGTATCTCCAGTGGGAAGAAATCTGCCACCCACTGAATTAGTAAAGGATTCTGCTCAGACCTCCTATTTTCTGTTTATTTGCTTGCTAATTGTACTACATTCCACCTTGTGTGTTTTGGGTAATTTGTAGGTGAACATTTTGAGGTCAGACATTATTCCTTCTGCATTTATACATCATCACCCACAGTGCAGATCCACAGTAGTGTTTAATGCTGTTGAATCAATACATTACTTTAAATTTTAGTGCCCACATGCGAGGGAGAACACACACTGTCTGTCTGTGTCCAGCTGATTTCACCCAATATGATGTCCTCCGGTTCCAACCATTTTAAGGCAGTTGATAAAAGTTCATTCTTTTTTATAGCTGAGTGATATTCCATTGTGTGTACATATGTGTGTGTATATACATTTGTGTTATCCATTCATCTGATAATAGGCACTTTGGTTAATTCCAAATTTTGGCTATTGTGAACAGTGCTGCTATAAACATTGTGTTGCAAGAATCACTATGGGCCGGCGCTGTGGCTCAGTAGGCTAATCCTCCACCTGTGGTGCTGGCATACCAGGTTCTAGTCCCGTTTGGGGCGCCGGATTCTGTCCCAGTTGCTCCTCTTCCAGGCCAGCTCTCTGCTGTGGCCAGGGAAGGCAGCGGAGGATGGCCCAAGTCCTTGGGCCCTGCACCCGCATGGGAGACCAGGAGAAGCACCTGGCTCCTGCCTTCGGATCAGCGCGGTGCGCTGGCCACAGCAGCCATTGGAAGGTGAACCAACAGAAAACGAAGACCTTTCTCTCTGTCTCTCTCTCTCTCACTGTCCACTCTGCCTGTCAAAAAAAAAAAGAATCACTATGATACAATAAAAACCAGAAACAAAAATAGAAAGAAATGTCTGTGTGTATCAGTTTTGCTGCAAACACAGTGTTTTGTCTGTTTGTTTTAGATCTTTGTCAAACAAATTGTTAAGAATTATATACTACTATAGCTTGAATGATTTTGTGACTTTTAAAATTCACTTTATGTGAGTGAAGTTGATCATCTTTTCATATGGTTATTGTTTATACCTTGCTTATTTTCCTGCTGAACTATGGTCTTTTTATTTTTCAATTGTTGAACTGTTTATTTAGTGAAGCCTTAAGCCTTTGAGGATAATGGAAATTAAAAATACATTATCTCAAAAAAAGGAAAATAATTCCTTTCAAATGAGCCAACTGAAAAGAAATACACCACGTACCTGGTACTAATGATGTTTTTCATTGACATATACCCTTCCCCATACCAGCCTGCGGTGCCCAGACCAAAAAAAAAAAAAAATTAATTCAGATTAAGGATTCCCACAGACAGAATTCAAACTAGTGTTTGAATTCTAGGCCCAGATCAAAATAGGCCCAAAACAAAATAACAACAAGAAAAAAAAATCTAGATTCTAGATCCAATGACATCATGCTCAATTTTAACATTGAAGTGCTATGGTTTTCAGATACAGAATTTCAGAAAATATGCTATTTCAGACAAATATCCATGTCTGTTCAGCAGACTGTCTTGAATTTTGCATGACCTCTTGATTTCTGTTATCGAACTGCTCTGCACGTCTTTCCTGATGAGTAACATGCATGCCCCGTTTATGTGTGTTCAGTCGCTTTTACTGAAAGTTTAAAGCCACTTACAAGGTGAAGGATGCAGTAAAAAAAAAAAAAAAAAACAGCTGCAGAGCTGCAGATATTATTTGATAGTCCAGAACTTTAGTAAAAGATGTGCCCGGAGACACCACCCTTGCAATCAAGCACATAACGAAAAGGGACCGGAACTGATGAATTTTAATACAACTAGGCAAAAACCCAAGGCCTGTCACACCAGCTGGTCATTCTTGCTTCAGCCATTAAAAGTGGCCTTTTTTGTGGCTAACGACAGAAATGTCGGTCAATCAGGCACAGCTGTAGGTCTGGGCTTGGTGCCCACTCTCAACCTTGCCCCCTCCCTTTCTTTCCCCCAGGCTAGGATGGAATGAAAGGGTCAGGATTGGCAGTAGGCACAGAGAAAGAGAAAACCAAGATGCTTAAAACTGGATGAAAGATTGATTGCTGCAGCATCTCAGGCCTTAGCCCATTAGGTAAAGTTTAACCCCTGCAAAGCAGGTCACTTGGCAAAAATGCATGGAAAATACAAACCTCAGGTTGAGAGATGGGGAGGAGGCAAGGGAGATACTCCGCTGCATATGGTGTTCCATTAATAGGTATCACACTCCATAATGGGAACATTTTTATACAAATGTGTTCTTTGGAATCCAGCCAAGAGCAGGGCACCCTAGTGAAATCACAATGCACAGCTAATGAGCTATTTTTGGTGAATTTGGCACTAGAGACTAATAGAACCAATTTGTCCCCAAAATGTTAAATCATTTAGCGCTTCTTTGGAAGTGCTAAGTGCATCTAGAACTTTTTGGGGCTGTCAATAAAAATTAGAGACTACTCAAGAGCCTTCAGCCTTGGCTTACAATCCTGCATCCTGTGATTAGAGGGCTGCTGGGCACCTGAGGAGACTCTGAGCAAAGCCTGCTAAGCTGCAAGAAGCAAGTGGCAGGACTGCGTGGTACAGGGGCTCCCCTGGCTGAGGAGAGCCTGCAGCCGTGGTGCAGGTGCAGGCTGCCCACCTGCAGCTCCTTTGCATCACTGGCACCCTCTGCCGCCCTTTCTCAGCACTGCCGTTCTCCCAGGCCCATCATCAGAACCTTGACTCCTGCTTCCCACTGTCCATTCTCCTGTGTTCCTACCTGTGTCCTCTACACCAGCGATCAGTCCTTTGCCCCTGGAGTTTTAAAACTGTCTGCCAGAGCTCCTTCCCACCAACCTCTCTCGCCTCCACTCATCCTGCAGTAGGATGGCAAATGAATCTTTGTTAATCAACACTCTCAAAAAGTTACCCACCTATGTGGAAGCTGTCAGTGGCTCCCAGGCACCTGCCACATCAATTCTGAACTTGGCCATCTGGCTGTCAAAGCCCTTTATAAGATGACCCCATTCAACCAGGATAACCTTATTTTCCACAAACTGTCTTAGCCTACTTGGCTCAGGAGAATCATTAGCCATCCTTGAATAAATAAATCCCTACTATTGCTCACCCTGGAGCCCACTAGAGAGTGAGCAAGTTACACAGAGCTGCCAATGTGAGAAACAGCAAAATCCAGAAGTTAAGTCTTACATTTAAATCATCTGCCCTTATGAATTACAACTTAAAGCTCCAGTCTAAAACCACTACTCACGTTCTTGGTCAGTGGTCCACCACCCCTCCCCCCGACCCAGTAAAAAAACTCTTCTTTGTGTATCTAAATTTAGTGTAAATCTAACAAAACTATTCTTTACATTGCAGTAACAAATAAAAGCCACTTTATGGTGATGGCTGGCTGTGCTGCACGTGACCTCTGCTACTCTCAGACTGGACTTGGGCTCCATGAACATCTGCATTCACGCTTCACATTCTCATGGCTGCCCTTGGCATGGCCCTCCTCTCCCCCACCCCCATCCACCCAAACCCCATTCTGTAAGGCTTAGGCCTTACTCCACCCACTCAGATGCACCTAATCCAACTACTCCTACTCTCCAGGATTTCATCCTTGAAATAGTATGTACTATATTACTTATTATTAAGCGTTAGGTTAATTGTCTGGTACTGATAGCTCATCACTTCGTAGGAATCATTTTTGTTTCCTCAAGGAGAAGAGTCATAATTTAAACCTGTGTTTCCACCTAAAGCTGTGATCATAGTAGGTGCTAAATAAATATATTTTGACCAATCAATTCACGCTTTCATTCTATCATGCCTAAACATGCAGAACATAATAGGGCCTCAAAAATTCTAATGACTCAACCTTCAGACATTTTTTGAAGCATTTTTTAGTTTACTCCAGATGTTAGGCTGAAAAGTAATCCATCAGGATGGTTACTGAGGTAGAGACGACTATCCTCCAAAATGGACACTTCCTCTCTCATCGCAGGCGGTCATCTCTGAAAAGCCTCTTCCTTGCATCTGAGGAAAGCCATCGGCGGAATGGGAGCCAAAGTCCCTTCCGCGCCAAGGTGGTTACAAAGTGGCTACACCTTCTCCTTTCCGGGGTGCAGAGATGCCACCCAGAGGAGATCTCTCGAGGAAGTAGAGGATGGAAGAAGATGGAAGGGACTGGGCCCCTGTGTCACCACACGGAAGAAATTTCCTGCCAGGCAGGACCACCTGCGTTGGACTAGGACATCCTTGTAGATGAGAAATAAACTTTTATTAGGTTTGGCTACTGAAAATCTGGAGTATGTTGCAGCTAAGCAATCACTTACCTACCTCTGAAATAGTAAAACTGCCACTGAAGGGAGGAGCAGCTCCAGATGAGAAGCAATTAAACTCTCATGCATTAATACATGATGAGCTATCAAACTGAAGGCTAATTGGCTTCCAGAGCGCGCCTCTCTACATTTAATGAGGAACTCAGGCATGTTCCACCAGTCCTAAGAAAATGACTTCATTATATTTCTAACACACCCAAGTCCACGGTTACAAAGATTAAATGAAGGTGCCTTCTTGTCCTGTCTCCAGCCCAAACTGCTTTCCCGATCTAGAGCCTGTACAAATCATTGCTGCTGAGTATCTCCAGCTGGCTGCCCCACGGCCCTCAGACCTTGCATCTCTAATTCCAATTGCAGCGCCCTCTCCCGCTCACCTCCACCTGGGACGCCTCCTTCTGCATTTCCTCATTTGGTGGCATCACCACCTATCTGCAAATGTGCTTTGACTCTCACAAACAAATTAGGATGTCTCTGTTCCTGTGTTCCTTCTACACAGTTTACCTCTGACAGAGCCACCACCTGCCATGCTCTGATCATTTCTGTGTGCATCCACCTCCCATCAGACAACAAACTTTCTCAGCCAGAAACCAGATCTTTTTATCTGGGTAGTCACAACACTCAAATATTTGCTCAAGGAAAGAATATATGAACATAGACCTAAATATAAGAGGCAAAGTGTGCTGCAAAACTCTTCAAAGATCATGTAAGAGAAACATGAGCTTGAGTTGGGCAAAGTTCTTAAATGTGATAACAAATGCATAATTTGTAAAAGAAATTGATTAATTAGACTTCATAAAAATTAAAAGCTTTGAAGCTTCAAAAGATATCAAGAAAATATAAAGCCAAGATTAAGAGAAACACTTGCAAATTATATTTCTAATTGAACTTGTATTCAGCATATATAAAGAGCTCTTACAACTCAATAATAAAAAGAAAAAATTTAAACATGAGCAAAAGATTTAGCTAGGTATTATACCAAATAATATATAGAAATAGTCAATCAGCACACGAACAGATACTTAAATATCACTACTTATTAGGGAAATGAAAATTAGAACCTCAATGAGATATCATTTCATTCTCACTAGAAAAAGTATAATTTAAAAAGACAAAAGTATTAGCATAGCTATGGAGACTTATGGAGACAAAACATTGCTAATGGGAATGTAAAATGATGTAGCTACTTTGAAAACAGGCAATTTCCTTAAACATAAATCCACCACATGACCCAGCAATTTTACTCCTAAGGGAAATGAAAATGTACTATACGCAAGGGAAATGAAATTGTATATTCACACAAAGACTTGAATGTAAATAATCACAGCAGCATTATTCATAATTGTTAAAAAATGGAAACAATCCATGTGTCCATCAACTGGCAAGTGGATAAACAAAACTAGATTATAGTGATGGTGCACAACTCTGGAAGTTAACAAACATCATTACATTGTACACTTAAAGCACGCCAGTTTTATGATATGTAAATTATGTTTGTATACAGCTGGTTATTTAAAATAAATGATAGTTTTATATCTACATAGATGTGACAAATGACAAAATATATTTTTGCACTTCCCATGGTCTAAGCCCTAGCACTTTATACATGTTAATTGTGTGTATATGTAATCTATACAACAATGCTATTAGGTAATATTATCACTGTCCTATTTTGCACATAAAACTGAGCCACAGAGAATTTAAATAATTTGCATAGTATCACATACCTTAATGAAATTCTCAACACTCTGATTGCTATATCAAAAAGATGTCTATTTTTAATAATTATGGGAAATAAACAATGTTTGGATATTTTTCTTTTTCCCTTTAGTAACAGATAGGAATTAAGAATTTATTCTGAAATTACATAAAAGACTCATTACTATCAATAAATTCCCCTTTCCAGTCATTTTCAATGCATAAAACTGGCATTTCTGTTAAAATTCTACTATGGGGGTAGGCAGATATTGTGACCTAGCAATGCTTCCTTTTAATGCTTCTGGAATGTAGTCGATGATGGGAGACCCTGACGAAGTTCCTGGTCTCTGGCTTTGGCCTTACTCAGCCCTGGCTGTTTGTGAGCATTTGGGGAGTAAA
Source organism: Lepus europaeus (assembly GCF_033115175.1). Classification (NCBI taxonomy): domain Eukaryota; kingdom Metazoa; phylum Chordata; class Mammalia; order Lagomorpha; family Leporidae; genus Lepus; species Lepus europaeus. Next base: position 83,970,460 of record NC_084831.1, on the reverse strand, counting down.
GCAGCAGAAGGAAGAGTTTGCTCTCTCCCCTATCACTCTGCCTTTCAAATAAATAAATCTTTGAAACAAAGGGCAACAACAAAATATTGCTAAGGGAAGACAGAATTTCAGGCCAGCACCATTGTATACTATCAAAAGCAAATCTTAGGGGCTGGTGCTGTGGCATACTAGCTTAGGTATCCACCTGCGGTGCCGCCATCCCATTTAGGCACAAGTTCAAGTCTAGGCTGCTCCACTTCCAAACCAGCTCTTTGCTAATGGCCAGGAAAAGCAGTGAAGATGACCCAAGTGCTTGAGCTCCTGCACCTGTGTGGGAGACCCAGCAGGAGCTCCTGGCTCCTGGCTTCAGATCAGCCCAGGTTCTAGCTGTTGTGGCCATTTGGGGAGTGAATCAGCAGATGGAAGACTTCTCTCTCTGTCTCTCCCTCTCTCTGTCTGTAACTCTGCCTTTCAAATAAATAATTTTTTTAAAAAGCAAGTCTCATTCATATTCATTCTACTTTAGTTTGGCAAATCTAGTGCTAAGGTTTTAAAGATGGCCAAAGTGAAACTCTTCTTCCTCCACAAAGACCATCCTTACATAACTCTCCTCACTGCCAACTGTCTATCCAGAGAGTCTCTGCGTTGCCCTCTAGTTTTCAAATCTGCCACTTGTTTATTTTTACTATATGCTTTATAGCTGACAGTACAGAAAATGTCCTTGAAAGTCCAAATTTATGCTACCTTTAAGTAATAAAATTGAATTTAGGTAAAAAAAAAAAAATCATTGGTAATATCTAGGCTACATTGCACTGGAAGTCCTACAAATGAACAAAACAATCTTAAAGTCATAGGAAACCATGTGGTTTTATTTAGATAATAATAAGCTGAGCTTGTGTCATGCTGTTTTGCACATTATCACTGAATGGTCAAGTCAGTTTAAGTTATGTGACATAATGTGGTAGATAGATATGGAGAGAGAAACTTTTTTTAAAGGGAGAGAGATTTTTAATTCTGCCAAGGGCTACCTAATCCAAATCTATGGTTGATTAAAATGGTTACATTCTGATGTACCAGAAGCTAATGCAACTTTTGCAAGCATTTCCTGCAAAAGTAAAATTATTTTCCCTCTTCCACCTTGTTCTATCCCCATTTTTAGCCTCCAGATTAAGTAGTTCCTTTTTGCTGAGGCTGAATCAGTGATTTTATTTTTTCACAACAAATCTTAAGGCAATCACAGCAAATGAAAAATGGAATTTGACTTGCTAATGTTTAATTATTGATGTGGTCTTTAAAAAACACATTTGATTCTCTGAAATGGTTTTTCACAATGGAGCTCCATTTCTCATCGGTTCCCTATTCTGTTTGTTCTTGGTCTCTGTGCTCCCTTTCCATTTTCTGCAGGATAGTAAGTGCTGCATTGTCTGCTTTTGAAATGTGTCTTTAGGCATGCTTTTGTTTGACAAGGAATGCCAGGGCTCAGCTGACAAAGTCTGTTTGAAAATCTTTTTCCAGGTATACAAGATCAGTGAGCCTGTTCAATGTATACTGTGATTAGAATTTTTCTCCAGATATTTACATCAACATTTCAGTTTTAAGAAGAGATGTTTTCTGAGCCTGCCTGTCAGAGGGAAACTTATAAAAGGCAAGAGAATCTATCATGCATTCAAATATAGAAATATATTTGTGGCAAAGAGTAGACATCTTGCCCCCCTCCCCTCTTCATTGCTTTCTGTTTAAAAAGGAGGCAGGTGACTGGCAAAGACAAGTCACCACCCCTCCCACAGACTGGAGTCCTGGCCCGCAGATACAGGGTTTCAGGATTAACTTGAGAAGACTTCAGAGATTTTAATCGTTAAGACTAGGGTAGGAAAAGATGGAGACAACCAGGTGAGCAAATAGAGCTACTCAATGAAAGATTGTTTCTCTAAACCAATATATTAAGGATGTGGGGGCTGGCACTATGGCACAATGTATTAAAGCCCTGGCCTGCAGTGCCAGCATCCCATATGGGCACCAGTTCGAATCCTGCCTGCTCCACTTCTGATCCAGCTCCCTGCTAATATTGTACCTGGGAAAGCAGTGGAGGATGGCCCGGGTCCTTGGGCCCCTGCACCCGCATGAGAGATCAGGAAGAAGCTCCTGTCTCCTGGCTTTGGATCGGCTCAGCTCCAGCCATTGTGGCCACCTGGGGAGTGGGGAGTGAACCAGTGGATGGAAGATTTCTCTCTCTCTCTCTCTGTAACTCTTTCTAATAAGTCAAATAAATTTTTTTAAAAATGTGATTTGCCAATGGGGACTTACTAATATCCAGGTGATTTTGTTTTTGTTTTTACCTAAAAACTTCAGTACTAAATTCAGTGCAGGAGATATTCATTGTCTCACCACATACATATAGTGCAGTGTTTTGGGGCAGTGGTTAAGACACCTCTTGGTAAGCCCTGGTTCCTCCTCCACTTCCACCCTGGGAGGCAGCAGATGATGATTCAAGTACTTCAGTTCCTGACACCCGCTTGGGGGATTCAGCTTCACCTCCAAGCTCTTGACTTTAACCTGGCCCAGCTCTGGCTTTTGTGAGCATGAACCAGTAGACAAAAGGTCAGTCATTCTGTCTTCCTCTATCTCTCTCTCTCTCTCTCCACCTCTGTGCTTCTCTTTATGTCTCTTCCACTCATTCTCTCTTTGTACCTTAAATAAACTAAACGTAATTTTTTTTAAAAAAAATCTATTTTAAGGGCAAGAATTTGACCTGGCCATTAAGAAGTTACTGCCTGGGACACCTGAACCTCATATTAGAATGCCTGAGTTGGAGTCCCAGTTGTACTTCCAATTCTAGCTTCCTGCTAATATGCACCCTTGGAGGAAGCAGGTAATGACTCAAGTTAGTTGAATCCCTGCGACCCATGTGGGAGACCTGATTGAGTTATGGCATAGGTCCAGCTGTTGTGGGCATTTGGGGAGGGAGCCAGTGATGAGATTTTCTCTCTCTCTCCCCTCCCTGTGTGTGTCTCTCTCTCTTAAATACATAAAAATATATATAACTGTTTTAAATGCAAAGCTTTTAAAAAAAAACCCTATTTTAAAGTGCTATTCATTTTGGGGAAGTAAAGCTTAAAAGATGACAAGAAAGGACATCATCTTGGCCACCAGTGAGTTACCTGCAGCCCGCAGTCAGGCTTACATTAAATTCCTATAAGAAGAATTAGCAAAGGGCAGTATAATAAAAAATTGCAAGTGGAAGATCATACCAGCCTAAGAGATGAAATAATTCTTAAGTATTTTTGTAGACCTATGCAGAAAATTTAACTTCAGATTTACTTTATCAAGTGATTAAATCTACTGACTAAAGCAGCCGCTCCCCCTATTGTCTACCTCAAAGCACTTCCTTAACCATTTCACTTAGCTGTGACACAAATAGAACATTTTATTAAAGTTCTGACATACTTTCCACAATTCAGACTGCTCACTAATTCAGATTGATCTCAGCTTTCAAATATTAGATTATTCTGAACTGCCTTTGTCTCTGTTAAAAGTTATATTAGGCCGTCATCTCACTATAAAATATTTAGATATCACGTACCATGTACTAGGCACAGATCCAGGGCCTGAGCTGTAATTACAAATAACACGATCCTTGAACTCAAGGAGTTACTGTGCAGTGAAAGAAGAAGAATAATCAGGTATATTCTCAACAAAGTCAAACATAATAAAAGAACATAGAGTTCCAAAATGTAAATAAAATATTAGCATTTTAAGTGTTTTGCCAAAGATAGAGCAAATAAACAGTTAAATAAAGCATGAGATTCTAGGTAGCTTCTTCAAAACAAAAGCATCTTTGATAATAATGTTTTTTATATTGTAGAAGCCATCATTTTTTCCAGGGCAACACTGACGCAGCTATGCTCCCTTTTCAATATAGTCTTCCATCAAGAACAACAAGTTCATATACCACCCAATACTGTCACAAAAATGTATGAATGCAAGCTGCTTTCCCATTAGAAAGCAGTGAGGATCCATCAATTCTTCTCTGTCTTGCTTTTAAGTGCTCATCAATGATGGTAGTAGTGTACATCAACCCACGTCTAAATCCAACAGGGGAGGGTGAGGGGATAGAGGAAGAAGAAATGCATACAGAGACATTGTGTTGAGGTCTAGAGTCTTGCTTTGGTGAATATCCCAGAAAGTATTGGCTCTATGTGCTGATTTGATCTTAATCTGAGGTGCTTTCAACATGCTGAAAAACGAGAGAGGAATACAGGACACGTGCCTAGTATGTGGTTAACTAGCTCATTTCCACACCAAAGCAAGGAAGTGATGACAGCCACCCCGGATAGATAGCCAGTCTTAATGTGCCCCTCAGCCTCTGAGAACGTGTTTCTGTCTTTTCCTGATTTGGCTAACTTGGTGCAGCTGTAGCAGAGTCTTTCCTAGAAGGAAGGTCTAAGCCCATGCCAGATAGAAGAGTGTCATTTTAAGAAATACACCCCTTCCTTGAGGGCCAGAGAAAGTGTCAGAATCAGTACGAGTAAAGTGAGACAGAAAAACTAGATGTCATTCTAAGATGGAGGAGTGTATGCAGCCAATCCAATTCATTTTGTGTTTTTGCTAGCTTTAACTGGACACATTATACAGAATCTCTTGTTTGCAGAAATTCCACAGTTGCCTATGAATCCCCAAGATAAGAATACCTAATAAACTTCAGGAAGTGTTACTGTGCTCACAAATTCAAATGATAAAAACAAACAGGCTTCTCAGAACACATATAAAACCAGCATCCATGTTAATGCCTGTGGTTTAACAGCTTAAGACAGAGGGCCCCAGAGAGAAGCACTTCACAATCCTGTAACTACACCTACTTCTGGGTTCGTTGCCGGAATGGAGTGTCGATGATCATTTGCTTTGGAAGCATGGGAGGTGAGCAGGGAATTTGAAAGGTGAGGGAGGGAATCTTCTTATTGGGGATGAAATGGAAATTATTTACTCCTGCAATCCTCATTATCCTGTTGATTTCCATCCTACTGACACTAAGAGGTCTTCTTATCTCCCACCCACACCGCCTCCACTCTTACAATTTCCTATTCCCTTTGATTTCATGACAAAAATTTGCAAGTCTGAAACTCAGATTTCACCTGAAATGCTAATATTCGAGCTCCATGTATTAAAAGGAGGAGTGGGGAAGGCCCCCACTTTCAAACCCACAGCCACCCTCTAGGATGAGAAGTTTGACAGCAGAGTTGCATGCCTGCCTCCCAGCGCGTTATCAACACTTAGCAATGTTGCTTCCATTGGCTGCTCTGTGGTATAGTCATTTCATGCAAAATTCTCAGTTCATGTCAAGATAGAATTAAAAGGGATTTTTTTAAAAAGTGAGCCTGATGTGAGGAAATAATGAAACCTAATTAATTGCTTTTTTTCCCTTTTTTCTTTTTCTTCCTGAGACTAAAAATACATTTGCTTATGGCCCTTTGTTGTGGACCATAAAGGAAGATACCGCTTAGACCAGAAATATTCTCAAGGCATGGGGAGGAAAATCCATTAAAGAGTTTAATTCTGCTAAAACAAGATCCCCAGCTTGCCAGTGCCTGAGGCAACTTGACTAAAGGGTGCAATTTGAAAACTTGATTAAGTGTGTTCCTTCCTAGAATGTGCCCAGTCCAGCGGCCTGTAACTCACTAAAACCCTACCTCCGATTCCATTTCCAATTCATCAATACCAAGCTTCATAGTAAACTTGAAAGAGACACAGACTGCTTAGAATCCCAGCTCAGCAAATGTATTAACCGTGGGATTATATAAGTCTCGGTTTCTAACTTAAAATTTTACCTCACACAGTTGTCCTGAAAATATAATTTCTATGAAGCATGTAGCACAATGCCCAACATGTGGTAGGTACTCAATGATTGCTCTTCTCCTTCTCATCAAAACATACCCTTACTCAGAACTTATTCTCTCCCAAACATTTTGGGGGAAAAATGCTAAGTAAAAGACAACCCTGCAAATAAGCAACTCATTATTAGCCTACAAACTCCCAGCCAAAACAAAATACGAACACCACTTTTTTGCTTAAATGTGTGTGCTAAACTAATTGCATCCAAAGGACTTGCCTTCAATAATTTATCCCAAAGAGGGATTATGCTTGTTGATACAGGCCTTGGGTCTAAATCAAGTCAACAGGAGTTTGATCAGTTTCCAATTTCTATCATTTGGGAAGGAATCTAAAGAAGTCCCCCCAAAGCTCATCTTTCTTAAAAATCCTTGGGAGAAATTCCAGGGGATATTTTAACTCTAGAACAAAGAACTCTGTCTCAGATGTTTTGTGCATCATAGCAAAAGAGACTGTGTAACTGGGTTCTGCTGGCCCCCAAGCTGTCCTTATCTAGGAAATCATAGCAAACAAGGTATTCATAATCAGGGTGTGAACTCCTTGGAAAGCAGAGCTTCATCCCCAAGTCACAGAAGAGGGTCTCTTTCCCAACCTGGAAGGGAAGTGAAGGCCACGTTGCTCAGGGTGTTAGTGGGACTCCAGAGAGCTCCAACAACAGTTAGCATTCTACTGGCTTCCGGAATTCAGGACTTTCCCCAGGGTCTGGCAGACAGACCACAGACATCTGAAAATAAACCAAATCACAAGGCCTCCCCAAAGAGCATAGCTGTACTCTGCAGTCCAGAAGAAAAGACCCCCAATCCAGAGGAAAGCATATTCGCGTCATTCAACTCTGCTGCAAGAGGAGTAGGACAAGATGTGCGTGCTTCGGGGACCACCAGTGATCTTAGTTTATGATGACGCCTTAACATCTGTTGTGAAGCCTATCACCCACTCAAAGAAAATGTAAAAGAAAAAGGGAATAAAGGCACCTGTCACATGTATAGAGACTGTGTTGTTCTATTAAACTGGAAAGTCAAAATGCTTTGACTGTAGCACTTCCTAGTAACAGACAAGGTATTTTAGGTAGTTCCTCCTCTCCTGGTAAAACAGAATAAAACTCCTGCTCTGATTCCAATCCCATTATCAAAGGACTATTCACCTAATGTAAAAATGCAGCTCTTCATCAATTTATCATTAACACGAGCATTACTACCTACTGTAAGGGAGCTGTTCTTCCCCTAGGGACTCTGTTAATGGGAGGCTGGAGCCAGATAACAAGCACAGAACAGGCTGGCCACAGGAGGAGACACAACACATGTGCTGTGGATTCCCAGCAAAGGGCGCTGCACCATGGCCTGTGACCGATGAGTTCTGGGCACAGTCAAAACCAAGGGGAGAAGGGTGAGAGGAGAGAAGTTTAAACTCTCACAGGGCACGTTTCCTAAGTTTTCTCTTTTTAGGAACCCATGCCTAGTTCCAATAAACCTTCAGCAGTGGCTCTTGGTTCCTTTCCAGCTTTCTTACCATCTCTTTATGAGGATTCAAACTTCAGTTTGGGAGTGATACATTCTAGAGTCACATGACCATGTAAATGAGCATATTTTTCTTTTTTTTTTTTAAGATTTATTTATTTACTTGAAAGCCATAGTTACACAGAGAGAGACGGAGAGGCAGAGGCAGAGGCAGAGAGAGAGAGAGAGAGAGAGGTCTTCCATCCGATGTTTCACTCCCCAATTGGCCACAATGGCTGGAGTTGCACCGATCCAAAGCCAGGAGCCAGGAGCCTCTTCCAGGTCTCCCACATGGGTACAGGGGCCCAAGGACCTGGGCAATCCTCCACTGCTTTCCCAGGCCATAGCAGAGAGCTGGATTGGAAGTGGAGCAGCCAGGACTAGAACCGGAGCCCATATGGGATGCCGGTACTGCAGACGGCAGCTTTATCCGCTACGCCACAGCGCCGGCCCCAGTGAGCATATTTTTTGTCCATTAAATAATACCAAAATAAGGTGTTGTTCTAAACTCTCTATTGGTATTAAATAACCTTGTCTTTCACTTCTATTTTCCATGAACTTTTGGAAGCACCCTCATATGTGATGGAACTAGGATTAGAACCCAGGAATTCTGCCCTTGAAGTTCATGCCGTTAAGCAGGAGACTATAATGCCTGTCAATCTCACTAATAATCACATAAGAGCTGGCAAATTAATGCACAAATTGAAACTCAGAGATAGCCAATGAATAATCAAACACTCAGGCTGGAAAACCTGGGTGGTTCAATTAAGCCACAGACATTGAAGGCAGACAGATTGCGGGTCAAATCCTATCTACTGCGGGTTAGTGCGATCGACTGAATGCCTGCCTTTTCCCAAAATTTGTATGTTGAAATCCTAACCCCGAAGGTAACAGTACTGGGAGGTGATTACATAAGAAGGAAAGAGACCTCAGGAATGAATTAGTGTCGTTATAAAAGAAGCCTCAGGGAGGTGCTTTGTGCCATCCACCGTGTGAGGACACACAGAAGGTAGCCCTCACCAGCCAGTAAGTCTTCCATGCTTGATCTTGGACTTCTTAACCTTTGGAACTGTGAGAAATAAATTTCTGTTGTCTATAAGCCACCCAGGTTTGTGTTTATGATCCTTTTGTTGCAGCAACCAGAATGGATGAAGACGGCCAATTAAACTTGAACAAGTTAACTATCCCAACGTCTCAGTTTCCATATCTTTAAAATGCAGACATCTCCTGTATAAGCAAGCACCCTTGCATAAGTCTAGCAACATATTTAGTGCTCCATAAACATTAGCTATAAAGGCTTCAGCGTCAGCATTATTGTTTATTAAACATGTGGTCTTCCATTGTAGGGGTGCATATTTGGAAGTAATGATTCTCCCTCACTCTCTCCAGGCATCCCACTGCTTTCAAAAGCCCACACATGTGAGATGACTAATGGGGATTAGGGTATCGCTGCAGCTAAGGATCACAGCAAAGCTAAGGAGCTCACAGGGACCAAACCCCTCAACCTTGGCTTCATTAGCAAGTTCCTCTAGCTGAGCTAACCCGGCCCATGCCAGTCAAGCAGTCCCTTGCAAATATAAATCATTACCCAATAAACCACAGACACTGAAGACTGTCCACAGCAGATAAAGCTGTGGGTCAGAGTAGCCAATCCCTGAGGCTTTGAGAAAAGGGAGAAGAAGCAACAGCATTAATTATATAAACAGTTACTTGGAAAAAGCTTTAAGCAAGTGTTTTAAATTCCCCTTTAATTAGGATAAATAATTACTTCACTTTCATCTTTCAGTGAGCTCCCAAACTCTCCCATGCCCTATCTTCAAATACCAACTAGAAATACACAAAGATCAGGGGAATAAACTAACTGTGTACACTTTTAAAGCCACTTTATCCTTTTGGATCTCCGCTTCACCATCAGTACAATGAGGAGATTGGACAAGGTACGTCTCCAAGGCCCCTTCCAGTGGATTTTCTACAACCCTGTGCAGTGTATTGGGGCTGGTTTAATGGCTATACCACTGTACTCATCTCATGTTCTTTTCTAAAGAGCTACATAACATTTGAAGATGTTAACAGCATTTGTTTATTGAGCTTCAAAAACTGGTTTACAAATTTGTACAAATGCAAGCATCAAGATACCCAGCAATTTTGTAAGTGTGCTAGTCCCCTACCATGAGAGGAAGCCAAAATAACAAGTCTAAAGATGGCTGGAGACTAGCTCAAGGAATGGTTAAAAGAGCTAAAGATGGTCTTGGGAAATGGCAATGTTATCTCTTTTAATTAGAATCTCTGTGTAGCTCCAGAACTCAAATCAATGGATTAGCATTATAGGGAGAGAGATACTGGGTAGCTTCATAAGGAATCACTTCCCATCCAAGATAATGGTCAAAATGGGGCAAACATTTGCTGTAGCTACGAGCATCACTGAAAGAAATGGGAAGACTTCCCATCAAGTATACATAGAGGAAATCCCTCAGCTGCAACGGTTTATGGAAGAGTGTATTTGAGCTCATGTTGTCTCTCAGGATTCCCCCAGAGAGTTAAGAATTTCATCTATGATCCCCATCCATTTATACTGCTCAAGGAGAACACTTACATAGGGTGTTTTAATGTTTGTTTATTGACGTCACCCTTACTAAGCGGGAGTAGCACATTAGCCTTTGTGTATCTCCATCATGGCTCTGAGCACACATATTTTCAAAAACAGAGGTTGTATAATTTTTTTTAATAAAAATTAATGACCAAGGGGCCAGCATTGTGCCTTAGCAGGTAAAGCCACTATCTGTGATACTGGCATCCTGTATGGGTGCCTATTTGTGTCCCAGATGCTGCACTTCCAACACAGCTCCCTGTTAATGGCCTGGAAAAGGCAATAGAAGATGACACAAGTGCTTGAGCCCCTGCCACCCATGTGGGAGACCCAGATGAAGCTCGTGGCTTTGACCTGGCTGTTGCAGCCATCTGAGAAGTGAACCAGCAGATAAAAGATTCTCCCTCTCCTTCTCACTTTCCAACTCTTTCAAATAAATAAATAAATCTTAAAAAAAAAAAAATTCATGACCCGTAAGTTGAAAAAGACCATTTCTGCACTGGGGGTGGCTTGCATTCTAGCTGAACTCAATATTAACACAGCAGAAATAAATCTCACATAATTGTACCTAACCCCATACCACGCACACAGTTGGGATTTAATAAAGGTTCGAGAAACAAGCTCACTTGACAGCAAGTAAGCATGAAGTGGTGGGTTGGACCACCCTCCAAGATCAGGCCCTACCTACCAGAGGAACACATTCCTCCTAAACACCAGCTAATTCCTCAGACTTCCAGACTCACCCACGTTCTCCCTCCTGCACGGGAGCTCCAGTTTTTCTATGGGCTGGACCACCCCGCTTCCCTTCTCTGGAGCACTAAGCTCCGACCTTCCCCAGAAATCTGTGTTGCTCACTTAGCACAGAATAGTGTATGCAGCGGCCATCCATTCACGTACAACCCCAGGCTGAACCTTGAGGTTGCAAACAAAGGAGACATATATCCTACCCTGAAGAGGTTTAAAGTTCACCAGAAGCCAAACACTGTCTACTTAGCAAAATGAACGCTTTTCCTGTAGAATGGCGTGGAGGAACCACGGAAGGTGGCACCTTTCCCAGTTTGCAGGAAAGGGTAGGTGTTCACGGCGATGGCCAGGGAGGGAGAGCTTCCTGGAAGTATCACCAGAGCCGTCCTAAAGAGATGGTGAAAGCAAGCCAGGTGAACAGAGGAAAGGTCTTTTCCAGCAAAACTGCATGAACAAAGGCTGAGGGAAGAGAAAGCTTGGTAAGTAGGGACAGCTGGTGCAGGGGACCAGGTGGCGTTGAGCGTGCAGACAGAGTGCAAGCTGAATAAAGAAGAACAGTTACGTGGGGAGCTCGTGTCTTATCCCAGCACTGACGGGGACTTTTGAAGAATTAGATCAGATTCGTTTTCTATAATGTTCCTGGAGGCAAAAGCAGATTGGAAGAGAGGCCAGATCCTTCCTAGACAGAGATCAAGGTAGGAAGCAATTGTAGTGAGCCAAGCACGAAGTGAAATAAGGCAGTCTCATCAGGGACAATGAAGGGGCAGGAGGTACATCAGGGAACTGGAAGTCAGTGGTGCCTCCTGGGACTCTGCTTAGTACAGCTGAATGGCCAGTGGAGCCATTAACTAAGATAGAGACAGTACCAGGGGGAGATTTGGTGAGGAAAATGGCGAATTCTGCTTTAGACCTGATGAGCCTGTGAGACAGCCAAGGGGGAAGTGGTTGGGTATACAAGTCAGAAAGTTGGGAGTAAGAACCAGGCTGGAGATGCGATGAGCATAGAGGGGCATACAAACCCTGGAGTCTGCTGTGGGGAAGAACTAAGCAAAGCACACACACTGTCTCCAAAGAGCCCAAGAAACCAAGTTCTCTACCCCGAGGCCAGCCACTTGTCCTAAGCCCCCACTATCCACCAAGGGAAGGAGCAGAGATTCTTTAGGGATCCTAGTGCATCGCGAGTTTGTCTATGGTGATTATTTCCAAATGCATGTTACGCTTTCTCCCAAGATGGCGGAAACTTTGAAGACTGGCCTTTGCAGTGATCCACGGACCATCACTTAACCTGGCTTGGATGGTGTCTTTCTCCCCTTTAATCTGTACTCTGCTTTGTCTGAGGGAGATGGAGCAGCTGGTTAACGTGTAGGAATTTGGGTCTTGTAATGGATGAAGATCCCTCTTTTCCCAGAAGTTTGCTTTAGACAAATCACTTTACTGTTTCAATTTCAAAGTAAAAGGGAATTTCATCAGGAACACAAGGAAGAAAAGGATGTTCCCAGGATCTGACAGTGCTAGCAGTCTTGAAGAAGTCCTACAAGGACAATTCTCCTTTTAATGAGCCTGTCTTGTCATCACAAATCAGAAGGCCCTTGAAACTGAAGGGTCAGATTGTGTACAGGCACTTCAAAAAGTTCATGCACTGGGGCCAGCACTGTGCTGCAGCGTGTTAAGCCGCTGCCTGCAGTGTGATGCCAGTTTGAGTCCCAGCTGCTCTACTTCCAAACCAGCTCTCTGCTAATAGCCAGAAAATGTAGCAGGAGGATGACCAGGTGCTTGGGCCCCTGCACCCATGTGGGAGACCCCAGAAGTTTCTTGGCTTCAGGCTTCAACCTGGTCCAGCCCTGGCCATTGCAGCCATTTGGGGAGTGGAACAGTAGGTGGAAAACTTCTCTCTCTCTCTCTCTCTCTCTCTCTGTAACTCAGCCTTTCTAATAAATAAACATTTTTCAAAAGTTCATGGAAAATGAAATTAAAGGATAAATTTAGTTTGATGCAAAAACTTTAAAATCTATACATGGCTTTTTCATAATATGCATTTTCCATGAACTTTTTAAAAATCCATTTGTGTTTGGATTTCAATAACTTTTTGCACTAAAGTAAATATATTTTAGTTTCGATTTCCACAAATTTTTGAAGGCCTCTCTGATGTGGATACCATCTAGAAAACAGCAGAGTGCCCTGCATCTAGAAAACTGCCCAACAACACTTCAGGGAATCAATAGCTCCTCGTTCATATGGACAACTCTGTAGCTCCTGGAATCTGTTCCATGCTACTTAACCCAATTAATTGCTATTCTGTTCTCAGCTATTTCATGAGTGCTATGCTCACAACTGCAATCAGACAGCAAACTCCTCGCAGACAGGGTTGCTTCCTCAGGCTTGATCTTGTATAACACACTGGCCAGAAGTGGTGCTCAGTAAAGCTCGTTGATTCGCAGGTGTTGTGTCTGGGATGAATTTATCCTGCCACATGACACCTTCTGAAAGAAAAAGAATGTGTCAGAACACACAGGACTTGAAAAAGTATTCTGGAGCATACACTAAGCAATACTCTTGCATGTTCCTGAATGTAGGCTAATTGAGTAATTTATTCAACAGTGTTTGCACTGAATTAAGCTTCAGTGGGCGGCATGTGGAGCTGCACTGTGACCTTCAACTGGCAATGTACATTTCATATGCAAGTTTATAGGCAGCATTAGTAATGTGGTATATTTCTTGTGTATTAAATCACCAAAGGCTTCCAGTGCAATGTAGGAATTTGTACTCACTGCACATTAGGGAAAGAGGGAGGGACAAAGAGACAACAGACTGAGAATGAGTTCAGAGAGAAAGGAATGAGAAGAGCCTGTGCTCATCACAAGAAGTCTGCATCGATGGGCTAAAGCTCGGAGCAGAATGGCACTGCACAACCTCTGTGTGGTTTCACAAAGATTCTTTCCATCCACAAAGAATTGCAGCAAATGTTCCTAGGAAGTATCACAACAGAATGACTAGATGTCTCTAAAGAGACCCACCTTGACTCAAGGCTGCAGAATGAATAATCTTCTCTTGATCATTGTTAGCAGTGACCACTAGAGGACATGATGCATTGTTAAATATAGATGGCTCTAAGTGATTGACTTCTAAGAGTCCATAGATACCATCCTGAAGTGGGGTATCAGTCAAGATATCACAGCCCAGAGAAATGAGCAAACATCTTCTGAAAGTGCTCAGGAAACAAGAGTCAAATATCCAGGAAGATCTGAGAGGAGCTGGGCCCCTGTGAACCCAGAGATTACAGAGCAATCCTGGCCTGGGCACTGGGAAACCATAGAGCTAGAAGCATACAGACAAGGAAGAACATTGCTTGATTCCTTCCTTTATTTCTAGTGATGCAGGCATTCTAACAAAGTCCAATAACCCAGCCCTCTGCTATGGCCTGGGAAAGCAGTAGAAGATAGCCTAAGTCCTTGGGCCCCTGCACCCACGTGGAAGACCCGGAAGAAGCTCCTGGCTCCTGGTTTTAGATTGGCACAGCTCCAGCCATTGTAGCCATCTGGGGAGTGAACTAGCAGATGGAAGACCTCTCTCTCTCTCTCTCTCTCTCTCTCTGTGTGTGTGTGTGTGTGTAACTCTTTCAAATAAATAAATAAATCTTTAAAAAAAAAAAAACAAATTCCAATCACCATGCAAAGGCAGACCTCCAGGTCCAACACCTGAACGTAAGAGAGTCTAGCTCAGCAGGGTGGCAAAGAGTAAGCTGACTCTTAGTGGGTAGGCAACAGCAAAACGTCAACGCCATTCTATACCACTTGGTAAATTGCGGCTGTCCCAAGCCCCTGAGCACCCTCAGGCTGTCCCAGCCTTTTCTCCTAGAATATTCCAGATCTCTTCACTAAAGCATGCAGTGGGCCTGGGGTCCTGTTCCAGGATGCAAGACAATCTGGTGTTTGTGGCAGCCTGATGGGCATTCTGTCTCTCCACAGCAGAATAAGGCAAAAGATCACAAGGTTACTAGGTGTGTATGGAATCAAGCGAGGTCTAGCCTGGAAGGAAATGAGCCCAGATGAACCTATCTGAGAAGCCACAAATTGGTTTTGGTTTCTGGCTTCCACTAAATTTTTCTATTTCTTGCTAATTACATGATAAACCTATAATGCATGTGAGTGTAGTCTCTTCCCCTAGTTACAAAGTTACGAGTCCTCAACCTGGAGGAGCCTAATCTAGTTCTAAATCAGATAAGTTAAAACAAATCCACACATAGACTTGATAACAATGCAACAATTGAACATCAAACATAAGAAGAAAGACCTTAAAAGATCAGGGAAATACAGAAAAAATATAAGAATGACAACTGGTCTCAGAAGGCTCAAGTAAAAGATGACCTAAATAATATCTACAAATTGCTGAGGGCAAATTGCATCTGACATGGAATTCTGTAAGACTGGCTGAAGTAGTTTTTAGGAGTAGTTGACCAGTCATATACCACCTCTGAAACACAGATCCCCATGAACAAGGAACAGCATTAAGTTAAAAAAAAAAAAAAAAAAGAAAGAAAGAAAAGAAAAAACAAGAAGAAAGAGAGACGACCAAGATGGCTGAATAGGGTATAGCCACACAAACTTCAACTGCTCTGGGGTAGGAAAAGAACACAGCAAAGACTACATTTCCAGGAGTCTGACTGAAAGAAATTTTTGGTGAGGAATTGAACAAAGCAGTGAAGACTCTGTGGGACAAGAGAAGGCAGACACTACTGCAGCCGACCGGGTGGCACAGCAGCTGCCACTTGAGAGCTGCCAGCTTAGCACGTCAAGGTAGGAAGAAATTACTGTATGCCCTGCCACTTGAAGTTTTAGCTTAGAGGGATTTCCACAATCACCCACTGACTTCTACTTCAGCCTGGAGAGCTGACTGGGGTCTTAGTAACTGCCGGGCTTGGTGCAGGGAAGCTGCCTTGCTTGCTTCCTCTCCCCCACTCCTGCAGAGTGCCATACTTGGCAGGAAAAAGTCACTCACCATGCCTCCCTTCTGCTCCTACCAGCATCATAGTCAAAGCCAAGGTAAAGGATGGGGCAAAGGACAGATCCCCTGCATCCTGCAGCTGTGGGAGTGTTTGGGCGCTAGCCACGCAGAGGTAAGCTCATGCACTCCTCATGAGCCAAGGGGATTCACCATAGCTTCCGGGGGCTAACATCAAATGCAGCAGAACAAATCCACTCTCACTCTGAGAGATCTGAGTAATGAGCTGACTATACTCTGCAGTACCAGGACTGTCACAATTCCTTCTAAATTTCTTAGTGCCACTAGAATCTACCCGGCGGCCATAGGGAAGCAAAAGTTGCATTCCACCTCTCTGGACTCACTGACTCCAGAGTAGTATCTCCTGTATACCTTGTAGTCATCCTGTAAGGCTGGAACAGGGTTCAGTTCACATCCCGTAGTCCTAGGACTGGGGCTGTTGGTATTATAAGCCACGACAAACAGTTGGACTCTCCTAGCAGGACCTGAAGAAAGCTCCATTCATATAATACATTCTTAGAGCTACAGCAGTTGGAGTCACAAGCCCCAGCATCACTTAGCTTTGCCAGTCGGACAAGGGGGCAGCCACCCTTGTCTCCCTCAGCACAAAGAACAAGGTCCTGGCTATCACATTCACCAGGGAGATACCAAAATCTCTGTGGACCAAAGATACACACCCAAGGAAACCCTAATACATCTCAAAGCCTCATTTCTATCCCCACAAACCGCAGCAGACTAGACTGGGTCACTTACAGACACAGCTGACATTGATTAAGACGAATCACTTGGAGACTACACTCTTGGGCTCACCTAGAACCAAAGCCAAAACAACAAGCCCAGTGATACCCTGCATTCCAGCTAAACCGTAACTCTTTTACAATAAAACCTATTCCATAATGAAGATGGGACAAGTACACCAGACAGGCAGATGTCAACACAGGGACACAGGAAACATGAAGAAGCAAGGTAACAAGACACTTCCAAAAGGACAAAATAGTCTTGCAGAATTAGATCTGAGCTGAAGGAAATCCACGAAATGACAGATACAGAATTCAAAATAATGATTATAAGGAAACTCAATGAGATGCAAGAGAATACATATGGACCAATTAAAGAAATGGGGAAATCATGAGTGACAGGAATGAAAATATTATTAAGGAGATAGAACACATTAAGAAGAATCCAATAGCAATTTTGGAGATGATATCTTCATTCAGTGAAAAGAAATACGACTGAGAGCTTTAGCAGCAGAATAGCATAAGTGGAAGAAAGGATTTCTGATCATGAGAACAAGAATTTTGAAATGACACAATCAGACAGAAATAAAGAGGAAAGAACTAAAAAGAATGAAGAAAATTAAAGCGAAATGGGATACCATAAACAACAAAATATTCATATTATAGGTATTCCTGAGGGAGAAGAAAAGGAAAAAGGTGTTGAGAACCTGCTAAATCAAATAATAGTTGAAAATTTTCCAGGTCTTGAAAGAGACATGGACATCCAGATACAAAAAGCTCAAAGTATCCAAAACAGTCTCAACCTAAAAAGGTCTTCTCCAAGGCATATTGTTGTCAAACTGTCAAAAGCTAAAGACCAAAAGAGAACCCTAAAGACGGTAAGAGAAAAACATCAAATTACATAAAGGAAAACTAACTAGATCAACTTCAGACTTCCCAGTGGAAACCCTACAGACCAAAACAGCACTGGATGATATATTCAAGGTCTTGAAATAAAAAAAAAAAAACTTCCAACCAAGAATATTATATCCAGCGAAGTCATCTTTTAAAAGTGAAGGAGAAATAAAGTATATTCCAGCTAAGCAAAAACAGAGAAGTCACCATCACCAGACCATGCATACAAGAAATTCTGAAGGGCATTCTGGATTAGAAGTAAACATGAGAGGCCGGCCCTTTGGCACAGCGGGTTAAAGCCCTGGCCTGCAGCACCGGCATCCTGTATGGGCACCAATTCGTGTCCCAAATGCTTCATTTCCCATCCAGCTATCTTCTATGGCCTGGGAAAGCAGTAGAAGATGGCCCAAGTCCTTGGGCCCCTGCCCCCACATGGGAGACCCAGAAGAAGCTTATGGCTCCTGGCTTTGGATCAGCATAGCTCTGGCCATTGCAGCCAACTGGGGAGTGGGCCAGTGGATGGAAGACCTCTCTCTCTTTCTCTGCCTCTCCTTCTCTCTCTGTGTAACTCTTTCAAATAAATAAATAAATCTTAAAAGAGAGAGAGAGAGAGAGAGAGAGAGATGATGGGTATCCCTTGTCATGATATAATAGAAGTAAACATGAAAACATGTAACACCACCAAATTCACTAACAGCATTTAGAATCATTATCCAATCAGTAAAATTATAGGCCTTAGTTCTTATCTACGAACACTAACCTTTAATGTGAATGGATTAAATTCACCAACCAAAAGACTTATGTTGGCTAAATGGATAAAAAACTATGACCCCACTATATGCTGTCCACAAGGAACTCACTTCACAAACCAAGATACACTCACACTTAAGTGAAGTGTTGAAAAAAGATATACCAGGCAAATAGAAACCAAAAGTGAGCAGGCATAGCCATCTTGATATCAAATAAAACAGACTTTAAATCAAAATTAGTAAAAAGAGATAAAGGACATTATAATTTGATATAAAGCTCAATTCAGCAAAAAGACATAACAATCATATATATATATATATATATATATATATATATATACACTCAAAAAAGACCACCCAGATATATACAGCAAATACTATTAGACCTAAAGGGGGGATGGACTCCAATACAGTAATAGTGGGGGACTTCCCCATTCTCATCAATGGACAGATCATCCAGACCAAAAAATCAATAAAGATATAACAGAGTTGAAACATGAGCAAATGGACATTTACAGGACATTTCATCCAACAGCTACAGAATACACAATTTCTTCATCAGCACATGGAACATTTTCTAGGATAGACTACATATTAGGCCACAAATCAAGTCTCAGTATATTTAAAAAGATTGGAATCATATCATATATTCTCAGACCATAAAGGAATAAAACTAGAAATCAACAGCAAGAACACTAACACTCATAAATATGTGAAAATTAAACAACATACTACTGAACAATCAATGGGTCATTGAAGAAATTAAAAAGGAAATCAAAAATATTCTTGAAATAAATGAAAATGCAAACAGAACATAACAAAACCTATAGGATACAGCAAAAGCGGTACTAAGAGGGAAGTTTATAGCAATAAGTGCTTACATTAAAAAAAAGAGAAATATCAGCCTTGGCAACTCATGACGACAGCCTAGGGTGGTTACTGGCGCCATAAACTAGAGTGTCAATTTGTTGGGTCAACAACAGGAGTCACTGTGCACTTGCTCCTCATGTGGGATCTCTGTCCTTAATGTGCTGTACATTTTGACTCGATGCTATAACTAGTACTCAAACAGTATGTTTCACTTTGTGTTTCTATATGGGTGCAAACTGTTGCAATCTTTATACTAAATTGATCTTCTGTATATAAAGAGAATTGAAAATGAATCTTGATGTGAATGGAAGGGGAGAGGGAGTGGGAGAGGGGAGGGTTGCGGGTGGGAGGGAGGTTATGGGAGGGGGAAGCCATTGTAATCCATAAGCTGTACACTGGAAATTTATATTCATTAAATAAAAGATAAAAAAAGAGAAATATCTCAAATTAAAGAACTAATGATGCATCTTGAAGACTTAGAAAAACAAGAACAAATCAAACACAAAATCAGCAGGAGGCAAGAAATGATAAGGATCAGAGGAGAAATAATTAAATTGAAGCTAAAAAAAAAGATCAACAAAATACAAAGTTGGATTTTTGAGAAGATACACAAAATTGATAAACCTCTAGCCAGACTAACAAATAAAAAATTTCAAATAAATAAAATTTGAGATGAAAAAGGAGACATTACAACCTACATAACTAAAATACAAAGCATTGTAAGAAACTACAATGAAGACCTATATCTAATAAACTAGAAAACCTAAAGAAATGGATAAATTCTTGGATTCACATAAACTACCAAGATTAAATAAAAAATATATAGACAACCTATGGGGCTGGCACTGTGGCACTGCGGGTTAAAGTCCTGGCTTGCAACACCAGCATTCCACATGGGTGCCAGTTCTAGTCCCAGTTGCTTCTCTTCTGATCCAGCTCTCTGCTGTAGCCTGGGAAAGCAGTGAAAGATGGCCCAGGTCCTTGGGTCCCTACACCCATGTGGGAGACCTGGAAGAGGCTCCTGGCTCCTGGCTTTGGATCAGTGCAGCTCCAGCTGTTGCGGCCATCTGGGGAGTAAACCAGTGGATGGAGGACCTCTCTCTCTGTCTCCACCTCTCTCTGTAACTGTAATTTATTTGTTTATTTGAAAGTCAGAGTTACACAGAGAGAGAAGAGGCAGAAGGAGACGGAGAGGGAGAGGGAGAGGGAGAGGGAGAGGGAGAGGGAGAGGGAGAAGGAGAAG
This sequence comes from Lepus europaeus, assembly GCF_033115175.1. Lineage (NCBI taxonomy): Eukaryota > Metazoa > Chordata > Mammalia > Lagomorpha > Leporidae > Lepus > Lepus europaeus. Next base: position 83,950,283 of record NC_084831.1, on the reverse strand, counting down.
GAGAGGGAGAGAGAGGTCTTCCATCTGCTGGTTCACTCCCCAATTGGCCGCAACAGCCGGAACTGCACCGATCCAAAGCCAGGAGTTGGGAGCCTCCTCCAGGTCTCCCATGTGGGCACAGGGGCCCAAGGATGTGGGCCATCCTCCACTGCCCTCCTAGGCCATAGCAGAGAGCTGGATTGGAAGTGGAGCAGCCAGGTCTTGATATGTGATGCCCATATGGGATGCCGATGCCTCAGACCAGTGCGTTAACCCACTGTGCTGCAGTGCCGGCCCCAAATA